>NC_036248.1:23829080-23831436 GCF_002742605.1 Olea europaea var. sylvestris | reverse complement strand
AATCAATAAAGCTAATTTATTTAACTTTCTTTTTCAAGATAAATTAACTCTATTCCAATCACGACACGAATCTATTCATTGTCTGAATTCGAATGATTAAAATACATTAAATTTTAGACTATCTATATGATTGTACGTGTGATAAATATTATTCTAAATATGTAATACATTGGGATGGCAATCGGGCTCGTCGGTTCGGGCAGCTCGTGGCTGGGGTCGAAAAAAGCTCTAGCTGGCCTTGCTCAAGGCTCGGACCAAGCCTCATTTTGGGGAATTAGCTTGAGCCGGGCCAACTCGTTATGAAAAAAAAACAGAGGAAAAATCTACTACATGTTTGGTAGCTAAAATAGCTGCCAAACAGGCAAATAAACTGCATTAATCAACAATAACCTAAGTAAAGAGATGAGAAAAAAATTCCAGAAAATGAGCTCAGTTGGGCTCGACTCGTTAAGGCTCGAGTCGAAAATTCTGGTCGAGCCTTAATTTTCTAGCCAAGCTTTTGCTTGGCCCGACTCAAGCCAAAAAAAGCCTTCCTTAAAAAAGTTTCAGCTTACTAGCCGGCTCGATTTATTGACATCCCTAATTATACATATGTTAATTTTGCAGCGTTCTAAAATTATTGTGAATCTTTCAACAGTACAAACAACTAATTATTTAGTTATGGCCAAATAATTAAATAACGTAATAGGTATGCAAAATTAATCAAAAAAAAGTAAGAAATAAACTAAATTACTAGTTTTGAATCTAAAACAACAAACAATAAGGTGTTTCTCATCTAATTTAAAATTGAATCTGGCCTACATGCTTTAATATAAATTACAAGAAGAATAATAAAAAATATCACTTGAATCACGAAACGATGCAAAAGATCAATATTCAAATCCAATATTGAAATCTTCAATTTCTTGATATAATTAACCTTCAATTCTTGCTATGGTTTAATCTTCTCTCTCAAAACTATGAAATTAATATGTATGAATAAAGGGGCTGGGGGGGGGGGGAAGAGAGAGAGTTTCCAAAAAAGGGGTTGGGGGGGGGGGGAAGAGAGAGAGTTTCCCAATGTTTTGACCAAGTTTTGTATTTATAAGTCCAAAAATTAAGTGAGACGCTTGAAGAATTTTGATTAAAAAGGAATTTGAGTCACAGTCGAAAATTGCAAGCTTGGTCCCAAAATTATCACTGTGCGTGCTCTAGCATTTGAGTTGCGCACACACCGCCCAACGTTCCAACTCTCAGGTTGGTGAAAACTCTCTTGCGTGAGCCTGAATAGCCCACTCTCGCGTCGATTTGTGTCGCTTTGTCCCTAAACAACTTTCAATATTTTGGTCATAATTTTCTCTTCTCATATTCGATTGTGCTGATTCAAAGCATGTTGGAAAGATAACTCAAATGGCTACAATTCTTCTATATAGAAATTTTCAAATTCAAAGGTTTTCTACCCAAAAAATTGGTCTCAATCTTAGACTGGAAATTTGGAACAAAACTTTTTTAGTTGAAAATTGATTTGTGAAAATATTTTTTAACTGTATTTCACTTTTTTGATCTTAAATTGCATCCAATTGATCATAAGTGATCTTTAATCATCATTTTATAGTTTGAATCAACTATTGGATGATTGTACTTTGGTCCCCAAACTTTAGATTTCTTTCATTTTTGCTCATTTTCATTCATTTCTTCCAATCCCATCAATTTGTCTTTAATTTTACCTATTAAACAAAATTTCATCTAATTAAGTCATAAGTCATCAAAATTAATCACAATTAATCTTATTTAATAGCCATATTTATTGTAAATGAAAAGTCCATTAAAATTTATTGATGAATGACATTTGTACCTCTGTAACCCTAGAAATTATTACCATTGTATCCCTAATTCTTACCTATAAATATAGGGCTTTGATTTTCAATAATATACACAAAGGGTTTATTGAGTTTTCTCTATTCTCTTTTCCTCTCATTTTATAACACGTTATCAGCACGAAACTCTTAGAAGGTAGTTATTTTTTTTCATAATCATGTATCACGTATATCAAAATTAATTTGATAATACGTGAATTTTACATATACATATGTTGAATCTGCAATACGTGATATCATCTTTTTCGATAATTATGTTTTCTTTGTACCTCTCTTTGAATTAATTAATATTTTTTTCCTTTACATCAATCTACGTGCATTTTTATGGAGATATATTTATGTTAAATCAGTTGATATGCATTAACTCATGTTCCTATACCCTCCTTATATTTAGATTAGCCCTTTACGTTTTACACGTGCTTATAATTTTTTTTGGTTTAATTGGTCAATGTTCTTTGTAAGCAAGCTTCAATTCCTGATCTCTATTTTGGCTGATTCCA
>NC_036248.1:23803642-23822854 GCF_002742605.1 Olea europaea var. sylvestris | reverse complement strand
TCACAATCCATTAATCCTCGAGTGGTCTTTTCAAAATTAATGGCATGTGTCAAGTATCTATATCAAGAATGATGAAATCAACTGCAAAGATGTGATCTCCAACTTTAATGAGCATATCTTTTACCATTCCATAAGGATGTTTGAGTATTCTATCAGCCAGCTATAGGATTATTGAGTTTGCTTTTAGATGTGATCTCCAACTTTAATGAGTATATCTGTTACCACTCTATATAATTGTTAAGGTTCAATCAAAAGTAATGATTTACGTCCTCTGTTACCAAACTCTCCGACACGAGCATGGCCTTTTCACTATTTTGATTAACTTATGGTGTAATCCAAACTATACAACGCTTCCGATGACTTACAAATAAGGAGCTCCCGTCCTTATACAATGTTGAGCTTTACTGGATATCAACATGACCCATACTATTGAGCTCTATGGAACCTCAATATGACCCACCTATTGAGTTTTACGAGACCTCAATATGACCCACGTTTTATCAAAGTGATTTTACAATAAAATTATCTCTTGATAAATAATTCAAAATAAATTAAGTACTAAAAGAGGCTAACATTTCAATGAATTAATAAATGATAGCCCAAGTGCTAGATAAAAACTTTGATGAATATGATAATTAAAGATTATATCCAATCAATCAAAGTGTTTCAATGAGAGGATTATGAAGAATAAATATAACATAAGTTCAAAAAAACTTCTCAGCAAATATTTCTCTTTAAATGAATAATTATAATAAGTTAAGTACTAACAGAAATAAGAAATTTTGATGAATATGATGATTGTACAAATTTGATCAATCAATTAAATTTTTAATATGAAGAAGTAAAAATGATTATTTAATATAAGTGTAAAGACATTCTTCAAAAATATATATCTCTTTTAAGATTGATATAAATAAGTTAAGAACAAATATAGATGAAAAACTTTGATGAAAGAAATTGATTCAACAATCAAAATTTTTGTTATGAAGAAATAAATGAAATGAAAATAAAAATATAATCTTAAAGAAGATTTTTCACAAATACTTTTCACAAGGAAGCTTCTTCATGGTTGTTGTAATCAAAACGGAAAAGTTCTACCCCAACAGGTTGACCCAACCGAACTTTCGCTTGTCAACCAAACGATCAAACTAGTCGTTGTACAACGGTTAAAAAATTTGACTGTTGACGAATCAGACGTTTGCCTGGTCAACCGGACGTTTGGTTGACTCTTTTTTTTATTATTATTTAAGAATCGTTATCCAAATTCAAGTATACCTTTAAAAAATCAATCTCACTTTTAATTAAAACATTTTGTGAAATAACTTTTTCCTGCACAAAATGATTTTTGAGCTATTGTTTATTACTAAAGATCAAAATGTTACATCTTTGAATATGATCTAAAATGTCTAGTCATTGAACTTGCTTCGAAGTTTATTTCATATTTGGCTCTTGAACTTAATGTATTGATCTTTCTTTGATGTCGTTTCTTATACTCTTGATCATAATCTTTCTTGGCATCTTGATCTTTCTTGGTATTTATCTTTTAGGCTCTCATCTCGAATGATCTGACTTGAATGCTTAACTTTCATTTTGATCTTCAATTCAAGTTCGATATATAATGCTTGATTGATTTTAACATCAAACTATCATCACTCAAATAAATTGTTAAGAAACCATATTAATCTTATTTGTTATGATCAAAACATACATTAAACACAATAAATAATTAATATATAATCAAGTTGCATGAAATTTTTAAAATTAGATAAATATTAAACATAAACTATGTCGTTCATCCTAACAACCAATTACTTAGCTAATCATATTTGAGAAAATAAATAATAGAAAAAAAATCATCATATTCAATACAAAGAATAAAGAAAAGAATCCTATTTGTTGTTTTTCCTTGGCACCCAATTCCCAACAATGGATTGTCAGTCATCTCTTCCAAGCTCGTATATCTTCCAATCAATTGTGTTCTTCAACCTTCAAATCCCAAATTTAAATACAAATATTGAGGATTCAATGCATTCGGATGTGTAATTATGCCTCAAAATTGTACTTCTAGCCTACCCCAATTATGAAATAAAATATTCATATTATAGACCTAAATTAGAATTTCAAAAGTATTAGGACCCATAATTGAAGTCCAAGTATAATATCTCAGATTGCTAAAGTTAAACTTTCTTTCAGTGACCGGGTCATTGTTTCCTCTTTTAATTCAGATTGAGTCCTTAAATTTTGCAACTGAGATCCTTCAACTTTCAAATTCAACTCCTTGGTCCACAACTTTCAAAATATTCCCAACTTTACTCCTTTTTGATCAATTATTGCCTATAATCACCTTCCTAATAATAATGTTATATATCAAGAAGCAAACTAACTTTGGTCTGCGATGTAAAACAATGAAATATATTTGTTTTCTGGACTTGAATTAATCATACAACTGAAATATACCCTTTCAAACCCTCATTAAAAACTAGGGCCATCTGATGAGAGTCAACGCTTCTATTCGCAACCAATGGCTTCAAAATTACTGGAAACTTCAGCCCCTCTGTTTCATAAAAGAATGCAGGATTTTCAACAAAAATCTGCTTCGGAATCCCAATCGAAATTTCAGATTCTTGGATCATGGTAATCTGATTGGGAAGCCGGTCTATGGAGTCAAGAAGGTCGACGACGATAACATCAGGGTCCGGGAAGAGAATTCTTGCAGTTGTTTTCTGGGCCTTAAATTTTGTGGATGTTGCAATGAAATGGAGCTTCATCGATTAATGGCTTGCTGAGGTCGATTGGAATCAGATCGATGCCCAGTTTCTTAGATTGAATAATAAGCGATGATTGAATGACAATGTGCACTTTCTTTGGTTCCAATGCGTAGCCTACGCGATACCTGGTAACATTTTCTTCTGCCATGGAATGGATAGAAAGAATCACTAGAAGCAGACAATGAGCTAGGGTTTAAGGAGGGGATTTAGGAATTAGAAAATGCCCACGTTACATTTAGAGGGGCCCGGCTGGAAATCCATCTTCGTTATGGAAGGGTGAAGCCCTGTTTGACCCTATTTTTAAGGGAAAATATATTTAAAATAGAGATTTTTTTAGAGACAGTATAATTTTAAAAAGAAAAAAAGAAAAGAAAAAGGTTACATGTATAATTATATTAGGGAAAAATCTATCGTTGAAAATGAACTTTGAAAAAATAAGGGTGCATTTGATTTGTATTTCTGTTTTTTGTTTTCAATTTTGAATTTATTTTCTATTTTTTGTTTTGAGGGATAATTTTAAAGTTACATAAAAAGTGTTTGTTTTGTCATTTTGAAAAATTGTTTCTCAAAACAAAAAATTAGAAAACGCATTTGATTTAAAAATTTTAGAAATAATTTTATGACATTTTGGAAGAGCATGGAAAGAGAAAGTGAGACGGAAGGGGGGGGGGGGGGGGGTGTTTTTTGTTTATAAACAATAGAGTGTCAAGCGGGGGGGTATTTGTATTTGGGTAAATTTTGTGTGATTTTATGGATTATTTTAATTTGAAAAATTTTTAAGCTCATTTTCCTTGTTTTGAGTTTTTTGAGCGTTTGAAAATAATCTCCCGTTTGTTTCCTATTATTTGCCCATTAAAATAAAAAATATGACCGTTATCCATCACATTAAACTACCATATTTAACTTTTTATCTCTTGTGTGGACCGTAATGGCCATATTTTTCATTCTCATTTGCACATTAATGTGTACCAAACAGGGTCTCAAAACGTCAAAAAGTCGTTTTGAGTTTTGTATTATAAAATTTTCCTTTTTTTGAAAATCTTATTTTTGAAAATAACATACCAAATATGTTTAGAGTATTTTCAAAAGCAGGAAATTGAAAATGATCTCAAAATAACAAACCAAACGCACTATAAAATTTTGAATAAAAATAGAACCAAGCATAGATGAACAGTTTTTTTTAAATTTTTTTTTTAAGGTTAAAGGATGCACCAAACTTATCTACATTACATAACCCCTCTTTGGTAGGGATTAAAATTTATACACTAATATAAATCAAAATTAACAATTAATTTTAATTATATATTTTATGAGATCCACAATTTTTTAACACATTTCATTAACTTTTATGAAAATCTATTAAAAAGACTATTTTAATCACTACCAAACAGAGACATAATATCCGTGGATAGGTAAGAAATAATAAACTCATTTTTGGTTCGGTTAAAAATTTGGATTAAAATTTTAATTAAAGTTAGCAATTAATTTTTAATCATATATTTTTTGGTATTCAAAACTTTTCAACTTCACATTTAATCAACTATTATCAAATTTATCTAAACTAAAAATGACCTTAGTTACTATTATGTCGTCGTATTTTTCCTTTCGTTATCCTTGATCCATCTACTTAGCCCCCTATTTCGTATGGATTAAAATCTAGATTTTAACATAAGTAAAAATCAATAACTAATTTTAACCATGCATTTCATGGGTCTCACAATTCAATTGTACAGTTCATCAACTTTTATCAAAATCTACTAAAAATCTAATATTAAATCCGCCAAATAGGGCATAATTTGCATTATTCTGTTTTAAAATTTTATTAATTCTTTTTTTCCAATATTAATTCAATAATACTGTATAATCATTTTAAAAAATTATGATCATTTAAAACCTCAGAATGTAAATGAGAGGTGACAATTCTCCAATTACTTGAATGAACGTTAATCTATCACTGCTCCTATCAAATAAAGCGGGAATCTTGAATGCCTAGTGAGTTTTTCATTGATTATATTCTCTACATAATCTGCAATGAAGTTATGTAATAAAATCTAGGATGCTAAAGTGCTTAATTTGGTTGAGTTTTGTAATTGATGGTCAAGAATGAAAGGTCTTAAAAGTGGTATTAGAAATAAGTAGTGGGGATCTTTTATCTTCTTGGAATATAGTCAACATAAAGGAATTTTATTCCAAAGCGTTCGGCTTGTTATGTTATTAAGTGGATTAGCATTTCATTTAGTCATTTTTTGAGCCCATAATGGGATAGGCCGCCTTTTGTGTGTGTGTGAACACATATGAAGGCCCCTACTCTCACTCTACCTAATAAAGCATTGGCCCATTGAGTTCTATATATACATTTTTTGTGCCCTTTCTCCTCTTAATTTTGATGAATGGTATCGGTTTCAAGGGTTTCAAGAGGGTGGGAAGTAGTTTTCTCTATAGTTAACTCTATGGAAAATCAATCACAAGCTATTGGAAATATGATTTCTCTTTGTTATTGTTGAATACATGCGAGGACTTTCATTCTATTTATATATATATATATATATATATATATATATATATATATATATATATATATATATGCGTGTCTTGGTAACCCTGTGAAGCACTTTATATACGCCTTAATCATGTTACCAATAAGTGAGACAAGAATATGATTCTAAAAGTTGTTTGATTCTAGGAGAATAACTTATTTGCTTGTGATACGAACATTGACACATCCCAGTTTAATTTAGATAATATTATTCGCCTAACAAAGAAGCTTCAAAAGATCATATATCAATTTTCATTCTCGAAAAATATAAAAGAAATGGGTCTATACCCCAATGTTTGCCATAAAAGGTCAAGCTATAACAAATAAGAAGCTATACGAGTAATAAAATATATGGTTCAAAAATTGATGAACCCATAATGTGTGAAACATAAAATTAATTGTATGTATTTTGAAAAATGTTATCTTTTATTCTTTCCCCAATCCAAATCCCTGGGATTGTCGCCATTTAGATACTGTACGGAGAAGCAAGGTCGACATTACAGAATCATGGTGAAAACAAAAATATTGAGTATAGCTCAGCTGCACAAACTCCAGCAATTCGCAAATCTTTTAACAATTAACATGCTCAAGAGGGGGTGAATAAACTTCAATAAAGATTTACTTCACACATCGTGCATATGTCCATTATTCACTTTCAGGCGCTCAATGACATGGAAATAACTGAAGACAGCTTAAATTTGTGCACTTTGGTAGAATTCTGAGGCTTAAATACCACCTCAGTGCTCGAACTCACCGTTGCTTTTTTCCACTCTGAAGAAGCAGCCCCTTCACAGCGATAATCACGCAGAGAGTACAAAACTAGGAGTGTGGAACAAGCTGTATTAAGGCGGACAAGAAAGGCACTGTCAGATAATGCATCAATAGACATGCACGCAACTCTTGCTAAAATGCAAACCTAAATCTTTCTGGAAAAAAAAAAAAAAAAAATGTCAAATCGCATTCCTGCAAAGGGAAATGTATAACTAAGTTGTTCATGAGTCTTCTGTCCTTTACGTCCATAAATTTTAATGGTATCTAATAAATATAGAGGCCGGAAGAGAATGCAGCGTAAAGCCATGTTGAAGGATAGGAAAGAAATGACGAATGTTTAGACCCCACACGTTTCACTTCTCTTTTGTTCTGCACGAATCTTTACCGAGAAAACTCCCAGGCCAATAGCGAATATTGTGCAAATTATTTAACATACAGGCACATATATTTGTTTAACAATTTATATTCACTCACAAAGTTCAGAGGAAAAGCATGTATTCTAAACTCAAATGTAAAATATGAACAATAGTAAGTGGGGATACCAAAATCAAACTTGCTTATCTTCTGCACAATCAGGCTTCTAACTTTTGATCTCCTGATACTTATTAACGTCAGAAGATCATCTTGTTTGCCTTTGAATTCGATGAATTCTCCCAGGATATACTTGTTTTCTTTAAGCTCTAACCTGCATTGTAAGGCAACTTGCATAATCTCAAAGCAAGCAATGATAAGAATACTCGTCGGACATAATATCAATATAAATGAGATTATTCATTTTTGTGATGGTCAAAAGGCACAGTAGACCAAGAAGTAGAACTATACACCTATTGAACCGAAGAATTTGACCCATTAATGAAGCATAAAAGCATTCCTTCTTTGTTATCTTTCCCAAGTCCCAACTGCATATTTGCTTCTTAGAGACTGTTGATAATTCACATGCCTTTCTTTTTATAAAACAGCCATTTTTATTTTTATTTATTTTTAATCAATGTGGATTTTCATTTTTCTTGGGGCTATCAGTGGAAAAAAGTAATTACTCTATTCAAGATAATCTTAAAGCTATTCTTTTATGTTCTCTCTTCCTCTTATGTAATAACTTCATTCTTGTTTAAAAACTCGAAAAATGCATTCTCCCACAGGACTATCAAGCAGCATAGCATTGGAGATTCTTTAGTATCTAATATTGACTAAAAGCAATTGCAGAGCAATCCACTTGTACTTGAGACAACATTAAACTCCTATTCCTGCTTCACCATCCAGATTTAAGTGAAACACCAACACTTTATCAATCTTACCATTATCTACATGGAAACTGATCAGGACATAACATAACGTACCAATAAATCAAACAATCAAAGATAAAACCGTAACAGACCTATCCAACATTGGAGCTGTGCTCAGGGTTGAACAAAGCTTCTCATTTAATGATTCCTGCATGTCTTTCTTTGCACTGCAAAATGCACCTTTGATCCATCCAGAAAGCGTATATTTTTGCTTGGGTTTTAACTGTTTCCACTGGTCATATGTAATGACCTCAGGTGGAAAAACGTTTGAGTTAATGGCCCTGAACGAGCAGCAGACTTAGAAACACGGACAACAACGAAATTTTAAATAACCAAGAATGAAGTTTTACCAGACAAATAAATAGTAGAAACAGTTTCGCTCAAACTACCATCTTCACATAGTAAAAAATAAGTGATTTATTGTAATAATTATACTTCAGATTTTTAGTGCAATAGACTGCAGAGTAAAATATTAACCGGTCATTTTATTCCATACTGCACTTAATCTAAAAAATAAAGCATCATTCAATACAATAATCCAACGGCTAAGACCTAGCATGGACAACTGATACCCTAAACAATATTTTCAAATTGCTTGTTCAATAATGCCACTTCATGACTGATACAGTACCCCGGCTTAGGCATACAGATAGTTTAGTAACTCTACTCATACGATCATGACCATTATTAGCTTGGGTACTGGTATGTGGTTTTGAGATTATTTTTCGTCAAACCGGTATGAGATTAAGAGTTCTACAATACCATGTTTATAAAATCAGTATTAGAAATGACATTTAGAAAAAAGTCAAAAGAAAGTTGTCGAGTAGATGCAAATTGATGCCATTAAATTTGTTGTAGCTTATTTTTACTTAAACATTCTAAACTTAATAAGAAATGGTTCTTGGCATAAAAAGTTCCTTCGCAATGATACACTGAATCCGATAAGAGTATATAGATATTATCAGTTTAATTATTCAAAACAAGCTTATAGCTAGTAATAAACATATAACCCTTATAATTCATGTCATGAAAACTGCATTCATCACCGACTCAAGGTAAAAAGGAAGTGGTGGAAACATGAAGATATAGTCTTCAAGATTTGTACGAGTAATTAACAATATTAGATTTAAATTACTAGGCAGATGAAAAAGTATTGTTCCAATGCATACCTAAAATTTGGATTGGGACATATAACTTTGCCAGAAAGATATCCTTCTGGGAGAACAACTCCCCTCCGTTGAAGATATGCTTCAAGAATGGGAACTAGCAGTTTTGGTTTAACCGTCTGAATGGGAGAACAACACTAACATAAGCAATGACTGTAGCAAGTTGGATCTATTAGCTGCTTTTAAGGGGAGCAGGATTATGGGGATGGGATCAACGGGTGAAAGTTAACAAATATGATTATCTGCATTTCACAATTAATTCAAATTTAACATAGTCTTTTTTAACTGACAGTTGGGCATGGACAATTCCTCCTCCCAGTTGGCTCAAATTTTGCATTGCACAATAATAAATAAAACACCATATTTATGCTTTGTAAATTTGTTCATCTTATAGACATTTTAAGACAGCACACAAATAGTGACACAACATAACTTACATTTAAAAAAAAAAAAAATAATGAACACTCTTGTCCAGAAATTAACTTACAGGATCTGGAAGACACTTAGCTTTCTTGCCAAGTCCTTCAACGCAAACCCACTTTCCATTCTTGTTAATGGATACAAATCCCCGTACATTCATTACAGAAATCACCAGTGCCTCCCTGCAGAAATTATAACCAAACAAAACAGCACCACCAATCCCTTATTACTGATTTTCTCGAGTTAATTGTTCCAATGGTCACTGAACTTAGGTCTATGTCCCTAATTGATCACTGAAGTTTAAAATGTCGAGTTTTGGTCACTGAACTTAGATCCATGTCTTCGATTGCTCACTGAAATTTAAAATGTCGAGTTTTGGCCACTGAACTTTGAAAAATATTATACATTACTTACTGAACTTTGAAAAATGTTACATTATTCACTAAATTTTGAAAAAATATTATAAATTATTCATTGCAAACTCAATATTTTTCAAAATTCAAAAGTTATATTAGTGAGTAACGTACGGCATATTCCAAAGTTCAATGATTAAAATTCGACATTTTAAACTTGTGTGAGCAATCTAAAATATGGACATAAGTTGAGTGAAAAATCGAAAAAATGGACCTAAATTCAATGATCAAAACTCAACATTTAAGCTTCCGTGACAAATCAAAAATATGGATCTAAGTTCAGTGACCATTGGAACAATTAACTCGATTTTCTCTTCAATCTTGTTAAAATAAACGAACAAGTTTGCGATACTCCATATAATACAATTATATAGTAATATTAGTAAATGAACTAAATACCACTTAGTAACAAGAACGATATCAATATTCTGTCGAAAGCCGGAATCAGCGTCAGGAATTTGAAGCCCAACGTAGACTTTACTCCCGTAGTAAAGCTGTTCCAGTCTGCAAAAATAAAAAGAAAAAGAATCAGAAGAGAAATTCTGATTATTTTTACAGAAGAATAATCAAAACAATAAAAGATTAAATTATACCTCTTGGCGACAGCGATGAGGACATTAAAACGGGAGGTATCGAGATGGATGGGGTACAAGAAAAGCTCAAGCAAACAGAACAGGACCAAACCGCAAATCAGCTCCACCCACATATTGTCTTCTTTTGTTTAATTTTAGTGGATTATACAAAGATTATATGTATAGAAGAGGATAAATTAATTTAGATTCTTAATCCCTAAGTTTATTTTTGTTCATGAAATTTCATGGAAATGGGAAGAGGAATTTGTATCATACTGTAGCCTGTAGGTCGTCATTCTCGTTTTCCTTTTCTCCGTGTTGCTTTTTCTTGAAAGAATAATAGTATCTGGGATAAATAGTCTTAAACCACAAGAATGGATGATTATAATTAGATATAATTAAATGAATAATTTGATATTGCATTCAAACGAATTTATCATCTATTGTCACGTGAATTTGGACGTTTGACTGTAGTGGTGTTGAATAACATTAATCTTCTTGAAAATGTCAATGTATTAGACATTAAATTCAATTTCATAAATCACTCAACCTTGTCTAAATATTACTTTGATACACAAATTTTATATTGTTTCATTATCACGGTTGAACTTTAAGTAGTGCTTCAATCACCATTGCATAGCGATCGTTTGAATCTCATTAAATTACATTCCATTTATTTTTCTGTCTTCTATTTTCAACTATATAATCTTTCATAAAATCATATTACACGTAAATCGAAAACTTTTCTTTCTTTTTCATCCATTCATTTTTCAAAAAAATACTATTCTCCTCATTTTCATTTCCAAAAAATGAGGGTCAAACAGGGGCTAATCACTCGTTCAATTTTAAACAAATTTGTTTATGCCATGGGCTATGACGACAAATGAATTAAAAAATTGGATGGGTAATTAATATGGTGTAACGAAATAACTTTTCAAGTTCAGAGATATTAATACTATTTAAAATTATCGTATGAGGCTAGAGATGGAAATGGGCAGAGCTGGCTAGGCTCTATCCTTAAACACACGAGCTAAGCTTAAGCTCGGCTCATGCTCAAGAGGCGAGCTTGATTGGGCCCATGAGTTCGCATTTTTTTTTATTTTGAAGATTTTCAAATTTTTCTTCAAATTTTTTACAGGCCCACGAGCTAAGCTAGTGGGCTCGTGAACTTTTGGCTCGTTAGCACGGCCCACGAGCCCTCGCAAGCTCGTGCTCAAGCTTTTTAGAGATAATAATACTACTTAAAATTATCGATGAGGCTAGAGATGGCAATGGGCCGAGCCGAGCTCACATATTTTTTATTTTTTTTGAAAATTTTCAAATTTTTCTTCAAAATTTTTACGAGCCCACTAGGTCTCGTGAACTTTTGGCTCGTGAGCACGGCCCATGAGCCTCTCGCAAGCTCGTGCTCAAGCTCTTCAAAGATAATAATACTACTCAAAATTATCATACGAGGCTAGAGATGGTAATGGGCCAAGTTGGCTTGGCTTGACCCTTAAACACACGAGTCGAGCTCGTGGCTCGTTAATAACGAGTCGATCTCGAGCTTGGCTCATGCTCAAGGGGTGAGCTCGGCTCGACCCACGAACTCGCATTTTTTTTTAAAATTTTCAAATTTTTCTTCACATTTTTTACAAGCCCACAAGCCACTCGCAAGCTTGAGCTCGTCATTTGACGAGCCCGAGCCAAGCGGCCAAGTCGACGAGTCGCTCGGCCCATTTGACATCCCTATATGAGGGGGAGGATTAGCTTTTTAGTTAGGGCTCAGGATATGAATGGAATAGAGAGGAAAGCAGTTCAATATCAGAGTATTCATAAATAATATAATCATAGATCATCAACAAAACCTTAAACATGACAACTCCATACTTAATCTTCGTTCATGGAATGAATACGGGTATCTGCGTTCGGATCTTAATCCCAATTAGTGATTTAGCGGTTGTCAATCTAACATTTGGATTACACCTAAGTGAAGCTTTAGCGTGAAGTTGTGTATTAATTGATAAAATTAACCTTAGGAATTTTTTTAAAAAAAAGGTAGTCGTTTATACTTTTTATTTTTGTTAAAATAATATCTTTCGAAGAGAAAAAAATGTCAACGGATTCATTCTAAACATTGTGTTATACACTTGTTCTCTTACTTCTTTCTTTTTTTCCATTTTTTTTTTTTTTTTTACCAATTATTTTGAAGCAAATAGGATTACGAAGTGAAACAATTCAAATAAAGCTCCAGGATCTCACTAGAGAGGCACTGGTTGTAACCATTTGCAGCGGTGTTGCCTGTAGGAAGGAGGTGGGGGCTTTGTGGAGCCCTCGAAGTAGCTGAATTTTATTTATTTATTTTTAAAGAAAAAACATAGATACATGTACGCTAAATCATAGAGGCAGACATCCGAAAATGAATTTTGCTGAGTTAACGGGGATGGGACCCACCTATATAAAAAACTACAAAAAATCCCACCCATCCTCTGGTGGCTGGTGCCGTGAATGTTCGATACGGGTTTTGCAAATTCGTACCTGTACATGAAGCACGACCACCTCTCTCGGAAAATATGGATAAAAATACCCTAAAACTATAAGTGCATATATGAAATAAGATGGGCACTCACACCTTATACCATAGTTTTAAATACGCATGTCACGTTACCGAAAATTGTGATGGCTTCATTTAGTAAAGAGAAACAAATCTAAAATTATTTTATAATCCTTCACATCTTTATCATTTTAAATCATTTGTAACTTAGTAACGTAAAACAAAAAACTTTGCAGGCAAAAACATTTTTTGCGCCCTCGGTATCGTACCCTAAACTATTGGTATAATTACCTGTCCAAATAGATTTCACGTGGGTATTAACATCTACACATGTATGGTTTGCTTTAAGTAAATCTTATTTGCCTTTGTAAAACCATCAGATTCCTATTCAAAGCACTGAGAAAAGAAAGGCAGTTTGCAAAACATAAATGACAAGTGTTTAAAAGAACACAGGAAGCCATGCAATACAAAAGATTAACCCGTAGCATTTATCATTGAGTTTGCAAAAGACTACTACATAATACTCGGATGAACTACATTACAAACATGTTTGCCAATATTGATACTAGGTAGCTAATAAAATCAAAACCCTATGTATCAATGGAAGAAAGTAGTTTTGGATGTGTACTTGAACAAAGGAGTGAAAATTGGGTCGAGTGACTCGTCGGCTCGTTTGCTCGAGTCCCCTGGGCTTGGTTTATGAGCTGCTCAAGCTCGTCTAGAACCAGCTCAAAGGCAAGCCCCAGCCCCAAAAAAATTGGACGGGCAGAGCCCAATGAGGGCTCATGGCTCTTTCGCAGTAACGAGCCTAGAAGCTCGGCTCGTGTGAAAATGTGATCATTGGGGTCAAAAGAATAACTAAGCCCAACGGTCACATTGTTTTTATTTTATTATCATTATTGAAAAATCTATAAATGTCCAACATTTCAATTCATTTTTTCACACCAATCTTCTATGATCGATCTTTCATTTTTTAAAATCCAAACAAATTACGAAATATTGTGAATACTTCAAATTAGTTTCCATGGGTCATACAATAGATGGAGTGCAAGAATCTAAAACCGTATGCAAATATTATCAAACAAAATTGGCATGGCAAAGGGAAGATGGAACTACCCACCTTAACCAGCATTACAAAAAAAATTTCGATCAAACATGGAGTTATTGGTCAAACAATTCGGGAGAAAAATGTTGTGAAGGAATAGTCAACTTTGTAGTCGGAGATGAGCTGTCACTAAGTATAGTGGATAACAAACATTTCACAAGATCTTCAATCAAAGTACGTTGCGGTAAGTGAAAACACTTTTTTTTCTGATTGCATTGATTATTTCATTATGAACAAAATATGCTAATAAATGATTTACAAAATTATGAGGGTGTTTTGTCTTTTACAGATGAGCAATGGGAATGAATTAATAAAAATTGTTATATAGTTGCAGCTATTCACTACATAGATCCAATATGGGTAATGCATAAAAAAATTAATTGAGTTTGCTCACAATGCCAAAAATATAATTATCCTAACTAAACTAAAAAAAGCACTAGATGTGACACTGTTTTTATGGAGCCATGCTAGTTAATGTTTGCTTCTTCTTCTTTTTTGTCTCTTCACTACGAAAAGAAAAGAGGGAGTTTGTGTGGGGCACTATTTCTATGGATGCGTGCCAGTTGTGTGCTGACAGTTGAGATTATAAGAGAGAGAGAGAGACAACCCCACAAGGTTTGGGAGCAAAATGATTTACCAGTAGTTCACACCCGCTTCGCATAAAATCAAAATCCAACCCTAATTTGTCATTCGATATCGTCGACGTCACCGGTGACTTTCCATCCGGGCCATGTGGGTACAACTCTAGCATCAACATTTTCCCCAAATATTGAGTTACTCATCATTACTACACTGCCAGGTTCACACGAATCCATTCGAGGCATAATTTCACATCCAATCCCCTCGACATCACCAGCGAGTCTCCATCTTGGCAATGGTTGTAGAACTCCGACGTGGGCATTTTCCGGAACTCGCAACAAAGTCATCATTGCCCGAGTATAATATAGGAAGGTATGATTGCATTTATTCAGCAATTTATAATTTTTTAATTTCATATTCTAAAAAGGTTAGGACAGAAATATAATGTTATCAATGACCGGATCTCAATCCCGATTATGCTATTTCAAATAATTTTGTGATCATTCAAATATCTGAAATTTAGGTATTAGTGAAGGGTACTAAGTAATTTTGTGGTATCTCAAAAGTTTAGTAAATAAAGTAGATGATATATACCATTCAGAACATGTGAAAATGGATTGTCATGTTGAAATCATTATTTTGTATAAATATGAAATTTTGGATTGGTTATGTTCTGTTGAAATTGGCTCCTAATTTTGTCATAGGAGAATAAATGTTGGAAGATGATTTTTTGAAAGAATCTGAAAATGTGAACGTGGAATACAATATGCACTAGCTGAAGGTGAAACATAATTCGTACCATGTAATTGTGCCAGAGGTGAGTATGAAATTCAATGACAAAAAATTGGTCTACGATTTTTACAAAGGATATGTTTACAAAGTAGGTTTCTAGGTGAGTATAAGGAACTTGAAAAAGGACGATGAAGGAGTCGAGATTGTATCGATGCAATTGACAATTAAGTGCACATGTGAAACAGAAACTTGAAGTGAATGATGGCACGAATTTCATTACACAAAGTTTCAATTCTGCAGTTGTCGAAACATGTGGATATGAAATTATAAGTTAAATGGAAAAGATTGTGGAAACTACGTTGAGCAAGTGAGGAGATTAAGGTTTGGAGATAGAGATACAACAACAATTTTGTCACATTCTTCAGATATGCTAGCATAGTGTGCAGGATTTTACTTTTGTATAGATTTAGACGACAATTCGTGTCTAAAGAATGTATTTTTGATGAACAATCGGTCTAGAGAAGCATATAAAGAGTTTGGAGATGTCTTCACATTTGATGCAACTTACCTGATTAATAGACATGAACGCCTTTTGTCCCTTTTGTTGATATAAATCATCATAGACAATCAACACTGTTTGATTGTGGTTTGTCTCGAATGAGGCTACGAATACATTTGCGTGGCTTTTTAAGACATAGCTTAAGTGTATGCACGGTCATGCTCTGTATGGAATAATTATCGATCAAAATAGGGAAATTAAAATGCAATTCAGATAGTTTTCTTAAATACAAAACATAAGTGGTGTTTGTGGCACATTTTGAAGAAGTTGCCCAAAAATTTTGATACCACATTGTTAAGGGTTCGATGGTTTATAATTTGCGAATAATTGAAGAATTTGAACAAAGTTGTGGATCGATGTTGAAACTTATGATTTGCATAATAACAATTGGTCATCGGGAATATATGAGAATAGAGGTTATGGGTACCATGCTTCTTGAAAACAACTTTTTGAGCTAGGGGTTGACAACACAGCATAGTAAGAGCATAAATGCATTTTCGATGAGTGCAAAGACCTCGTTGAAATAGTTTGTTGAATAATATGAGCAAACAATTAGGAAAAGGGTAGAGAAGCAATTTGAAATCATGAGTAAAGTTTACTATGAGTAAAGTTTAAA
Source organism: Olea europaea var. sylvestris (assembly GCF_002742605.1). Lineage (NCBI taxonomy): Eukaryota > Viridiplantae > Streptophyta > Magnoliopsida > Lamiales > Oleaceae > Olea > Olea europaea. The sequence continues at coordinate 23,806,801 of NC_036248.1, read as the reverse complement.
TCATTCTCCAAATGGTTCTGTATACAACAACATATGAATGGAGAAGCAATTTTGGTCGGCGTACACGATTTCAAAATTTGAAGAAGTTCAAGTTGAGTTCATGAGTAAAGTTTACTATGATCTCATTTCTATTTGGGATGGATGTTTTGGGATAACGTACGAGGTACAAAAGGATGTCGTCTATGCTGACAGACGGAAGAAAAAACATCTTTTGTCTCATATCAGAGAGAGAAAGGCGAAATTGTTTGCAGTTGCCACTTATTCAAGTTCTAGGAAAATATTTACAGGCCAGCGATTGCAGTATTGATTTGTAATGAAAATTATAATCCATACTTTTCATGAATAAATAATATTCTTCTATAATATTAATTATAATGTTATGTTACTTTAGGATAAATTATCAATTTAAAAATTATAGAACAACATCTAAATATTTAATCATATTAAAAGTATTAATTATCATACAAACAAAATATAAATTTATATATAAAAATTAATTACCAAATATGCATTAGTGAAAACATACAAATACGTGAAGTTGAATACAACATATAGACACCTTCATTATGTAGTGAATAGGCTTCAAACCTAAAAAAAATTGAAAAATTACGTAAAAGAATCAATTATGCAAGCACATATACAAACACAGTCATTATGCAACCACTTGTTGGTTTGTCCTCAAGTTTTGCTATGTTTTTGCAGACAGCCCATTATAAAAAGATCCAGGCTTATATCACTCAAAAAAATCTGGAGGCCAAGATAAGCAGTCCATGCTAGATATGTATATGCAAAAAGCATATGTTCACTAATTACGTTCAATAAGGTTAACCATGAATAGATGAATGATTGCAAACATAAGGCAAAAATAAAATAAAAATCAAATGTTACTAAATTATTTTTGGTATCCGTGATAGATGATTGTACTTATAAAAAGTTACTACCGTATCTGAATATTGAAGAATTAAGTTTTCGTGCTGATAACGTGTTATGAAAAGAGAGAAAAACAGAAGAGGGAATTAAAGTCAATGGACTTATATGTATTATATTAAGAATCAAAGCTTTATATTAATAAGAAAAAATTAGCAATACAATGATAATAATTTATAGGACTGCAGGTCTACAACTATCATTCACTAATATGAACTTATCATTTACAACAATTTAATGTTATTATGACAATTATGAAAGAATATTGTTGTGAAATCAAAATTTGTAGTTTTACATTTGATAATGTAACTGTTAATAAAACTCTAACTGATAAACTATGTATGGCTCTTAATACATTTTTTAGTGATTTCTTAATTTCATGTTCGTTGTGTATATCATATATTTAATTTAATTGTGCAAGACGAAATGCAATATGTTGGCGTACAAATTGGTATAATTAAGGACACTTCGTATATTTATAATATCACCTAATAGAAATAAACTTTTGAAGAAAATTGTGCTTAACATTCAATGGAATTCTAAAATTTGTATTACTAAAATCTTGTAAAGACTATAGACCACACTAAGTACCGAGTTTTATAATTTTAGACATACACGTGTCAGGCAATGATTTATAAGATTTTGATTGGGAACTTCTTTTTAACGTTAGAAAATTTTGACAACTTACAAATGTATTATTTGGGATATACTACCCTACTAGTTCTAAAGTTCTTTAACAACATAATGTTATTGCACTAACTTTCAATAATATAAAACTAATCCTAGTTTTAGTAATATATCATATGCGATGGAATTAAAATTTAGAAAATATTGGAAAAATTTACCCATTTTATCTTCTTTAATTTGTGTAATGGACCTTAGATATAATTTAATGTGTACAAAAAAATTGTATATGATAAATTTTAAGTGCACTATATTTCGATGCTCCAATTATATATTCTAATTTAGATAACATTTAAGTGAAATCATGTATGCACTAAGATTGGGTGCAGACATTAGACGGGCACCGCACCTCCTCTATCGTTAATTTTGGAGCAAAACAGATGGAATTATTGAATTTATACACAGATATTAGATATGAAACATTTAACATAAATTCTTTTAGCTCTCTTCATATAATCAAAGTACATCGGACGTAGATCCAGGTGAAATATCTTCAGAATTAAATAGATATTTTAGTTATCAAATAATTAGAACCATAGAGCCAGTTGATGCAATGGCAGTAGATTTATTTGATTTTGGAGACGTAAAGAGCGAACATATCCCGTTGTTTCTACTATTAAACACAATATACTAATATCTTTGGTTAGTGCTGTAGCATCAAAGTCTTCTTTTAGGGGGTGTTTGATAAGTATTTTTATGTAAAAATGCATTTTGGAATAATAAATTGATGTGAAATGTGTGGTTGAGAAATAAGGAAAAGTTTTTTATTTACGTGTAATATTATTTTAATAAAGAATGTGTGGTTGAAAAGAAGAGAGAGAAAAATGTATTTCGAAAACAATGGCTACCAAATGGGGCCTTAATATAAGTGGTCGAGTTCTGTGCAAGTTCAAAAATCGGCTTGAAAAAGACATAGTAGAAAGTTTAATGTTTATAAAGGATTGACAAGGTGCTGAGTACTGAGATCAAAATGTCAAAATTTCGTGTAGTCATAAAAATGTTATTTAAGTTCATACTTTGCTATTTTCATAATAACGTTCAGTTAAAAAAAGCTCGTGCTTGTGTGCTGAGCTCGACCCCTTAAGCACCCAATCTTATGAGCTCATGGGCCGAGTTAGCTCATCTTGACCCGTTGTCATCCTTAGACCATATATATATATATATATATAAAGAGAGAAAATCATCAAAATAGTCAACTTTTGGCTTTGCATTTACAAAAATGTCACTTTTTTAAAGTTTTTGCAAGATTGTCAATTTTGGACACTTTTGCTCCTCTTAAAAATTCAAATACCCAACACATCCTTCAGTTGACCACATAAAAAATTGTACAAAAAGTAGAGAAAATGTGACAATCAATCACCTCACAATTGTTTCCTCTCTTAATTCTTTGAAAACTATATGGAGTGCAAGTTCTTGTATTGGAATCCCGTTTATTACGTCAATACAGAAGGAAGAAAAATATTTTAGGTAAGGTTTCGAATATAAGAGTTTTTTTCGATCGATTGAAGGTTTTGTTTCAAATTTTTTACTAATATTCCTTTTTTTTTT
>NC_036248.1:23788666-23797668 GCF_002742605.1 Olea europaea var. sylvestris | reverse complement strand
TCATTCTTGACCCAATATGTTAACTCCATTTTTAAATTTTTTAGATTTTTAGATTTTCATGTATGTGCATAATTCGAATATCTATATAATTAGGTATGAACATGATTTGGTTTACATGGTTTTTAGCTAATTTTAAATCTAATTGTTTGAAAATTGAGAAAAATTCAAAACTAAACCAATTTTGAATGTTTGATTTGGCTTAACATCGTAATTTATCTTGCAACATAAAAGCAATGAACATTGTGAACTAGTGAGCAGCAAATTGGCAAGAGAACTAAAATGGAATGGGGAAAAGGAAATGCAATAACTGACAAATTTTGTATGCATTGAATTAGGCACGGCAATAGATTGAGCCAACCCACGAGCAACGCTCGTCCTCAAGGGCCAACTCGTGAGCTCAAGGGTCAAGCCGATCTTGGCCCATGAGAAAATCACCGAAATTAGAATTAGGAATCTGCACATTTTATTAATAACATGCTTGTTAACATTAGCATTATCAAACGTAAAATTGCAAATTTTACATTCAAAATGATAATATTCTATAATTTGCATGATAGCATTAAATATGTTGTTAGTATCGTAAGGAAATTCAATTAATCTAAAAGTGTTTATTCTTTTATACATAACCGAAAGTAGGTCTATATAATGTGCATTTGCATCTATATAATCTTTTTTTTTTATTAATATCTTTCCATATATCAGATGTAAACAATGTAACACTATGATATCTTGTAAATCATGTATCATTTATTTCTTGTGCCTAAAAAAATAATCTATGCAATTGGAAAGAAGAATTTTTCTACTTATCCCAACATACATTGGTTGTAGATAGTCTTGCACGAACTTTGTGAAATGTTGGTTGTCTACTATATTTAGCAGCAATTTAGCTCCAACTACGAACATTATTATTCCTTCATGGTAATTTTCCTTCGAATAGGTCCATGTGTTAATTGCCGTAGAACTGGTAGTTAGGTCACTATTACGAGCCAAGCTCCACGGGTGGTTGGCTTGTGCCCATGCTTGTCTCCAAACAAGTTTGAGCAACCATGGGTCAAGCCTTGATGAGCCGATGCGCAATTCAGCTCATTTGTCACCCCTACATTGAATGAATGAATGTGAATGAGAAACATAAAAGTCATTTTAACCCAAGAATTATATAGGTTGCATTTGCTGTACCATATTAGACCTCATAAAAAAATTAGTATAAAATTGAATTTGATTACAGTATGTGAATGCCATTATGGTAACATCCTTTTACTTTAAGGGTCTATGTGACAACTTTTAATAAATGTTTTAACAGATTTTAATAAATGTTGATATCACTTACAACTTCATGCGTTGGGAGAAGATAGTTTTAAACTGGATAATAAAAATAGTATGGAGGCCAATTTCTTTACTAAAACATAAAACACACACACACACATATATATACACACACACACAATTCATCTTAATATATCATTATACCATCCATCTAATAACTTTTATCCATTTTATTTTATGCTCGTCCATAAAGGACACTAAACAAAACCTAAGTGTGTATTTGATTACATTTATTTTCCATGGAAAATATCAATTTTCCACCCAAATTTGTATTTGAAGTGTTTGATTGCTATTTTTTTCCATGAAAAACATTTTTCAACTTTTGAAAATATGCCTAATTTTTCTTGTTTTTAAGGAAAATATTTTTTTTGGGTAGATGTGGTTTTTATTTTCCACAAAAAATGGAAAATATTTTCTTTTCTAGGTAATATTTTTCATGCCAATCAAACACACTCTAAGTGTAAAAAGTTGCTTGAAATATAACAAAAATTAAAATAAAATTGTGAAGTACATTCTCATTTTTACAGTTTTTACCCAAAACTATATATATTTTTTTTTTAAAGATTGGATAAAATCCCATGTTTCGCATACTTGCTAGGTCCATTTCCAACGATAAAGAGATATTTTTCACCTTTTGGCACCTAAGTCGTCATTTATTCTTATTGAAATTATATTACATTTAGTTCATGTTTTATTAAACTAAAAAAGTTGATTAAAATTTATGTTCAAGTCAACAATTAATTCCAATCATACATTTCCTAGAACTCACAACTTATTAATTACACATTCAATTTTTTTTTTTTATCAAAATATACTAATAATATGATTTTTATCTAAATTAAACATGAGCTTAATTATACCATATTTTAGTAGTGCCAATATCCATCTCGGGATCGGTGGAAAATAGCTCAATTAGTAGTGCCTCCTTTTTTTTCTTTTTCATTTTTTTTCTTTTTTCGTGCATCGTTGTAGAGTATTGTCAACAATTGATTGGGTGAAAAAACTTTTCAAATTTTAAACTGTTTAATGGTATATTGTCCCGTGACAAAGTATAAAAGATGGAGTAAACCATGATGTACACCAAACACGATTGTTTTTCTTTACCTCTAAACCTATTAACCTACCTTTCCACCTATTTAAACACCCGAACACACAGTCCCAACATACTGTTTCTGCAACAAGAAACCCTATTTAAGGTTGCATAGGTTATCTATTTTAGTGCGTTGGGCCTTTTCCTATTTTTCCACAGCTTTCTTGAACTGCATCTAACAGATACTTTTACTCCCATTACACATTTGCAGTTCAATAATGCTGTGGGAAAATATGGCGAGGATCAAATCAATTCAGGCTAGAACTCGAATTTACTGCATGGTAAGGTATCGTCCTTCTATTTTTTATGCGTCTAATTTCAAGATTAAGTGAGAAAAATTAGTTATAATTAAACAAATTATATAAGGGTATATTAATAAATAAGCAAAATAAAACATTCTCAATAGAAAAATAGAAATTATATATAATTGGGACAAGAAGACTATATGAATGGGACAAAATGAGCATTTTGTTTCAGTTCTATGTTTTCATCCACATTTTCATGCATGTCAGTACTCGATTTGCTACTGTGTTTCTTATAGTGAAACCCAAGAGACATTAAGTTTGACTTTTCTGTTTTTGCGTTTCGCCGCTTTCACATGCACTTTTCTGAAAGCCACCACATAGACACAAGTTCGATCTATTCTAACGTTTTGTTGAGCTTCTTCACAACATTCAAATGATTTCTCTGCCGATTTCAATTTTGTAAAGACACTATGATAAGACTTCGCTTTCATGTATCTGTACAATCCTTTTTAGGGCCTAACTTTCAAACAATATTTTCCAAGACATATTTTTAAAACATTTTATTAAACTTTTATCAACTTTTAATGGACCAAACTTCAAATTAATTACACATTTAATGAAACTTATAATTTTATCAACTTTTCAATCACATATTTAATCGAATTATATCAAAATTTGCAAATATATATATATATATAAATTCTATAAAAGTGAAGTATAGTAATTTTGATTGATTTAGTTACAAAATGTTAGATAGACCAGATGGTTTTACGTGATAGCATAAGGTATTTTATTCACCCTTTCAAACTTTTCATAAGTTTTATGTTATTGTTCACAGAGAAATAGGTTTACAATCAGTCATAGACAATTTTTTTCTCACATTTTGTTCATGTATGAAAAGTGATTCACATAAAGAGTACAAATTTTTATATCGCTTTTATTTTTTATACCTAAAATTATCTTTGCTTGACCTAGATCTTTCATTTCAAGCTCATATTTTAACTTCGTTTGAATTCTATCTATTGATTTTATATCACGACAAGCAAGAGGCATAGTATCAACATAAAGTAGTAGATAAATAGATTTAAAGCATGTACTTTTGATAAAAGAAACAAGAATTAAAGTTATCTTTCACAAGTACTAAAGTTTGAATATATGAGTTAAACTTTTTATACCATGCCTCGGGGCTTATTTTAAACCATATAAAGATTTCTTTAACAATCACGCTTTTCATATTTAGAATTTATCTCAAAACCCTTAGGCTAACTCATATATAAAACTCTCCATCTAGATCACCATTCGAATTTTTTTTTTTACATCAAGTTGATCCAATTTCCGATCAAAATAAGCAGTTAAGGCAAGTAAAATTATGATAAAAGTATATTTTACAACACGTGAAAATATTTTCCAAAAACCATTTGCATATTCATGTCAGAAATGATACATTTTGACCAAAATAGACATTTTTAATCACTTATATCTTTGAAGTCGTTACTTGAAGAGATTAAGTTGGAAGAGCTTGATGTAGATTGTTTGAAATCGAACCATATAATACAAAACCAAGACAAATTGAAAGTCTAGTTTGGGGGTGTTTAAACCAATGTTAGAAACTACTTAGATAGGCATTGATTTCGTGCGTGTAAGCAATTGTTTGAAGTGCTTTGACTAACAAGTGGAACTTAGGTAAGAATCATTCATGAGAAATCTCATCCTAATTACTCATCCTAACGATGGCATTGCTCTAGTCATAAAGAATTATGGAAGAATGAAGGAAAAGCGTTAGAACAAGTGCCCGATGCTACGATTATATTTACATCTTATGCTGCCCTTTTACTCCCCAATATCAACCTCCATAATTTGATTCTCCCTTCAAAGCCTCTACCGAAAACTGACGTGCATAAAAATCAACTTACCAACTTTCAGAATTTTTTCAGTGGCCGGACTTCCAAAGGTGAATTAAGAAAAACACATTTATCTCAATTACCATGTGTGTGGGATCATTCCAATTACCACGTGAGTAGGATCATGCCAACTAAGAAACAAAATTTGAAATAGGAAAATGGGATTCTTCATGGAACATGCTTGGACACAACAGTGTAACATTAATGGCTGCTCTGTGGTGTGCCAAATGAGCAGTCCTTAAAATGACCATAGCATCCACTTGGGCTCATATCTGTTATAGCAGATGGTGACGGGGAGATCTGTTGATGTTCTTTGATCCATTTTGTCAGTTAATCTATGGTATAAATGGAAAAGAGACAACATTCACCTCTACAATCTTGATGTTCTCCTCAAGGCTATTTGATTATAGTTAGTTTTAGTTAGAACTAAATTAAGTACATAATATTCATGGGATGATATTTCATTAGCTACTTTATTACTTGGCTATAAAGAGTTACACTCTGCAAATGAGCTTTAAACTTCAGCAATTGAGAGTGTATTCAATGGGAAAGAGACAACGTTCCGGTTCAAAACTGCACCAATTTCACACTAGATTTTATGATATCACAGGGAAAGATTTTATCATTTATTATTGTAGGATACACCAATAAGGAACATAATATTGTAATATAGTACTTGAATGAGATATTTGAGCAATTGATAATTTACAAACATTTTCAAAATGCTTTAATTGTTTACATGCCACTGAACATCTACACAGAATGTAGCCCAAATGATCCATCCATTACTAGCATTGAAATGCAGAGTGTTTTTCAGAAGTATTGTTGCAAGATACCATGATATACAGGAAACAGAAAAAATTCAATAACTGATTACTTTGAGAACCAGAATACAACAAACATGGCCATGAATCCAATATGAAGAGAATAATAGGCTTTTCCAACCACCAAATGGTTAAACAAAAGATGATTTTGTTTGCCAAATGGTTAAACAAACCCAGAATTCTCAGAATGAAAATGGGAAACAGCCAGAATTCACATACATGTTTGCCAAAAGCTCATTCATGCATAGGCCAACTTATGAGGAAGATATGAGAAACTTTCAACTGATTTTATGGGGCTGGACTAGCTACTATATGCCATTCAACAAACACGGTAAGATGTTATTTGCATTAGTGGAACAACACGGTATGATATTCTTTGCATTCTCAGAGTCCTTGGAACATTCCTACCTTGTGTAGAAAGGCTGCACTTCTGTGGTTGTCTCTATAAAGAATCAAAAGGCTGATGCTTGGATGCTGCACAGTGGGATTCTGCATATTCAGACTGAGGATACTGATATGGGATCCTTAATGGATCTACCTTGGATACAGCAGAGTACCATTGAGGGCTTCTCTGTGATGTGCCAATTCATGACAGTTTCCAACGAGATTAACAGAAGACAAAAGGGAAATCAACCAAGAAAATGGCGAAACAGAGCGCGAAGAAGTCATTTATCAAGTATTCTGAAATATCCCTATATAATTGTTGATTTCCAAAAGCTCATTCACATCCAGGTAACATAATGCTGAATATAATACATCCATGTATTCACTGCTTTTCCTCGTCATGTGGAAATTTTATTGATTTCCAAATGTTCATTCATTTATGTGTTCAGATTCATTGGAAGGAATGGTGGTATGAATTATATAATAATATTTCACAGAAACTGTTCAATATTTTACATGGATAAAGATATTTGGACAGGATCACCCTGTCCAAACAGGGTGCTTAATTGGCACCCCCTATTGGAGGGGGCGCCTGGACGGATAGTGCCCTGTCCGTTCAGCATCTTCCATTTTACATAGGTACAATACAATTTCTTATTGAATATTATATATCATATATAAGGCTGATTATACTATTAAGAAATTCTATAATACCTTCAAACGTCTTTGTTCAAAATCTCAGCTGCTCAAGAAATTGGACTAGACTCTCTTCTGTTTTGAAGTGTATTCTAGAGGAAGGGAAAATCATAGATCCAAATATGTCTAAATGCACTGAGGCCGTCCCAAACCAAATCAATTTATTGATTGAAAGTAGTGAATATAGTCCATGTGTTTGCAGCTCTTCGTTGTTATGGACTGAGCTGTATGAAAATGTAATAGCGACTCAAGCTAAACACAAACATAAATCACTAAGTATGAGTTACACAAAAGTTACTACCGAAATCTAGAAAATCTTCATCCACAATCTTTTAACATATTCCATACAACAAAGAGGAATCAAAATTACATGAATCATCAACTAAACAAAAATGTATGACATGATTTACAACTTGGTTTCTCTGTTTACAAAAATCAATGAAAATATACAACATTCTAACACACTTTGGTTAGTCCAGTCAAAATGTAGTTGAACTTGTTCAGCAACACCATTCTCGGTCCATTGAAATAACTCTTTCTCAATTCCATATAAGTTTGCATAGTGAGCAGGCTATCAGATCCCGCCTGGTGACTTTTTCCGGCCATTCTTTTGATCTTTAAACTCGTCGCCACCTGCTCAAGGCCACCATACAGCCCACAAAACCCAATCATCTGCTTCATGTCATAGACTGTAATCCCAAAATGCACTCTGATCAACATCATAAAATCCGAAAGATTGTGAGGCAATTCTCTTTGAATCAAAATCTTGATCAAGAAACCAAAATCATACGTCCCGTGGAACGTCACCAATGTCCTTCTATTTCGATCTAACCATAAAGGATCGAGACGAAAGGATAGTCCAGATAGCATGAAAAGCCTTGCGAATTGAGGTGAACGGATTCCCTTTTGCTTGTTCTTCAAAAAATCAATTCCTTGGCGCTTCAACAGATCAATAGATTCCGGATTGTGAAGATCATTATCAACATCAAAATCCTGGAAATTAAATTCCCATACGTAGCAGAATTCTGTCCCAAGATTCGGAAGGTTTCCTTGGGCGTCCGATAATGTAAGACCGAATTGAATGATTTTCAAGGCATCAACGTTTTTTTTCATCATCAAGTAACATTCCGAGGGAGAAAGTAAGGAGTAGTGCTTATCTGACTGGTAAACCACCCCTGGAAACTCAATATCCATAGATACATTGGGATATTGGCCAAGAACGCTTTGAATGATTCTGAATTCTTTTTCCAAATTCTCCTGCCACACCTCTCGAATTCTTACTGGTTTTTCCGTTTTCTTGTGATTTTCTCGCCAAACCGCACGAACTCCAATCCGTGGACCCACTGCTACGTGATTTTTCAACCAAACTTCTTGCATTCTAATCGGTATTGCCATTGTTCAGCGATCGGTCAATAAGAAAACGTGGTACTTAGGGTTTATACAATTTGAAAGTGGGATGGAATGAGGAAAGTATATTCAGGTTTTGTGATCGGCCAAGTGCAGAAGTGGGCTTATATAATTTGAAAATTTTGGCTTCAATAAGGAAGTTTTGTAATTCAGGTTTTTTAACGGTTGGAGTTCGGATTGAACAAGGAAAGTTTCCTTATCATTTAAATTCAGGTTTTTTAACGTTTGGAGTTTGGATTGAACAAGGAAAGTTTCCTTATAATTTAAATTCAGAGGGTTGCCAAGAAAATATTTATTAACGGCCTTACGCATATGATAATTGTGAAAGATATCCCTAATCTATATGTCACTCAGCAATTAGATCCTCGACCTTTATTTTAATAACTGTACTCTCTGGCCTTCACTTTAATTTTCACCCCTACATTTTCTATTAGAGAATAAAAAGGGAGTCATCACCGTTAGTCACCTCTCCCCACCCTTATTCAAATTATTATTTCATAAATATAATCATAAATTGATAAACAATAGTGACAATTTTGAAATTTGATTGTTGGAATATTGAAGTATCTCTTCTCTAGTAAATAACCACATCAATTATGTCAATAGTTTGACAATTTTTACTAATCACAACTTCGTTCTTATATCTCGTTCTCGACACATGATTTTTGAATGTGCTTGAGTGAGGACATTAGTGTGTCGTAAACTGAGTGAGGTCATGCCTTGACTGAACATGTACATCTAAAATTAGTTTAAAGATATAGTTTAAAATTAGGTACTTTCAGGTAAAGAAAAATTAAATTCATCTAAAATTAGTCGAGTGTGATCGCAATTCAAAGACATAAATTAGAACAGTTGATCATTCAAAAATCACGTAACTTCATTTAATAGTAAGGATAAATGAGACCCTATATACAGATCTTGTTTTAAGGACTATTAAGATATCATATGTTTGCACGTGATTAGTTTGTTTACGTATTTTGTTATAACCTTATTTTTAGGTAAAACTTAAAAGGAACAATCTTAAAAAAAAAAAAAAAAAAAAAAAAAAAAAAAAAAAAAAAAAAAAAAAAAAAAAAAAAAAAAAAAAAAAAAAAAAAAAAAAAAAAAAAAAAAAAAAAAAAAAAAAAAAATT
>NC_036248.1:23772374-23788243 GCF_002742605.1 Olea europaea var. sylvestris | reverse complement strand
AATTAAAAAAAAAAAACTTAAAAAAAAAAAAAAAAAAAAAAAAAACGCCATTGTCAGTCCCCAATTTATACAAATTCAAAAATACGTAATTGTCAGTGAAGTTGTTATTTCTATTCCTTTTTCTTTTTTTTTTTTTGGGTTATAGATAGTCATGCATCCGATAAAAGGGTAATTCTCTAATTAAATATTATGTATAAGCATATAAAAATTTAAGATTTTATAGCATAGTTTAATATAAAAAACAATTATGTAAAATTAGTCTATTAATCAAAATATAAAATGCTGAAATACTTCTAGAACAAATTATAGATAAATTAATTTTCTTTTAATCTTGTTGTTAGAATTTGGGTGTGAACCGAATTCCTTGTTGAAATAATTATAGTGTTCTAATTGAAGTACACATCAAGAAGAATTCTAATTGGAATGCTATAGAGGAATCCTATTTAAGGTTAATTACAAATTCTAATTGAAATTCTATTCGAAAGTTTCTTGAGAGTTGGAATTTGTGTTGGACTTGATGAAATCAACTATAAAAACTTTTGACATTTTATTTCATTTACAACTATACTTCTAGGGATGTATTTTTCCCTATAAATAGTATACTATTTTTCTAGATTTGTAAAGCTTTATTGCTGTAGTTGTATTATATTTATATTGTTATTGAATAAAATATCGATTCCTCTTCTTAACTCTCTTTTTATTTCTTTACTTTAATCTTGTTCCATTGATTGTGATCTTACATATTTTATATCACACAATTAAATCTCAATTCTTGCGCCGCTTTTCAGTCCAACAAGGTGATTTTAGAGCTGTTTCGCCTTTAACACTTGTGATGATCAATATTTTAGACATAAAAATGAGATAATACAATAATTTTGTTCGAAACTGGAATAGACATTATTATATATTTTTTAAAGGTGGATTTATATTACTTTTTTTAAGTACATTAATTATAAGTTGTTCTTAACCATTTTAAATGTCCGCATTCAGTAATATCACCTGTAATAGTCTGGAGTCTGGAGTCTAATTCATCGGGTTCAAGTCAAGTACTTGCGTTTATCTCTAGGTTTTTGTTAGACTCTTTTTGTGTTGTCTTTTGAATGGTTACCATAGATACTGTGAAAAGAAATAATTTTGAAGAATTTGTAGGTAAAAGGTTGATAAAAGTCAAAACCACATGAAAAATTATTTTGAATGTAGAACCGTGGTTCAATTTTTATTGAGTAATGTTATTCATAGTTAACGACTATATTGGTTATCTTATATGTCAACTTGTTATTTGAGGCAGTAGAATTACAAAAAAATTAATAAATCAAATAACTAACTGATACATATAATGACTATTATAGTCGTTGACTATGAACAACACTATTATTTTTTTTAAAAGAAACATGAATTATAAAGAGTTTGTCGTAAATGGATCCTCAACTTTGTCTCCACTGGCAAACTGGTTCCTTGCTTATTTTCTATCACAAACATTCCTAACCTGTGTGTTTTGGTGTGTAAGTGGTCATCTTTCAATTAAAAGACCAATATGTCCTTAATTATAATTAGGGAAACTAAAAGTATAAATAAACTAATATCTGTATTAATAAAATATTTAAGTATCAAGTTCATGGCATAATGTTATTTTTCATTGTCTTCTAACCACCGACAAGTTAAGCTTTTAAACAATGTCATTACTTAGTAATAGAACTGAAATAGTTAATTGTTATGAGCTTAATTTTTTTTATTATAATATTACATATAAAATAATAAACATTTTACATATATAATCAATTTTGTCAATGAAATCTTAATTTAAAACAAATCAAAAGGAGTAATTAGTTTCCTTTAAATTTTTTTCTTAAAAAAAAAATAAAGGTAACAGACCCATTTGCACCTGTTGCAAAGGTTACGATCCAACTTCATTTTTTCTATTCAAAATCAAAAGTATGTTGATCTTTTCCATAAGATGGCCAATTACGCACCAAAACACATAGATTAGGGACATTCGTGCCAATAAATAAATTAAAATCAGGGACCAATGTGCCAATAGTGACAAAGTTTAAGGACCATTTGTACCAAACTTTCAATTCTAATTGTTTCATGTTACAAATATTATTCTAATTCTAGAATATTTAGTAGACAATAAAATTCGAGTAATAACTTTAATTTATATCTGTTGTTCTCAGTTACATTCTATCAAAGGAATCTTTTTAAAAAATTACATATAAAATTGTGCATTTGTGTCTAGCGAAGATAGTGGTTGTAATTTTTAAATGTAAAGAAATGTGTCTACATTTATTAGAAACTACAACAGAATCATGAAATGTTTATGATACATTCTCTTAATAGAATCAATTGCTAAAATTCAGATGCAGTTTATGAAAAATTTGTAACGGCTAATGCTATATTATTTTTCACAAAACTTGAGTAAAGGTCCCCCACTTTTTTATTGTTCACAAATGGGTCCTAAACTTATCCTTCATAACTCACAATTTTTATCAAATTTTTTACTATATTATATTAACTTTTATTAAAATCCACTAAAAATATTTTTTTTTTAATTAAACCGAACAGAGATTAAATGAGTCCCTATATATTGATCTTCTTTAAGAACCATTCAGATATCATACGTTTGCACATAGGGGTGTTAACGAACCTAGTCGGCTTGCGAGTTTAAATTTTCAACCCGAACTTTTCTAAGACGGGCTTTTTTGGCCTTACGCTGAGCCAGCTGAGCTCAATTTTCTGGAATTTAAAAAAAAAAAAAAAATTCTTAAAATAGCTACCTGTTTGGTAGCCATTTTATGCCTAACAAGTAGCAAATTTTTACTCTGCCCCGAGCCTTGAGTCGGCTGGCTCGGGCTTTTTCCAAGCTGAGCTACAGACGGCCCAAGCTTGTGAACCCAATTGCCATCCCTATTTGCACATGATTAATTTGTTTACATCTTTTGTTATATCCTTGTAAGTGAAAATAAAAAGGAACAATATGAATAAAAAGTAAAATAAAAATTCCCGTCATTAGTCCCCAGTTTATACAAGTTCGAAAATATATATTGTCAGCAAAGTTGTTTGTTTTCATTTCTATTTTTTTTTTTTTTTTGGCTAATAGATTATCACGCATCCAATAAAAAATTAATTTTCTAATTTAAAATATAACGTTAAACATATGGAAATTTAAGATTTTATAGCATATTTTAATATAGAAAACGATTATGTAAAATTAGTATAGTAATCAAAATATAAAATGCTCAAGTACTCTTGTGTTTGCATGTTCTAAAACAAATTAGAGATATATTAATTATTATTTTATCTTGTAATGATCAATATTTTAGTCATAAAAATGAGAGAACACAATAATTTTTTGGAAACTATGATAGACATTATTATATATTACCTATTGGTTGATTTATATTACTTTTTGTTAAGTATTAATATCAATTGTTCTTAACCATTTTAAATATCTGCAATTCAATAGTATCACCTGTAATAGCTGGAGTTTGGAGTCTCATTCATCGGGTTTCAGTCAAACCGACAGGTCAATCGAGGTCTAATAACAACGATTAGAAGTCAAGGACTTGCATGTTATCTTTAGGTTTTTATTGTGTTGTCTTTGAATGATTAGAATAGATATTATGAAATTGATAACTTAAAAGAGTTTGTGGTTAAAAGTACGAAAAGGTTATAAAGTTCATGTGAAATTTTATTTTATTGAGAGAAATTGTAGTTCAATTTTATTTTATTTTATTAATGTTATTCATATTAGTACTCATTTTATGATTCAACTTGTTATTCTTTTTTACGAATTATAATTCATGTTTTTAAAAACTATGAATAATATTTAGGGTTAAAAGCATTGGTTTGGATTCATGTAAATCCATCAACATTTTGATTTTGAATCGAACCAAACCCTTTGAAACAGTTTGGTTCAAATTTCAATCTTTGGAAGCTGTTTATAAAAAATTTGAAAATAAATTAATTTGAATTTTATCCAACCTAATTAAAACTAAACATGTCTCAATTAAACTCAATACCTAAATAGGCAATTATCTATAATAATTGATTAATTAAATCATACTTAAATAGTCATTAGACATCGCTACTGTAAATGCAAAACTTTCAAATTGATTGAACGTTAAACAATTGCTATTGAACCATATTTACCGACAGTCCATTATAATTGAATAAAAAATTAGATTTGGATTGTAATTTATATGCACAAATTTATTTTCCTCACACACCGCTTTTTTGAAACTATTAGTTTTCGTCCACGTGGATTTGTCAACATTTTAATTTTGAATCTAATAAAATTGCTTCGAATTGATTTGGTTTAAGTTTCAATCTTAAGATATCGTTTCAAACTGTCAACTGTTTATAAAAAAATTGAACATAAATTAATTTAAATTTTATCTAACCAAATTAAAACTAAACACGTCTCAATTAAAATGATACATTCATATAAGCATAACCCAATTAAACTCAATACCTGAATAAACAATTATTCATCACAATTAATTAATTAAATCATAGTCAAAATACTCATCAAT
Source organism: Olea europaea var. sylvestris (assembly GCF_002742605.1). Classification (NCBI taxonomy): domain Eukaryota; kingdom Viridiplantae; phylum Streptophyta; class Magnoliopsida; order Lamiales; family Oleaceae; genus Olea; species Olea europaea. The sequence continues at coordinate 23,783,711 of NC_036248.1, read as the reverse complement.
CATCACAACTATGAATTAAAAATCCTAAATTATGTGAAGTGTTGAACAATTGCTATTAAATCATATTCATCAACCGTCCATTAAAATTGAGTAAAAAAATAAATTTGGATTGTAATTCAAGCTCACACATTTCTTTTCCTTATATTAATAATTTTTTATTTTTTGAATTTTGGTCAAATTTCCAGGTCAATTTATCAATCTTTTCTTATTTCTTAGTAATTATTTGCTATATTTTATCAGTACTTGTGTTGTTTTGTTCTAATTTACGCCAAGCTCCCTTAAAATTTTCGTGGACAAATTTTTTGTTTTTTTGTATCTAAATTTCTGATGGAGTGACTCAGTTAATTATTTATAATTTAACTTAATTTCTAGATGTTACTATTAATTGCTAGAATGCTTTGATGGATTACCCGAACCAATGAGCATTTCAACATATTAGTTTGATGAAAATTGAATGTAAATAAGTACTAGATTATCCCTCAAATTGCTAAAGATGTGTAAGCTATTTAAATATCTACAATTATTTTTGAGTCCACATTCTCTACTAGTGTCAAATTATTGTTTCTTTTAGAAGTTCGTAGAATTCAAATATAATTGAGGCAGTGATACACCATAAAATTTGGTTGCATAATAACAAAAAATCCATTGTAATTCATCAATATTTGGATGAGGTAGAAGTATTAGATGATTTATTAAATGTTACAGAAGATGTTATCGTATTTGATCTTTCTATTCATTTTATTTTATTAGTCTTTTCATGTCATTTAATTATAATTAATTAATTCATGTACTATATTCTTATTTTTATGACGAAAATGAATTATGTATTACACATTTGCAGATGTTACACCAATTAGTTTCGACTATTTCAATAATGTTGTTTCCTTATGATGATTAGAATTATATAACTATAGGTTGTAATTTTTTAATGATACTATTTATATTTTAAGCTAAAATTTTAGTTTAATAATCGTGTTTAACTTATTCGACATATGTTTTTCTCTTTGTTAAATTGTGATTTTAAATTGAACCAAATCGAAAAGAGTGGTTTGAATTGATTTGTTTTAGAAATTGAAATGATTTGATTTGATTTGGAAAAGTTCTAAACTGCTATTAAGGATGCGTCTGATTGCGAACACGAAATTTACATGTAAAAAAAATTAGGCAATTCAATTGCGTAGAATTTATTTATAATAAAATTGTTAATTAAATGTGTTTGATTGATTTAACTTTTAACTTAAAAAATATTATATTGTCTATTTTTTATTGATAAATAGATGAGAGAGAGAGAGTGAATTACTTGAAAAATAAAAACTACTCCTCCCTAAATAAAATGTTTAGCTTGATTTTGAGAAAAATATGGTCAAATAACCAAAACTTGAAAAATATTTTTCATGAAAAAATTTGTCAAACACTCCAAAGTAGAATTCGGTTGAAAAAAAAGACATTTTTTTCATTAAAAATAAAACTAATCTAGCACTCTCCAAGGGTACATTTAATTGCCAATATTTTTTATGAAAAACGTATTTTTTAACTTAAATTTTTACTTTTGTGCTGCTTAATTGATATTTTTTCATGAAAAATATTTTCCTATTTTTGGTCAAGTAACCATATTTTTCTCAAAATCAAGAATTTTTATTATTTTTATTTTTTTAGAAATGTATAATTTTATTTTTAGGGGATTCTCTCTCTCTCTCTCTCTCTCTCTCTCTCTCTCTCTCTCCCCCTCGCTCCCTCCCTCCCTCCTTAGGGGATTAGGCCCAATGAGGAGGTAGAAATTTAGCCATTTTTTGTTCCTCGTTTTGGAAAAAATTATGTATTTTGGAATAGCATTTTTTTTTTTGGAAGAATATGTGGTTAAAAAGTAAGTAAAAATCAATTTACATGTAAAATAATTCTATTGGAGAATGTATAGGTGAAAATGAGTTTTAAAAAGATAAGTTTTTGATAAAATGGGGTTCAAACAAGGGCTCTTTTAGTTGAGTTTGAATTGGATGGAATAGGCAAGTCATATTTCATTAAAAGTGGCAAGGTAGATAGATCTGGAAAATAAATGAAAAAGAGCATTGAGTCACAAAAAAAAAAAAAAAAAAGGAACAGTAAGCAAGACATCAAAATGTTTATTTCTTAAAATTCCATGATACATCATCAACAAAGTCAAACAAACGAGTGCTTATTGAGAGGCAACCTAATTTTCTTCCCTTTTATTTATTATGCTTTTGGAGATATTAGGTAGTTTTGTTTATCCTGTGTGCTAGTAGTTAGTTTAGGCATCTTCATCCTTGCATACATATCATTGATGTTGTAGTAAATGATTTGGAATATCACTGGCACAACATATGCACTATATTGGAATAGATGCAATTTTCAAATTGCGACCCAATCTACGACCGTAAGGCTAGCTGTGTCCCCTACCTACACCCATGATAGGTAAACGCGTCACCTGCCTGCATTCCATGTTTTCATCCCCTTTTCATTCCTCATTTTTTGTTGATTTTGATGCGTTTGAATTTAATATGAAATATTCTATATTATATCACTAATGAATGCATCTTGTTCATTTTGTAGAAAAATAATACCTAACACACAACTCAACAATTGACAAATGAAACTACATAGTCATAGGAACATCTAACTTCGAATGTTTTGTTCTAAATCAACCTCCAATATCAGACACACATTCGAGGAGTACATAATTATCTTCTTTGTCCTTTATTTTTCTTATTTTATGATATTTTCAGATATTTAAGGTAATGTCTGATTTGAATTTTGGGGTGGAAAAAGCATTATTTTTTATGCTTTTGTGTGCTTGCTGTGTGAAAAAAAAAATGAGAAGCTAGAAAATGATTTTCTTCACAATTTTACTCTTTAATTTAGTTTCTTGTGTGGGTAGTATAGTCTTGTCGACAAAATGTATATACTTGGCACTATGTGTTAAGCTATGTATTTGTGAAAAATTATATTCTTAGATTAATTTATGCTTACCCTTGTAAGATTGGATATTCTTTGCGCACGTTATTTATGTTTTGTATAAGAAAAGAGTAAGTTGTTTCATATGCTTGAATAGATTGAAATAGTGGACCTTGGATGCTAAATCCAAATAACCACTAGAGTATACATCCTTAAACCATTTTTAGTATAGTTTGCATGTGATTGAACTTTTGTAGAAAGATATTGAAATGAAAGGGGATTATATTTATATGGATTGTTTTAGGCCAATAAGATAATAATTTGGTGAGAATCCTACGTTAGGGATTTGTTCTTAAGAATGAGTGATTAATAGTACTAATCATTGCATAAAAAGGGGGAAAAAACTACCATAATTCATGAGTGAAAGCTACACTGTAAAAAAATCTCAATGAGGACACTTATTGAAAATTTCAGAAGAAACTCAAAATGGTATCAAAGATAGTGCATGAAACAAAATACGCATAGAAAATATCAAAAAGTAGATGCATGAAATAGAAAACACGCTACATGAATTATTAAACCCCAAATAAGGAGTAATGATTGAAAAATGCTAGGAGTCAGTTGGACGATATTAGAAGCCAAATGATGAAAATTGAACTTAAAAAGGACTCCAAAGGAACAAGAAAGAAAATTTCGGGACCAAAGTAAATTTTTCTCAATAGTTATAGGGACGCGATTGCTGTGCATTATAGGGATGCTATCGCCACCCCTAAATTAAGGGAATTCGAGGCCAACTTCACCCTACAATGCAATCGTATGGAGGGCTAACATGCAAAGGAGTGATCTACAGTTTCATTTCTTGATCGGAATATATGAAACATCTTCAGCCTCAAATTAACCTAGGCGCAAGGCAGAAAACGGAAAGCAACACATATTTTATCGTAAGTAACACTTTTAACAATGCAATTCAAGCTAATTAACAAAGAAACTTAAAGATTCAATGCGCAGAACTCAAGATCAAGAACAAGAAATTGATTTCCAATCATTTCTTGTATTTCTTTATTTTTCAGGTGATGTCTTTTCAACATTCATTGTGTAAAAAATGCTAGACTAAATTTTCCGTTATATTGGATGAAGATGAAATCATTGGTTGCCTATTTTTAATTTAAAGACAAGTAATTTAATGTATTTGTGTGTTCTTGATATATCATATATGAATATTTCATTATTTGATTGTTTAATCACCAATTAGATAATTGGTTGTCTGTTGCAGTGTTGAAATATTCACAACAAGTTTAGAATAATACAGAGTGAATATACGGACAATTGATGTTAGAAATATTATGTATGACTTGTTTAATCATCTAAATAATCAACATTGATGGTTCTTTTAAATCGAAATAAGAATATAACCGAGTCGTACTTAAAATAGATTTAACTTATCTCGAAAGAGATAGTTAAATCAAAAATTGATTATCAATAGTAATGAATCTATAAACCACACTAAATTACGTAAGTCGATAATTGGAAAAATAGCATCAATGAATGGATTAATAAGTCCAATCCATTCCATCTCATAATTCTAAAACACGAACGCTTGTTGATAATTTGTAGAAAGTTTAGATGTAAACACTCAAAATCTCTTTTGTGTTACATACATTCAAATTTAATTATGAATTGATACAATTCAATTTAAGATTTATCCCGTGATACAATATTTTAAATTACACATTTATTACTTTCCACGATCTCGTACGTTTGTGGAATTTTACGGACAGTGATCAAAACCAGAATTTGATTTGATTATGTACAACAAGAATAGATATTAGAATTGCTCAAAACAAAATACAAATCAGATATTTAATGCAAATGTGAACCTGATTGTGGATTTCCTACTCTTTATCCGAAACAGAAACTTAAATCTCTATTTACCAAATAATGATCATGCATTAATACATAGTACAATGCTCAGATACCTTACAAAAGTTTGTAGCAAATTAGGCCTGCAACAGACTTATCAATTTTGAACAAAGTGAACAGAATTATATCACAATAATTAATCTTGAAACTACGCAGCCTACTAATTGGGATATGGTATGTGATATGAACTGAAACATGCAAGATTCTACTGCATTTGAAGGACCCAAGAATGAAAAATAATAAATTTAAAATTTTTCCACACATGATCCATGAGATTTGTTCGTTATTACAAGGAAATTAACATTCTTAATAAAAAAATATAACACGCAAGAAAATTTATCTGCTTTACCATGATATTTGTTCGTTATTACCAAACCTCTCTGTTCACATGACTGAGATCCTTGTCTTGTCTAAATATCCATTTCGATATCAATCTCAAATATGATCGTTGCAAGAGTCCTTTTGGTATTTTATGGAACCACTCCAACTTGACACAATTTACTCCAAACTTCAACTAGAAGACAAAGGTGGTGCCATCGTAATATTAAGATGTCTCACAAGGACTTAAAATTAAGACAACATTAATCGACACTTAGATGATACATGTGGGTAAGCAAAGATGCCTCTAAGATCAAATGGAATCTGAATATGGGGTCCGCATCTTGCACTAATGAAGACAACTCAATACTTAGGAGAGGATGAGCCTAGAGAGGCTTGTGTTTTGTATTTTCGAAAGGACAAATTTGTTAGCTTTAATTGTAATTGGCAATTCTGTGAATAAAAAGGGTTAAATTGAAAAAGTATAAAAGTCGAGGAGTTATGTGCAATTTTGTATAATAGTGTTAGTAGGTTAGGGGTTAAAGCTCAAAATAAGGAAAGAAGGACCATTGCAGTTTTGCCTGCCTCTCGCCAACACACTGCTCGAGTGGCAAAAATAGAATGGAGGTTGCTAGCTTGTTGCCAGGACTCGCTCAAGCAAAAGATTGTCGCTCGCTCTTCCTTGGCCTGTCGCTCGAGTAACAGTGTTTTTCGAAAAACCTTAATTTGCGATTTTTGAGAATTTTAACGAGATCATACTACTTAAAACATCCTTTGTATAAATAATTGTGTCGTTTCACGAAAAAGGTGGGTTTGTTCATTGTGAGAAAATTCAGACACCTTTCATATATCTTACAATCCATCTTTCATTGATATTGGCAATTTAAAAACATCAAAACCAAAAAATTCAAACACCAAAACAAAAACTTCCAAAGTATTCATCAAAGGTTAAAGATAAAGAAATGTGATCGAAGTTCTAGTTATTGGAGAATGAGGAATTTTCAGGAATTCACAGGAGATAGACGAGATTAGAAAGTCGAGAGTTAGTACAGGAGCATGTAATTCAAGAGAGACTTGGGAATTACAATTCAGGAGGTCAGAAAGTACTAGTGTTGTCGAGTCTGGCAGTATTGTAAGTTTGTTCGTTTATAGTGGACTTATACTGACTTGGGCCTGGAGTTTTTAATCCCGTGAGGAGTTTTCTCCGTCATCAAATATCCTATGTTATTTACTTTCTACCAACTTATTATATAGTGACAATTCAACATAGAGTAGATTACATGTGAATTTGTCTGGACTAATTAATAACTACAACGTATTGCAATTATTAATTAATTTGCTTAAATTCCATGCAAACATCTATTCACCCCCTCTAGATGTTATTTGAATCGAACTGAGTAACTTTTAAATGATATCAGAGCCTAATATCGAATCCTAACCCAAATTTAGTCTAGAATAGTCTGTCTTTGTCTGTGCCTCTGTTCTTTGAGGGCAGCAACTATGCATACTAGAAAGTCAGGATGAGAGCATTTCTTAAGGCCTTAGATGAGCGTGTTTGGGTTAGTGTGCAAAATGGTTGGTCCATCCCCACAACTATTGTGTCAGGTGTAGCCATCCCCACAGATATTTCACTTTATACTAAGGATAAACTAGTACAATTAGAGTAGCAAAGGACTTCATACACTATTTATGGCTGTGTCTTCTGAGGAATTTAGGAGAGAATCAATGTGTGATACAGCTAAAAATGTTTGGACATTTTGGAAACAACACACGAGGGAACCAAAACTGTTAAAAATTTCAAGCTGCAGATGTTGACTTTTAGGTTTAAAGAAATCAAAATGAAGGAAGATGAATCCATTGATGAGTTTTATGCTAAGTTGAATGACAAAGTGAACTCTAGTTTCAACCTAGGAGAAAAGATACCTAAATCTAAGATCGTTCAAAAGTCCTTAGATCCCTGCCAGAGAGGTTTAGATCTAAAGTCACAACAATTGAAGAAAGTAAGGACCTAGATACAATCAAGATCGAGAAACTTGTAGGATTTCTTCAAACTTATGAACTCACTGTATCATAGCCTAGGATAACAAGTCCATTGCTTTAAGTGCCTTGAAGGAAGAAGAATCTGATTATTATGATACTTAGCTTCTTAGGAATGAAGAGATAGCTTATTTTGTTAAGAAATTTCAAAAAGTCCTTAGAAACAAGAGAAAGCCTCAGGAAATGAAGAAGGAAATCCCTAGTAGAGTTTTGAAAGACAAGTGTGACAAGGTAATAAGAGCTGCACTGATAAAACTCATTCGGTTAGATGTTATGAGTGTCAGGGGTTTGGTCAATATAGGCATAAATGTCCAAGCTACAAGAAAAATTTGAAGAAAGGGAAGTTTAGGGCAGTGGTAGTGTCACTAATTGATGATGAAACAAACTCTAGTTAACAGAGTGAGGCATCTAGCAGGGAGGATGAAAAGAACTATATGGCCTTTTGTGTCTAGTGTTAAGTGTGAATCAGATAAAGAGAAAGTAGAGTGAAGTGAGAATTTCGAGGAAGACTCTGAGGAAGAGATAGATATTCATGAAGCCTATCAATTGCTGTTTAAATAGAGCCTTAAGATTAAGAAGGTTAACAAAGCCTTGTTGAGGAAGGTAGATGAACTAGAGAGAGAAAAAGAAAGACTCGCGAGTAATCTTCAGGATTCATCCAAAAACCTGAGTGAGTTGAGACGAGTTAATAAGAAGTTGGAAGATAAGTTGAAATCTCTAACGAGTGACCTAGAAATGTCAAATACTCAACTCTAGTCCTTCTTGAGTAGGACCAAGAAACTTGATCACTTGTTAGAGATGAATAGGCGAGGTGGAGATAGACAAGGTCTAAAATATGTTAAGAGTGATAACTATGTTGTCAGTACATCCAAGACCACATTCGTTCCTACTTCAAATAGAATGAGTAACACTGCTAATCCTGAACCCAAGGATAACGATGTCTTAGGACAAAGGACCTCTAAAACACGTACGACTACCGAGCCTAATAATCACAATCAACAATAACGTGGTTTTGAACCTAATAAGTTTATCCCTACTTGGGACACATGAGGCCCAAGTGTCGTAAACTTAAAAATATAGGTAGAGGAGACGACTTTCCTAGCCAAGTTAACTACCTAATGAATCGAGTTAGTCACTTGACAGAGATGCCAATTAAATTGACCCGGTTTACCTCAACTTCTAGGAAAGTCTGGGTCATGTTGCATTTAAGGCTTAAAACAAAATCCATGTGGTACCTAGATAGTGTTTACTCTTGTAAAAATAATGCATTGTTCTCTACTATTGACGAGTGTAATGGTGGTATGGTTACCTTTGGAGACGAGACCTATCCGTGGTAAAGGTACTGTCCATTTATTGGGATTACTTGCTATTTCCAATGTGCTTTATGTGAAAGGTCTAAAGTCTAATCTGTTAAGCATAAGCCAAATTTATGACGCTAATCACGAGGTTAGTTTCATCCAAAAGAAGTGTACTATCTATAACCCTTCAGGTAGTGTTGTTCTTAAAGGTGTTAGAACTTTTGACAATTACTATGGAGTTTTTTCGAATTGCAACTATATGTGTAGCAGTACTAAGATTGATGTGACTGAACTATGGCATCAAAGACTTGATCATCTGAATTATAAGAGTTTGTCAAAATTGGCCAAAAAGGAACGTGTTAATGTTCTACTTAAATTTGAATCAATAGACAATGCCGTATGTGGACCATATCAACTAGGCAAACAACTAAGGGTACGCCATAAACAAACCACTAAAATCTAGACAAATAGGCTTCTCGAACTACGCCATATGAACTTGATGGGACCATCTAGGATAGAGAGTCTAGGAGGTAAGATTTATATCTTAGTTGTGGTAGATGATTTCTTTAGGTATACGTGGATCGAATTATTGAGAGAAAAATTTGAAACATTTAGTTTGGTAAAATCCTTGTGCAAGAAACTTAGTAATGAACAAAGTCTCACCATATCTAGAGTTCGAAGTGATCATAGAAAGGAATTTGAAAACTCAAACCTTAAAAACTTCTGTATGGAGAAAGGAATCTTGCATGAGTTTTCCTTCCCAATCACTCCACAATAGAATGGGGTAGTCGAGATGAAAAATCGAGTACTTCAAGAAATAGTTAGAGCCATGCTTCACGGCAAGGGGCTGGCACTTCATTTCTGGGAAGAAGCCATTAACATTAAATGTCACATAGTTAACAGAGTACACTTTCGACCTAAAATTGATAAGACCCCTATGAGATTTTGAAGGATAAAAAGCCTACTGTCAAATACTTTCATGTGTCTGACAGCAAGTGCTATATACTAAGGGACAAAGAGAACTTGGGTAAGTTTGACTTAAAAAGTGATGAGGGTATCTTCCTAGGATACTCTAGGAATAGTAGAGCTTATTGAGAATACAATTCGTGCACTTGAGTTGTTATAGAGTCGATAAATGTTGTGATTGACGATGCTATCAGTGGGAGAAGGGTGTGTTAAATTAGGGTAAAACGGAGAACTTAACTGATTATCCAATAACGGCTAGAGAAACCAACGAACAACCAATTTTCGATGCTCCATACTTTCCTAAAGGCCTAGACATTCTTGAGAATAGCAATCACCTAGTGACAAATCCGAACCTCCTAGGGAACCATCGTCTAGAGTAAAGTCTAATCATCCTAAGGACAATATTATTTGGGATTTAGAAGAAGGCATGAGGCTATGAAAGAGGGTTATAAACAACATGATGTACACTGGCTATGTTTTCCAAATTGAGCCTAAGAAAGTTGAAGAAGCCCTTAGAAATGGCTATTGGGTGAGTGCAATGCATGAGGAGCTATATCAGTTTGTAAGAAATAATGTGTTATCCTTAGTTTCTAGGCCTGAACTTTGTAATGTGATAAGTACCAAATGGATATTTAAGAATAAAATCGATGACCAGGGTACCATAACTAGGAATAAGACTAGGTTGGTTGCCCAAGGATACACTCAGGTTGAAGCCGTTGACTTTGATGAGACATTCATTCCTATTGTATGACTTGTATCCATTCAAATTCTCCTTGCTATTGCTTGTACCTTAGGTTTTAAGCTTTAACAAATGGATGTCAACAGTGTCTTCTGAATCAAATACTTCAGGAAGAAGCTTATGTCGAACCTAAAGGATGATCCTGAGTTTCCTACTATGTCTTTAAGTTTAATAAAGCCCTATATGGTCTGAAACAAGCTCCTAAAGTTTGGTATGATAGACTTAAGCATTACCTCATGAAATATGGCTTTCTCAGAGGTGGTGTAGCAAGGACAACCATAAGCACGAGTGTTAAGTTAGGTTGTGATCCATCAGGGAGAGTGTTGACCCGACCCTGTATAGAAGTATAATAGGTAGCTTGCTTTATCTTACAGCCAGTAGACCTTACATAGCCTTTAGTGTTGGAGTGTGTGCGAGGTTTCAGATCGATCCTAAGGAATTCCACTTAAGAACTGTTAGGCAGATCATTAGGCATGTTAATGGCACAGTAGATCATGGAATCTTGTACTCAAGGGACTCTAATCTTGATCTCACCGGCTACTCCAATGCTAATTGGGTTGGTAATGTCGATGAAAGGAAGAGTACATCAAGAGGCAGTTTCTATATTGATTGTAGCCTTGAGCTTGGATGAGTAATAAGCAAAATTTTATCCCACTATCCATGTTAGAGACCGAATACATAGTTCCTACACTCAGTTTCTTTAGATGAAACAGCTGCTGAGTGACAATGGCATTAGTCAGGGAACTATGACAGTGTTTTTGGCCACACAAGTGCAATCAACATTTCCAAAAATCGTGTTCAACACTCTCAGACCAAACACATTAACATTATACATCACTTCATTCGAGAGCTTATAGAGACTACTGTAGTATCCCTTGAACACATCTTCACCGAGAACCAACTAGCCGACCTATTTACCAAACCCTTAGATGGCTTGAGATTTGAATCACTTAGGAAAGTTGTTAGAGTTTATGTACTTCCTTGATCATGTCCATTGGAACAGGGGTGACTAAGTTCATTACTTTCATCTATTCTTGCATTCATTTCATTTTAGGCATGCATGTGTGCTTTTTTTTTTTTTTTTTTTTTTTTTTTTTTTTTTTTTTTTTTTTCCTTTTAAAAAAAAAAAAGGGGGGGGGGGGGTGGGCC
>NC_036248.1:23756413-23771746 GCF_002742605.1 Olea europaea var. sylvestris | reverse complement strand
CATTTGTTTTTTTTTTTTTTTTTTTTTTTTTTTTGCATTCTACTTTTTGTTGTCCATTTAAAAAAAATGAAGGGGAGTGAGGGTCGTGCAACATCATGTTTGTTTCCTTGAATTTACATTTTGTAATAAAAAATGCATACAATAAATGAAAGGTACCATTGTTCCATAATGTGATTTAAGTTTATTTGAAGTTTGTGTTATATGTTTTCCATATGTCTTTTTGGGACAACACATATTTAACCTTGTAAGTAAATTTTGACCGCATGCGTGAGATTTGGGATGGCTGATCTCTATTAATGAGGTGACTTTGACTGTGAATTGATGTATTTGACTCGAGCAATCAAGCCTGAGGGATTTCTCATAACCTGATGCCCTATGGTCAACTGATTTGGAGTTACCGGACCAAAGCTCTCTACAAGGTTCATTTAATGGAGACAAGATACAATCAAAAAATTAGGATGATTACAATTAGGGGGAGAAATAATCATAAACACTGAATATCGATATCTAAAGGTCCTAATGGTGCTGAATTTGACTTCCATCGAGAAAGGAATACATTCTTTCAACCTGATCCTTGTGTGTCCCTTCTCATAAATTTAAGATTTTGATTCTTGTTTACTTGGAATTAGTGGCACTTTTCACGTGTGGGTCATATACAACATACTATCTCTGAACTTGATCTATGTGTGGGGTAGCATTTATATTCGTTGAGTGTGACATGTTTGTGATCGAGTGTATTTTTAAGATTACATATATGTTGAAGTGCATGCCATTTTTTCAAAAAATGCTACTAAATTTCTAAAAATTCAAATCAATGGTGCTATTGTTGTCAAATGTGTTTCACCTGTCTAATGCCATGTCTTCGCTCGAACGACAGAAATAGAATTGCTTCTCGCTCGTTGTTCACTCGAGCGACGAGCCCTTTTATAGTCTTCTTCGTGTCTTCATGTTTTTCCATTTTTGACTCATATTTCACTCGAAATTCTTGCTACCCACTATTCCTTCTTGCCTCCATTAATCAATTGGACGTATTTGACTCATCCTTCCCATCATCTAACATCATATCATAACCCAATTGTACCCAAAATTTGAAGGTAATTCGAAGAACCCTAGTTCTTGCTCATTTTCAATTTTTTTGCTACTTTTTTATTTTCCTTGGTTATAATATCATTCCAAGCATGTTTAATTGCTACATTGTGTTTTTTACGTGTGGCATTGCATTGGGCACTCACGGTGATCGATTGGCATAATTGATTTTGAAATTTTTGTATTTTTTTCCCGATTTTGTTCATATTGCATCATTTCCATATTTTTTTCGTCATTGTGTTGAGGATTTTTAGCCTAGATTTGGTGTCTTGTGAGTGTTTATAGATTGGGTCGTTGTTGGGTAGTCTTTGAAGTGTTGAATGCTTGTGGTACTTTGGTCTTTCTCTCATGCATGCTAGGTGTTCAACAAATTGTGTCTTCCATGAATTCGCTCGTTATCTGGCCCAAATTCCCACACATCGTTTAACAGCCCTTTGGGAGTGATCCACTACAATTCGTACTAGATCTCTTCCCACTAACTGCCAAATTCTATTTCACATTGTGTGAATGAATTGTAGCCAGTCTTTCATATTTCTTCCTTGCCTATAGGAAAGACAAAGTTTTTGTATACTCTATTGCACGGCGACTCCATTGATCTATCCACTTTCATCTGTCACCATATTCTACGTACATTTCAAGTCCCAAGTTATAGGATAGGTCTCCCATATGCCTGCCTATTTCATCATTAGATTACACCGTTAGGGTTTACATTTCCAGATGGTGTCTCTGGACACGTTATCATCCTATTGGTCAAGTCACTATATCACAGAATAGGTCACATGTCTCTTCGTCTTCTGCTCCTACTAACTCAATAATGCCTGCTGATCACATAGGTGATCCTCTTTTAGACGTTCCTTCAAATATCCGTGTTCCTTCATCTCGGCCTACTATCCCTTCTGATATTCCATCGTCATCTACCTCAGTTCTACCTCCTCCAGTTGAGTCCATTCTCGAGCCTGTCTTTGTTCTTATTGATCCTTTCGTTACACTTATGGGTCAAATGTCTGTGCATATCGAGTAGCATGCTGGCATGATGGCCAAGATCACACAGTTAAGAGCTGCCTCTGAGCGTCACACTGCTGAGTTCACTACCATTCGTGGAATGATTGCCTATCTTCAGCGAGGTATTCGGTGGATATGCGAGCATTGGGACTATGACGATGATGATGAGTCCAATGATGCTAATGATGACAACAATGCTACTGTTGATAGTTGATAGAGATCTCCTTATCATTTTTCTCCTTGTCATTTGTGCCAAAAAGGGGAGTAGTTGTAGATGGGTTGACATTGGATACTTTAACATATTTTTTGATATAGATTCGGCATATTAGTTGACATTTAGCTAGATTAAGTTTTTGATGTTTTGCAATATTAATGTATATTATTTTTGGTGATTTGACTTACATTAATATTGTATCTTAATCTAATTAATATGATTTTGCTTTTATTTATAATTGTCTCTAGTTGCTTTTAGTTTTGATACTGTTTCTTGTGATTTTACACTAGGTAGGTGAGTTGTGATTTTAGGAAATAGGTTTGACACATGCAAAGCAAGAAGTAGTTGATCCAGCAATTTGGGTGGTCTTGTTAGTCTTTTTTTTATGTAATGAATGTTTTGTCACAGAGTGCTAAAGGGGGAGTTTGTTAGGTTTAATTTTAATTTGCAATTATGTGAACAAAAAGGGTCAAATTGAAAAAGTATAAAAGTTGAGGAGTTAGGTGCAATTTTGCATAATAGTGTTGGTAGGTTAGGGTTAAAGCTTGAAATAAGGAAAGAAGAACCGCATCAATTTTGATTGCCGCTCGCCAATGCACTCTGCTCGAGCAGCAAAAATAGAATGGATGTTGCTAGCTTGTCACCAAGACTTTGCTTGAACGAAAGGCTGTCCCTCGCTCTTAGCTGGAGCGACTATGCTTTTTGAAAAACCCCAATTTACAATTTTCAAGAATTTTAACAAGATCACACTACCCAAAATGGCCTTTGTATAAATACCTGTGCCGTCTCACGAAAAAGCTGGGATTGTTCGATGTGAGAAAATTCATACACCTTTCATATATCTTACAATCCATCTTTCATTGATATTGGCAATTGAAAAACATAAAAATCAAAAATTCAAACACGAAAACCAAAACTTCTAAAGTATTTGTTAGACAAGAAAGGTGACGGGAATTTCGGTTGTTGAAGAACAAGGAGTTCTCAAGAATCCATAGGAGATAGACGAGATCAAAAATTCGAGAATTAGTGTAGGAGCACTCAATCTAGGAGGGCTTTGGGAATTACAATTCGGGAGGTCAAAAAGTACTAGCGTTGGTCGATACTGACGGTACTATAAGTTTGTTCGTTTATAATAGATTCATATTGGCTTGAGCCTGGAGTTCTTAATCCCACGAGAGGTTTTCTCCATCATCAAATATCATATGTTATTTACTTTTCGGCAACTTATTATACTGCGACAATTCAACATAAAGTAAATTGCATGTGAATATGTCTGGATTAATTAATGACTGTGACGTGTTGCAATTGTCAATTAATTTGCTTAAATTCCTCACAAGCACCTATTCACCCAACCTCTAGGTACTATTTGTCAAATTGCGTAACTTTCAAAATTTACTTTGAAACAGATTGAATACATGCATGTAAGATAAGTACAGATTTAAGGAGGAAAGTGAAGGGAAATTCTATCATTCCATAAATTTACATAATTTTTAAACTAGAAATCAATAATCCAATTTATAGATATCTTTTCAAGGGTCATTATATTCACCAGAGTGACAACTTTATGTATTCTAAGTTATATAATCCAAAATGGGGTGAAAAAACCTTAAGAAATCGAGCGAAGCATTGCTCGTATTGGGCCGAGCATGTTGCCTTCGGGCCATCCCAAGGTGATCCAACCTCGTCATTTCTCGACTGTCATAACTACATCCTCCAAGGACATTATATGAAAAGAAGAAGATTGATTAATCACATTCAGTTTTATAAAGCTTTTGCAAGTTTTCTATGACATGGCAATTGGATTTTTCCCTTTTTTTTTACTTTGTTACTTCTCGTTTCTTTTCATTACTCAGCATGTTAATACATTTGATTTCAACAGTAATATAAAAGTGTTTTTTTAGTTACCTTCCCAATAAATAAAATGAAATTAGGCTATTATTTTGTGATGATTTAGCACCACGAGCCTAGCTCATTTAAGAAACGAGCTATGGAAACTCAACCCATTTAAAATTATGAAAATCCAAGCCATAAGTTAATCAAAAGCCCAACAATTTAAGAGATTAGTTTAAGTAAATTGGATTACAAAGATTTAATGAATAACTGAGTTACCTCAATGGTCATTTACATGATATTCATATAGATAACCCAGGTTTGAATTACCATGTAGATGTTTTTATAAAAAAATTTATATGAAGTATTTTTTTTATGGTTTGGAAACTTTAACAAATTTAATGATAATACAATTCTCTCATTTAGTTTTTCATTAAAAAGGAAGTTTACAAGAAGAGGAAAGTCACTTTTTCACTATACCCCTCCTTAAATTCAAATTTACTCTTATTTTCTCTCAAAAAAATATATTTTATGTCAAGTTAAGTTTAAGGGAATAACAAGGGCGAGAAGAAGAAATGCTTTCTACGCATTTTGTTCTTTTCTATCTAAGAAAATTCAAGGTAGGTAGAAGTGCAAGTGTTTATTTCGTTTTTAAATTATGATTTTTCAATAAATGTTTGAATGAAATGATACCTCTGTGTACGGTGCTTCGACACTACAACAATTTGAATGATCATTTTTCGGCTCTACGTGTTATGATAATTCTATAGTAAGTAGATTTTGTCGAAAATCCATCTACGTGCGACGGTATAGATCTAAGTTCAAAATTTCTAATTTGATAAAGAAATGCACCGATGATAACTATTGAGTTTTAAATTCATGGGTTAATTTCCTTCCTACAGGTTGAATGGATTTTCTTAGGACATGGATGATGGTGGAGGATGATGCAACATGCTATGGAAGAAGCCGGTGATTTAATAATTTTAATTTGATCATGAAATGTTTACATTTGTTTCTTTTTATATGGATTTCTATGGATGTCATATGTGGAACTATTCTAACAATATTTCTTCATGAATAAGTAATGTGTAAAAGTAGATATGTGTTATAGAAGTTAATTTACAAAACACCGTTTACACAAAAAAAAAAAAAAAAGTGTAAGCAAATTAAAGTATTGCTGTCTTTTCAAAATTTAAGTTTCTGTCTTGACTTTAAAAATTCTTAGCTCATGCGTTACATGGAATTTTTAAACAAAACAAATGACGTTGGATAACCACATAGGTTAGCTACTGAATAAACTTGGAATCATGTCGATTCGACGTGTGTAGAATTTAATATGATACTTAAAGTATGTTGCACTGGGTTACTTTCCAACCCGAGTCGCTGCGAGGCTTTGAAAAATATTTTAATACCCTATATACTGCCGACGGAATTCGATTTTCGGATATGTCATATTATAAGGAGTTTCCTATTTCACATTAAAATTTCACGAAGTTTCAAGGTCGATAGCTATGTAAACAAATTTATTTTGACAATTACTGTTTGAGATAAAAACTAAAACGCAACATTACATTTAAAGTTTTGCTAAAAATTTCAAGTCAATAGTCATTACATGCATGAAACCCATTTTAAAAATATTTTTGAAATTGTTTCTTTCAGTATTGAATTATTTTTTTAAAAAAAATTCTTGAATTAAATTCTAAAATTTAATCTAAACCATCCACTAAAAATATAGTTAATTAATTTACAGTTAAAGTACAGTTAATCTATTGACATTTCGATTCATCTTAAGGAACTTTTTTAGCTTAAATACTTAAATTAAATTATTATTTTAAATAATTTTTAAGTCTAAAGTTAAGATATAATTGTTTGAGTGACGATTTCATACCAGCGGGTCTGAGCATTAGAATGTGGTATCAGAGCACGAGTTTAGTCAATTCTGTAGACTCGTTATTTTATTTTATATTAAATCATTATGTATTCCGCAAAAAAAGGTATATAATTAAACTAAACTATTATATTAATATTAAGTCTAGACTAAGGTACAATCGAGCGACGTTTCTGTCCATACGGGTCGGGGTGTTATAGCGTGGTATCAGAGCACAAGTTTAGCCGATTCTGTAGACTCATCTTTTTTTAAAAAAAATATATTATTTTAAGTACAAATAGAAAATTTAAAGATGATAAAAATGAAATTTTAAGGTACTCCATGACATATTGCATCCATCAGTTGACTTTATCCTACAACCTAGGTATGTTTAGCTAAGCAAAGTTAAAATGCTTCTCATAAAAAATGTTATGTTTCTATAGTTATGTTTTCTATGTTTCATTACGTTTTACATTTTTCTTTATGTATACCTTGTATGTAAAAGTAAATGCAGTTTGAAAAAAAAATGAGTTATTCAAAAGTCATGTATTGGGCTAGAACTTAAAGTTATGGTCGCAATTGTCAAAGGAAAGTCAGAAAAATTCTAGGAAAAATAACAATATTAATCAATAGGAGAGAGATATCTGTGCTTACCTAGATATTGAGGCAAATGATTCGGTAGACCTTGACAATCACATACGAAGCGTGTACTAAGATTGGCTAAATGCAAAGAATGGAGATTATAGGATTAGTGACTGACAAGTAATAGGTCATTAGCTAGAAACTCTTTTACCTCGTGAGAAACAAATTGGAAAGCTTATATAAGAAAATATGCTATCCCAAAATTTGGAAAGTAAACTTAAGGTACTTGACTTTGATTTTTTGCAATACATGTATCCATAATTGGGAGATTAGGATTGGTGATGCTATCTTTCACATGGATCAGAATAGGTAGTGACTTAAGATGATGGAGTCAATTATGTTAATTATTAACAAAGAAGAAGATGAAGACCCACAAAATACCTAGAAGAAGACATAGAGTGAAACGAATAGAGAATATGGAGATCACTCATTTATTTGGAAAAAAAAATAATTATTAAATCTTTCGAAGGCGTAAGCCCCCTACCTTGCTCATCTGGTCCACTAGAAGCTGAAAAATGGCTTCGTAAGTTAGAATGAATTTTTTTTACCCATTGACTGCATCGACACCCAAAAGGTTCAATGTGAGAAGTTTATGCTTATCGGTGATGTAAGTCACTGGTAGGATTCGATGTTCTGAACTAAGACCTCGAGTAGCAATTGATGTTAACTTGGGGAACAATTCAAGTAATAAGCAATGTACAAGTATTTTCCTCAGTCCATAAGAGAATTCAAGGAGAGCGAATCTGTTCAACTCAAGTAATGTAATATGTCCCTGACCGATTACGAGCGAAAGTTCAACCAACTCTCAAGGTATGCTCCACATCTAGTTGTCATGGAGGAAAGGCACGAGTTTTTACATTGATTCGGAAGGATGTTGGAGGAAAACAGGTAACGATAAAATTGAGGACATACTAGCAGTACAAGTATTTATAGATGTGTTTCCAAAAGATCTACATGGTATTCCCCAGATAGACAAGTGGAATTCACAATAGATCTGGTTCTTGGAGCGGCACCAATATCTAAAGCTCCATAGAGAATAGATCCAAAGGAATTTCGAGAGTTGAAAATTCAACTACAAGAATTGTTAGACAATGGCTTCATCCAACCAAGTGTATCCCCATAGGGTGCATCATTGTTGTTTGTAAAGAAGAAAGATAGAAGTATGAGGATGTATATCGACTATCAGGAGTTTAACCGTTTAACCATCAAGAATATGTATCCTCTCTCGAGAATCGATGATTGTTTGATCAATTGAAAGGGGCTAAAGTATTTTCTAAGATCGATTTACGATCTGGATATCATCAATTGAAGGTTAAGGTGAGTGATATATCTAAGACAGCTTTCAGAACTCGTTATGGGCATTACGAGTTTACAATTATGCTGTTCGGGTTGACAAATGCTCTGGCAGTGTTCATGGACCTAATGAATCGTGTATTTCATCAGTATTCAAATCAATTCATCATAGTTTTCATTGGCGACATTTTGATAGACTCCAAAAGTAAAGTTCAACATCAGGAACATCTTAGAATAGCTCTAGATATATTGCGCAAGGAAAAGTTATACGCCTAATTTAAAAATTATGAATTTTAGCTTGAGCGAGTTGGATTCCTCGGTCATGTAGTTAGTGCCCAAGGAATTGAATAGATCGAGTGAAGGTGAAAGCAGTAACTAATTGAAAGACACCGACCAACGCTGGTGAAGTTCAAAGTATTCTGGGATTAGTTGGATACTATCAGAGATTTAGAGAAGGATTCTCTAAAATAGCTGGACCAATGGTGCAATTGACAAGGAAATGAGTAAAGTTTCAATGGACAGATAAGCGTGAGTAAGGTTTTCAGGAGCTAAAGCAATGATTGGTTATAGCACCCGTGTTAACCATACCTGAAAGCTCGGAGGGGTTTGTTATATATATAGTGATACATTCGAACAAGGTTTGGGATGTATACTAATGCAATATGGAAAAGTGATTGCCTATGTGTCAATGCAATTAAAGCAACATGAACAAAACTACTCAATGCATGATCTAGAACTTGCAGAGATAGTTCATGCATTAAATATATGGCGCCATTAAATATATGGAGGAAAGAACGACATTTACATGGATCATAAGAGTCTCAAATATTTCTTTACACAGAAAAAATTGAATATGAGACAGAGACGATGGTTGGAGCTAGTAAATGATTATGATTGCTTTATTCGTTACCATCTTGATAAGGATAATGTTGTTGCCCGATGCTCTAAGTAGGAAGTTAATGGGATAGCTGACATCATTACCTACTACTCAGATGGAGTTAATCAAAGACTTGGAAAATTTGCGAATCAAATGGATTACCACACAAGAACAAGTCACCGCTCGTTTAGCAACTTTGATGGTTTGACCTACTCTTAGAGATCGAATCGTAGAAGTACTGAGTAAAGACTCATTCTTGCAGAAGATTAAGAACAAGATTAGTACTGATAAGAGAAAGGATTTTAGAATAGGTTCGAACCAGGCACTGATGTTTAAAGGATGAATTTGCATACCTAAGGATAAAGTTTTGAGGAATGAGATATTGAAAGAGGCTCGTTCTACCCTCATACACCGCACATCCTGGTAGAACGAAAATGTATTGGTGGAGGAATATGAAAAGAAGTATAGGTTTATTTGTGGCAAAATGTATAGTGTGTTAACAAGTTAAAGTAGAACATCAAAGATCGGTAAGGCTGTTAAATCCATTGGACATACCTGAATGAAAGTGGAAAAATATCACAATGAATTTTGTGGTTGGATTTTCGAAGTCAACAAGAGAACACAATGCTATATGGATAATAGTGGATAGTCTAACAAAATTCGCTCATTTTATTCCTGTAAAAATGACATTCAGTCTAGATCAGCTAGCACAATTGTAAAATACAATGATTGTAAGATTACATGGTGTCCCATCTATTATATCCGATAGAGATCCGAGATTTACGTCAAAATTTTGGAAGAGCTTACAATGAGCTATGGGAACGAAATTACATTTCAGTACAGCGTATCATCCTTAATCCGATGGTCAATCTAAAAGGACCATTCAAACTTTGGAAGATATGCTAAGAGCCTGTGTTCCGGATCTAGAAGGTAGTTGGGAAATGTATTTACCTTTGGTGGAATTTACATATAATAATAGTTTTCAAGCAACTATTGGAATGACACCGTATAAAGCTCTATATGGTAGAAGATGCAGATCGTCTGTTCATTGTGATAAAATCAAAGAAAAGAAATTTTTGGGACCAGAGACCATTGAAAGGACAGTGGAAGCCATTGATAAGATCCGTGCCAAGATAAAGGCAGCATAAGATAGACAGAAAAATTATGCAGATACCAGAAGAAAAGACTTAAAATTCGAAATTGGAGAGAATGTTTTTTTTCTGAAAGTGGCACTAGTAAATGGTGTACTTATGTTCAGCAGAAAAGACAAACTACGATCTCGTTATATCGAACCTTTTGTCATCTGAACTATCAAGACTCACAATGTGTTTAATATATCGATGATTAGAAAGTATATGCATGATCCTGATCACGTGATCAATTATCAATCTCTGAAAGCACAAAAAGATTTATCTTATGAGAAATTACTTGTTAAAATACTGGATCGAAAGGTACATAAATTACGAAATAAGGAGATTCAACTGGTCAAAGTGCAATGGAATAATCATGGAGTCGAAGAAGCTACTTGGGAAAGAGAAGAAGAAGTCAAAGACATATCCGACACTCTTTGTCAATCCATAACTTAAATTTCAAAGATGAAATGTTGTTTAAGGTGTAAGGTATGCAAAAGCCCGAGAAATAAAATGAAATTAGGCTATTATTTTGTAATGAGCTAGCACCACGAGCTTAGTTCATTTAAGAAACGTGCTATGGAAGCTCAATCCATTTAGGATTATGAAAGCTCAAGCCATAAGTTAATTGAAAGCTCAACAATTTAAGAGATTAAGTTTAAATAAATTTAATTACAAAGATTTAATGAATAACTGGGTTGCCTTGATGGTCATCTACATGGTATTTCATATAGGCAACCCAAGTTCAAATCACCATGTTATAGCTTAGAAACTCTTCAAATTCTTAGTTAAAGACCAAATTTAACAAACTTAGTGATAATACAACTCCCCAATCAGTTTTTTAGTAAAAAGGAAGGTTACAAAAAGAGGAATGTCACTTTTTCACTACACTTCTACTCAAGTCTGAATTTACTCTTATTTTCTCTCAAAAAGATATATTTCATATTAGGTTAAGTTTAAGGGAATAATAAGGGTAAGAAGAAGAAATGATTTCTACACATTTTGTCTTTTATATCCTTGATGGTCATCTACATGGTATTTCATATAGGCAACCCAGTTTCAAATCACCATGTTATAGCTTAGAAACTCTTCAAATTCTTAGTTAAAGACCAAATTTAACAAACATAGTGATAATACAACTCCCCTATCAGTTTTTTAGTAAAAAGGAAGGTTACAAAAAGAGGAATGTCACTTTTTCACTACACTTCTACTCAAGTCTGAATTTACTCTTATTTTCTCTCAAAAAGATATATTTCATATTAGGTTAAGTTTAAGGGAATAACAAGGGTAAGAAGAAAAAATGATTTCTACACATTTTGTCTTTTATATCCAAGGAAATTCAAGGTAAGTAGAGGTGCAAATGTTTATTTCGTTTTTAAATTATGATTTTTCAATAAATGTTTGAATGAAATGGTACCTCCAGGTACAGTACTTTGACACTACAGCAGTTTGAATGATCATTCTTCAGGTATGAATCTATAGTTCGAAATTTCTAATCTAATAACGAAATGCAACGATGATGTCTATTGAGTTTCAAACTCATGGGTTAATTCCCTTCCTACAAGTTGAATGAATTTTTTTAGGGCGTGGATGATGGTAGAGGGTGATACAACATGCTATAGAGAAAGTTGGCGATTTAATAATTTTAATTCGATCATGAAATGTTTACGTTTGTTTCTTTTTATATAAATTTCTGTGGACATCAATGTGGAACTATTATAAGAATATTTCTCCATGAATAAGTTATGTTTAAAAGTAGATATGTGTTATAGAAGTTATTTTACAAAACATCGTTTACAAAAAAAATAAAAAAATAAAAAGTGTAAGTAAATTAAAGTATTGCTGTCTTTTAAAAATTTTAATTTCTTTCTTGATATTACAAATTCATAGCTCACTCGTTATTTGGAATTTTTAGACAAAATCAATGGTGTTGAATAACCACATAGGTTAGCTACTGTATAAACTTGGAATCGTGTCAATCCGATGTCGGTAGAATGTTGTGTCACTTAAGGTAAACTGCACTGGCTAGTGTTGCTATTTTTCAGCTTCTGCCTTGACATAAAAAAAAATCATAACTCGACCGTTACTTGGAATTTTTGGATGAAATCATTTGGATTTGATAGTCTCATGGATTAGCTATTGAATAAATTTAAAATCATGTGGTTTTGATGTCTATTGAATTTTATATGTCATTTTAAGTAAACTGCACCGGTTTACCTTTCAACCAGGTCGTTGTTGGATTTTGAAAAATATTTTAATATCTCATATGATGCCGACGGAAGCTAATTTTTTACTATGTCATATTATAAGGAGTTTCCTACTTTACACTAAAATTTGATGAAGTTTCAAGATCGATAGCTATACAAACGAATTTATTTTGACACCTATCCTACGAGATAGAAAAAGAAAACAACTTGTTTAGCTAGTGTTAGTGGGATTTTAGGAAATATTTTTAACGCCTCATATGTAACTGACGGAAGCCAAATTTTGGATATGTCATATTATAAGACGTTCCCTACTTTTCCTTAGAATTTTATGAAATTTCGATATTGATAACTATGCAAACGAGATTATTTTAAAACTTACTCTGTGAAATGGGAAATCAAAATAGATTAATCTCTTTTTTACTTCCTAAAGTAGTTCATACATGGAAAACTATCGTACATTTTATTTGTTTGGTAGAGATGTACTTACCACTATACACGTAATAAAATATATATATATAGTTTTAAAGGAGTTTTTTTAGCTTAAATTCTTAAATTAAATTATTATTTTAAATAATTTATAAGTCCACAACTAAGGTACAATTATTTGAGTGACGCTTTCGTACCAGCAGGTTGGGGTGTTACATAGCTGGCGCTAGACAAACGAATGTGAAGAATGAATATTTGAGTATATATATATATAGTTTTAAAGGAGTTTTTTTAGCTTAAATTCTTAAATTAAATTATTATTTTAAATAATTTATAAGTCCACAACTAAGGTACAATTATTTGAGTGACGCTTTCGTACCAGCAGGTTGGGGTGTTACATAGCTGGCGCTAGACAAACGAATGTGAAGACTGAATATTTGAGTCTTCATGTGAATAAAAGTTTGAAGCACAAGATCACATTCATAAGAGAATCAATCTTTGTCAATTATAATTACATTACCTTGTCATTTTTTGGTCTTTTTTCCGTGAGGCTCATGTGAACTGGGCCACAGGGCAAGAATATCCAGCTAAGCTTGGCCCACATTACAGAAGAACGTTGCCTATGCTCTATTGACCGTCCATTCTCAATGGCACGAGAAATAAATGGATTAAAACCACTACAGCAAGTACAGTCATTTGCAAGTAGCAGCCACGCAATTTAAGAGACCAAGGCCCAAACAACTTGCATGTGCGACAAAGATTGCTAGCAAATTGACGTCACTGCTAGGCTAATATATTCTCCTCAACGCACAACTCTGGATATCCGGCTCTCCTTAATTATCTTGGTCCTGCGGAGCAATTTTTTCTCCCACGTATAAATAAATACTTGATTTCACAACCCAATTCTTTCTTTCGGAAAATGGATGATGTTTTGGGTCTTCTAAGAATTCGGGTTCGCAGAGGCATCAATCTTGCTGTTCGTGACACATGTAGCAGTGATCCTTATGTTGTTATCACCCACAGTGGTCAGGTTTGCCATTTTACTCCCGTTTCTTTATTCCTAATTTTTCCCGCATAGGTAAATTTTTGAGTCAGATGCATAGTATCTGTTTGATGGAGAACTGAAGGAACATTAGCCAATTGGAATTTCATCTTTGAATCTTCATCCGGAAATCCTGTTGGAACATTGCTCGTATTTCTTTTTTATTATAGCAATTGAAAATTTAAAAGAAGGAAAAGAAGAAAATCTTGGTGGAAAAAATAATTGAAAGAAAATGTAAACTGAAGTCTTCTTATAAAAAGATTGTGAACATTGGAGAATTCGAGATATACAAACACGACTAACAACTAAAATGAGTAGAAGAGGAGAGATTGCGAGAGTAATTGAAGATTTGATTAGTGAATTGGTTCTTCCTCTTCCATTGAAGTAGGCGTGTTTTCCAAACCACGTAAATTTGTGATTTCTCCCTTTGGTATTATCTTTAAATTATCGCTTCCTTTTTTTTCTTTTTTCTTTTTTTAACCTAACAATCCCCACTTGATAATTACTCATGATCAACTCTTTTGTGTATGCATGATTTGCTTAGTTTTATAGATTGAAGTATTTTATGCTGCATATATATAGGAGTCCTTGTCAGAAAGTGTAAGAAACATTTTACTGCCAATATGATTCAAAATACTATAGGTTTTCTTCTTTCCACTATTTGAAATGTGTTAAATGAACAGATTTCAAAATTGCTTGCAATCTAGATTTCTCTCTTTTTTCTTCACCCCCCCCCTCCCCCTCCCCCTCCTAGATGGAGAGTTGAGGTTCAAAGTCAGAGGCAAGAGGCAACCTCCATATGACATTGCAAATGATCTAGGTTTGTTAGGTTATTATGAACTTCAAAGGCATATGGTCTGAACTTGCACTAAGTAAGTTTACTAGGGATCAGTAAAGGTATCATATGGAGCATTTATGGTATCGGGTTACATTTAAAAAAAAAAAAAAAAAAAAGGCAAGGAACAAATATTTATACATTGTAGCCGGCTATTGTTTTTGCCTGCATTTATTGTCCAAGTTGAGACTACAAAATTGATTGCATCCAAAACATATATGTTTTCTGGATTGGTTTGGCCCAGGTCATAGACCTCCAAAATTCTCCTGTTAAATCGTCTACAATAATACATATGCTCATAGATTCTTACCATCCCTGCATCACATTGTTGGATTTCTTATGTCATTTGTGTGGCAAAAAAAATAGCCCAACATCCTGTAATCTTTCATTATTTTTTTGATGGGCTGGACAATTATTTATCACCAAGACAATTTTTCTCCATTTTGTCAAGCCACCAATTATATTCCTCAAAAAGCACCCCAAGCATCTATGATCTTTTATTGGACTGGTACTGCAATTCAAGTTGTTCATTCTTACATTCTTGAAGCAACGTGGTTTTTCATACTTTCTGATGATATATAGAGGAATTTTTCTAAGCCATTCTCATTACAACAAACAACAATCGTAAGCATTTCCTTGTCTTGCTTTTTTCGTTCTATTTGCTTTGTTGCAATAGAGTGATCATGTTGTAACCTATAAAACAATCCTGATTAATCTGTATTAAAAATATCTTTCAAGGTGAACTGATGTATTTTTTTCCTTGTGGACTCCAATTTTCCTCCATTTCTTGTGTATCATTTTTTTTTCCCCAAAACTACAAAATGACTTAATACCTAGTCTTAACTGGAACCTCTTTTTTTTTTTTTTTTTTTTTTTTTTTTA
>NC_036248.1:23748653-23752749 GCF_002742605.1 Olea europaea var. sylvestris | reverse complement strand
GGATCATAAGAGTCTCAAATATTTCTTTACATAGAAGGAATTGAATATGAGATAGAGACGATAGTTGGAGTTGGTAAATGATTATGATTGCACTATTTATTAACATTCTGGTAAGGCTAATATTGTTGCTGATGCTCTAAGCAGAAAGTCGATGGGACAGTTGGCATCATTACCTACTATTTCGATGGAGTTCATCAAAGACTTGGAAATTTGCAAATCAAAGTTATTACCACACAAGAACAAGTCACTGTTCATTTAACAACTTTGATGGTTTGACCCACTTTTAGAGATCAGATCATAGAATCACAAGATAAAGACCCATTTTTTGCAGAAGATCAAGAACGAGATTGGTACTGATAAGAGAAAGGATTTCAAAATTGCTTCTGATCAGGCACTAATGTTTAAAGGACAAATTTGTCTACCTAAGGATAAAGTTTTGAGGAATGAGATATTGAAAGAGGCTCGTTCTACCCTCATACACCGCACATCCTGGTAGAACGAAAATGTATTGGTGGAGGAATATGAAAAGAAGTATAGGTTTATTTGTGGCAAAATGTATAGTGTGTTAACAAGTTAAAGTAGAACATCAAAGATCGGTAAGGCTGTTAAATCCATTGGACATACCTGAATGAAAGTGGAAAAATATCACAATGAATTTTGTGGTTGGATTTTCGAAGTCAACAAGAGAACACAATACTATATGGATAATAGTGGATCGTCTAACAAAGTCCGCTCATTTTATTCCTGTAAAAATTGACATTCAGGCTAGATCAGCTAGCACAATTGTACATTAGAGAGATTGTAAGATTGCATGGTGTCCATGTAACTATTATGTCCGATAGAGATCCGAGATTTACGTCAAAATTTTGGAAGAGCTTACAATGAGCTATGGGAACGAAATTACATTTCAGTACAGCGTATCATCCTTAATCCGATGGTCAATCTAAAAGGACCATTCAAACTTTGGAAGATATGCTAAGAGCCTGTGTTCCGGATCTAGAAGGTAGTTGGGAAATGTATTTACCTTTGGTGGAATTTACATATAATAATAGTTTTCAAGCAACTATTGGAATGACACCGTATAAAGCTCTATATGGTAGAAGATGCAGATCGTCTGTTCATTGTGATAAAATCAAAGAAAAGAAATTTTTGGGACCAGAGACCATTGAAAGGACAGTGGAAGCCATTGATAAGATCCGTGCCAAGATAAAGGCAGCATAAGATAGACAGAAAAATTATGCAGATACCAGAAGAAAAGACTTAAAATTCGAAATTGGAGAGAATGTTTTTTTTCTGAAAGTGGCACTAGTAAATGGTGTACTTATGTTCAGCAGAAAAGACAAACTACGATCTCGTTATATCGAACCTTTTGTCATCTGAACTATCAAGACTCACAATGTGTTTAATATATCGATGATTAGAAAGTATATGCATGATCCTGATCACGTGATCAATTATCAATCTCTGAAAGCACAAAAAGATTTATCTTATGAGAAATTACTTGTTAAAATACTGGATCGAAAGGTACATAAATTACGAAATAAGGAGATTCAACTGGTCAAAGTGCAATGGAATAATCATGGAGTCGAAGAAGCTACTTGGGAAAGAGAAGAAGAAGTCAAAGACATATCCGACACTCTTTGTCAATCCATAACTTAAATTTCAAAGATGAAATGTTGTTTAAGGTGTAAGGTATGCAAAAGCCCGAGAAATAAAATGAAATTAGGCTATTATTTTGTAATGAGCTAGCACCACGAGCTTAGTTCATTTAAGAAACGTGCTATGGAAGCTCAATCCATTTAGGATTATGAAAGCTCAAGCCATAAGTTAATTGAAAGCTCAACAATTTAAGAGATTAAGTTTAAATAAATTTAATTACAAAGATTTAATGAATAACTGGGTTGCCTTGATGGTCATCTACATGGTATTTCATATAGGCAACCCAAGTTCAAATCACCATGTTATAGCTTAGAAACTCTTCAAATTCTTAGTTAAAGACCAAATTTAACAAACTTAGTGATAATACAACTCCCCAATCAGTTTTTTAGTAAAAAGGAAGGTTACAAAAAGAGGAATGTCACTTTTTCACTACACTTCTACTCAAGTCTGAATTTACTCTTATTTTCTCTCAAAAAGATATATTTCATATTAGGTTAAGTTTAAGGGAATAATAAGGGTAAGAAGAAGAAATGATTTCTACACATTTTGTCTTTTATATCCTTGATGGTCATCTACATGGTATTTCATATAGGCAACCCAGTTTCAAATCACCATGTTATAGCTTAGAAACTCTTCAAATTCTTAGTTAAAGACCAAATTTAACAAACATAGTGATAATACAACTCCCCTATCAGTTTTTTAGTAAAAAGGAAGGTTACAAAAAGAGGAATGTCACTTTTTCACTACACTTCTACTCAAGTCTGAATTTACTCTTATTTTCTCTCAAAAAGATATATTTCATATTAGGTTAAGTTTAAGGGAATAACAAGGGTAAGAAGAAAAAATGATTTCTACACATTTTGTCTTTTATATCCAAGGAAATTCAAGGTAAGTAGAGGTGCAAATGTTTATTTCGTTTTTAAATTATGATTTTTCAATAAATGTTTGAATGAAATGGTACCTCCAGGTACAGTACTTTGACACTACAGCAGTTTGAATGATCATTCTTCAGCTCTACATGTTATGATAATGCTATAGTAATTCGATTTTTTTAGAAATCCATCTACATGCGACAGTATAAATCTATAGTTCAAAATTTCTAATTTAATAACGAAATACACCGATGATGTCTATTGAATTTCAAACTCATGGGTTAATTTCCTCCCTACAGGTTGAATGAATTTTCTTGAGGCGTGGATGATGATAGAGGATGATGCAACATGCTATAGAGAAAGTCGGTGATTTAATAATTTTAATTCGATCATGAAATGTTTACGTTTGTTTCTTTTTATATAAATTTCTATGGACATCATATGTGGCACTATTATAAGAATATTTCTCCATGAATAAGTTATGTTTAAAAGTAGATATGTGTTATAGAAGTTATTTTACAAAACATCATTTACAAAAAAAAAAAAAAAAGTGTAAGTAAATTAAAATATTGTTGTCTTTTAAAAATTTCAATTTCTTTCTTGATATTGCAAATTCACATCTCACTCATTACTTGGAATTTTTAGACAAAACCAATGGCGTTGGATAACCATATAGGTTAGCTTTTGAATAAACTTGGAATCGTGTCAATCCGATGTCGGTAGAATTTTATGTCACTTAAGGTAAACTGCACTGGCTAGTGTTGCTGTTTTTCAGCTTTTGCCTTGACTTAAAAAATTCATAACTCGACTCTTACTTGGAGTTTTTGGATGAAATTAATTTGATTTGATAGTCTCATGGATTAGCCATTGAATAAATTTGAAATCATGTGGTTTTGATGTCTATAGAATTTTATATGTCATTTTAAGTAAATTGCACCGGTTTACCTTTCAAGTGGGTCACTGTTGAATTTTGAAAAATATTTTAATACCTCATATGATGCCGACGGAAGCTAATTTTTTACTATGTCATATTATAAGGATTTTCCTACTTTACACAAAAATTTGATGAAATTTCAAAATCGATAGCTATACAAACGAATTTATTTTGACACTTACCCTACTAGATAGAAAAAAAAACTTGTTTAGTTAGTGTTAGTGGGATTTTAGGAAATATCTTAACGCCTCATATGTATCCGACGGAAGCCAAATTTTGGATATGTCATATTATAAGACGTTCCCTACTTTTCCTTAGAATTTTATGAAATCTCGATATTGATAACTATGCAAACGAGATTATTTTAAAACTTACTCTGCGAAAATGGGAAATCAAAACAGATTAATCTCTTTTTTACTTCCTAAAGTAGTTCATACATGGAAAACTATCATACATTTTATTTGTTTGGTAGATATGTACTTACCACTATACTTACCACTATTCACGTAATAAAATAGGCATATGTATGGATTTGCTCGACTCTTTTCTACTTTAATAAATGCTTTTAGAATTATATTACTATCTAAATTTTAATGGGAAATTCATTGATATATATATATATATATATATA
>NC_036248.1:23704989-23748399 GCF_002742605.1 Olea europaea var. sylvestris | reverse complement strand
ATGGCACGAGAAATAAATGGATTAAAACCACTACAGCAAGTACAGTCATTTGCAAGTAGCAGCCACGCAATTTAAGAGACCAAGGCCCAAACAACTTGCATGTGCGACAAAGATTGCTAGCAAATTGACGTCACTGCTAGGCTAATATATTCTCCTCAACGCACAACTCTGGATATCCGGCTCTCCTTAATTATCTAGGTCCTGCGGAGCAATTTTTTCTCCCACGTATAAATAAATACTTGATTTCACAACCCAATTCTTTCTTTCGGAAAATGGATGATGTTTTGGGTCTTCTAAGAATTCGGGTTCGCAGAGGCATCAATCTTGCTGTTCGTGACACATGTAGCAGTGATCCTTATGTTGTTATCACCCACAGTGGTCAGGTTTGCCATTTTACTCCCGTTTCTTTATTCCTAATTTTTCCCGCATAGGTAAATTTTTGAGTCAGATGCATAGTATCTGTTTGATGGAGAACTGAAGGAACATTAGCCAATTGGAATTTCATCTTTGAATCTTCATCCGGAAATCCTGTTGGAACATTGCTCGTATTTCTTTTTTATTATAGCAATTGAAAATTTAAAAGAAGGAAAAGAAGAAAATCTTGGTGGAAAAAATAATTGAAAGAAAATGTAAACTGAAGTCTTCTTATAAAAAGATTGTGAACATTGGAGAATTCGAGATATACAAACACGACTAACAACTAAAATGAGTAGAAGAGGAGAGATTGCGAGAGTAATTGAAGATTTGATTAGTGAATTGGTTCTTCCTCTTCCATTGAAGTAGGCGTGTTTTCCAAACCACGTAAATTTGTGATTTCTCCCTTTGGTATTATCTTTAAATTATCGCTTCCTTTTTTTTTCTTTTTTTCTTTTTTTAACCTAACAATCCCCACTTGATAATTACTCATGATCAACTCTTTTGTGTATGCATGATTTGCTTAGTTTTATAGATTGAAGTATTTTATGCTGCATATATATAGGAGTCCTTGTCAGAAAGTGTAAGAAACATTTTACTGCCAATATGATTCAAAATACTATAGGTTTTCTTCTTTCCACTATTTGAAATGTGTTAAATGAACAGATTTCAAAATTGCTTGCAATCTAGATTTCTCTCTTTTTTCTTCACCCCCCCCCTCCCCCTCCCCCTCCTAGATGGAGAGTTGAGGTTCAAAGTCAGAGGCAAGAGGCAACCTCCATATGACATTGCAAATGATCTAGGTTTGTTAGGTTATTATGAACTTCAAAGGCATATGGTCTGAACTTGCACTAAGTAAGTTTACTAGGGATCAGTAAAGGTATCATATGGAGCATTTATGGTATCGGGTTACATTTAAAGCAAAAAAAAAAGGCAAGGAACAAATATTTATACATTGAAGCCGGCTATTGTTTTTGCCTGCATTTATTGTCCAAGTTGAGACTACAAAATTGATTGCATCCAAAACATATATGTTTTCTGGATTGGTTTGGCCCAGGTCATAGACCTCCAAAATTCTCCTGTTAAATCGTCTACAATAATACATATGCTCATAGATTCTTACCATCCCTGCATCACATTGTTGGATTTCTTATGTCATTTGTGTGGCAAAAAAAATAGCCCAACATCCTGTAATCTTTCATTATTTTTTTGATGGGCTGGACAATTATTTATCACCAAGACAATTTTTCTCCATTTTGTCAAGCCACCAATTATATTCCTCAAAAAGCACCCCAAGCATCTATGATCTTTTATTGGACTGGTACTGCAATTCAAGTTGTTCATTCTTACATTCTTGAAGCAACGTGGTTTTTCCTACTTTCTGATGATATATAGAGGAATTTTTCTAAGCCATTCTCATTACAACAAACAACAATCGTAAGCATTTCCTTGTCTTGCTTTTTTCGTTCTATTTGCTTTGTTGCAATAGAGTGATCATGTGGTAACCTATAAAACAATCCTGATTAATCTGTATTAAAAATATCTTTCAAGGTGAACTGATGTATTTTTTTCCTTGTGGACTCCAATTTTCCTCCATTTCTTGTGTATCATTTTTTTTTCCCCAAAACTACAAAATGACTTAATACCTAGTCTTAACTGGAACCTCTTTTTTTTTTTTTTTTTTTTTTTTTTTTAATGACCATTGGTACTCGGGCCAACTTACGTGCACCTCGACTAATTCCACGGGGCCCTGAAGTTTATGACCGGGTGCTCATTTTAGTGGCCCTGAAGGAATTCGAACTTGGTGACCATTGGGAAGCAAACTCAAAATCTGACCATTGAGCTACCCCTCAGGGGTTAGTCTTAACTGGAACTTCTCAAGACAACCTCGAGAGGAGTTAAATTTTGAAGTCCCTTCGAGGTTTAATATTTTCATAATCCCTCTTGCCATTTCAAGATTAGCTCCCATGTTATATTTACGTGATTTTGACATTGAAGAAATCACTCATAAATAACCCTCTCCATATCTTGAAATTTAGATGGTTTGTGCCGCTTAGCATGACCACGGTTTTCTAAGTCAAATAAAAGATACTTTGATGATTGTTTGACTGTATTTAATATTGTACCTTAACTAATTTTAAAGTGGAATTTTTTAGAAACCCATTTTTGCAATTCTTTTTTTAGATGGAAACCGTTGTAACTATACATTTAATTAAATTAACACAATTACTATGAATATTATTTTGGTACATAATTACAATGAATTTAATTTTTTATTATTATTATTATTATTTATTTTTATTTTTATTTTTATTTTTATTTTTTTGGTTAACTTAATGTATATTTAGTACATTAATTCATATTCAGTTGATTAGATGGGTAAAAGACAATGAATACTTAGTTGATTAAATGTATGATCGCTGAATTGTACTCTATAACTTAATAAATTTATGATAGTTGAATTATAATCTATAAATTAATAAACCCCTGTTTGATTGCCATTATTTCGCAAAAATAATGTTTTGAATAGAGAATTTTTAGAGAACGTGTGGTTAAAAATTAGAAAAAGGTTTTGGGTTTACATGCAAAATATTTTATTAGTTAAAAATAAGTGCGTCGAAAAATAAAATTTTGAAAAAAGACTATCAAACAGGGGCTAAATAAATTGTCGATTAATTAATATCTCTTTTAATTAATAAAATTTATATGGTCCCAAGTTATTAATTTATAGAGGTTATACTACATTATGGAGGTCAAATTCATAACAATTCTCTGTAATCTAAATTGCCTGAAAAAAAAAAAAAAAATGTTTATCTGAGTGCAAATCAAGGCTGTCCTACTTCCATTCAGCTTCGAGTTAAAGAGTTAACATATGCCCCCTTGCTACATGAATTTTTCTTTTAACCCTTGGAAAAGAACTTTAACCTTTGTTTCGTACATTCTCATTAGAACTCCTTGATAAAATTACTAGTATATTTCTGTACAATGATACAAGTCTCATCCTAGAAGACAATAATTGTATTTCCCAGATCATCTTGGATAATATTCTGTTATTGCAATATTCAGATGCACTATCTAGACATAAGAAGTTCTTCTCACATTTTTACCGTATCTACAGGAATCTTATTTAGATTTGTGTGTGTTATTTTTTAGTATATTTAGATTTGTATGTGTTATTTTTTAGTATAGATCCAATCACTTCTCAGATGCAGCAATGTCAAATTTAATTTTCATTGAGAACAACCCTATGCGAGTTCAAGGCATGATTATTACTCTTTTCCATTGAAATCCTAAAAATTAATGTACTTGGTCCTCTGGCTTCCATCCCCCCGCACTCCAACTTCATTAATGAATGCAACCGATATAGGCACTGCATCAGTCTGTAGCAGGATGCAGAAAACATAAATATGGAAGGACGAGGACATGACATTTTTGTTTCTCTCAATTGGCATGTAGAGAACACATGTTTTAAGCATGATTTGAGCTATTGTCACGGTCGGAACTCCACCTGCGACTTCACAACCACCGTAACACAGAAATGGGATAACTCCAGCAGCCAAGTTAGCTTAATATGAAACCAATCAAAATAGAAAATAGAATGGGGAATGGGAATAATGTGAAAATAAAAAAGAAAGAGGTGAGAAAGCTGTTGAAGAGATCAACAAATTCACATAACTTTTTAGATTGCAAAAAGGGCATTTCCAAAACCCTTTACACAGTAATTATCCGCTTCCCTCTGCAGTGATGAAGTGTGATTTTAAAACATAAAATGGTTTTACAATTAAAATTTAACTAACTCTCCAAAACTCTGTCATTTAAATGAAGCTAAAATGGCATCACATCCCCTATCAAATATCAGTTATTTCTGTTGGTTGCCTCTTCCCAGTTTTCTTCCTGTGTGATCTGGTCCCTTTTCTTCCCCATTGATCTACCACTTGACAACCTTCCTCTCACCTTGATCTTGTCCCCAAGATATAGAAAGGAGGGAATTGGGCTTTAATCCACTCTGCATCTTCCCAGGTTGCACATTCTGGTGAAACATCTGTCCACTGAATTAGCCATGTGCAGCAGAACGGTTTCTTCTTAAGATCAGCCTAGTTTGCAAGATGGATAAGGGTTGGTGTGCTAGATGAACAGCTTGAGGTTCGGCTGCTAATTGTGATACAGGCATCGCTTTGTCTCCCAACTTCTTTTTCAAAAGAGAAACATGGAAAACCAGATGAATCTTGGACCCCGCAGGTAATGACAATTGATAAACCACTGTCCCAACCTTCTTTGTAACTTGATATGGCCCAAATTATCTCGCCCCCAGCTTCTGATTTAGCTTATTTTCAACACATTTATAGCATAAACCCCCAAGTCCCTTTTGGTTTGGAAGTCAGTTGGGGTAATAGTTTTATGGTTGCTGGATATTCTCTTAGATTTGGATGCTATCTTAGTGGGTTTTACTTCATCAGGGGATCTAGTAGGGTGAGAGCTCCATCTGCTTGTATTAGGTACAAAACTTTTGGGCTTTTGGAGCTTGGTGTGGCCAAATAGTGGACTCTTGGAGGCTTGCAACTTCAAAAGCTTTAGCTAAGGTATCGGGCTTCATCATCTTGACCATAGACCTTATTTCCCCCTTCAGCCCACTTGTGAAAACAGATATGTAGTAGGATTCGGGGACATGGGGTAAGGTTAGTATTACCTGACCTGTGATTCGGCGATGGACCCCACCTGCCTTATCTTGCTGAAGGTTTCAATCACTTCCTCTCCTGCAAATCTCCTACACAATTCCTCTGAAAATACACCCCAGTCTACATTGGGATGGCTTGCCATAAAACCATCAAACCAAATGTCTGCCTTCCCCTTCAGATACATTTCAGCAATTCCCAGCTTCAATTCATTGGAGGTTTGGTGGAGTTGGAAGTATTTCCTAGCCTTCCTCAACTACTCTCTGGGACCTTCTCCCCCTAAGTGAGGGAAATCGATTTTTGGTAACTTAGTGCCTCCCCTGCAGTCACCCCTAACATGGTTACCCATCTCTTGGCAATTGCAGCGTCAACCCACTACCAGATCCCTGGCTAGACAATGATCCCTCCACTCCTTTGTTCTTCTGTTTAGCCTTCAAATCAGATGTTATTTGTGCTATCATGACCATCATCTTTTCATACTTCTGGTTCATGTCCAATGCGGTGTCCTCGATCTTCTCCTGTCTGTGGCCAAACACTTGGAGAGTTTGATCTGTGGCCTCCAATTTTCCTTCCAATCTGCTAATGACAGCCTTGAAGGCTGCACCCAAATCTGTCATTTTCAAGTCCAACTTCTTCAAGTGTTCATCCATCACTTTAGCTGTCGTGTCCTTGACTACCTATTACCCAGATTAATACGCTTGCTTTGATACAGCTTTGTCAAGGCCGGAACTCCACCAGCAACTTCACAACCACCACAGAAATGGGATAATTCCAGCCGAGTTAGCTGAATATGAAACCAATCAAAATAGAAAATAGAATGGGGAATGGCAATAATGTGGAAATAAAGAAGAAAGAGGTGAGAAAGCTGTTCAAAAGATCAGCAAATTCACAGAACTTTTCAAATTGCAAAAACTACATTTCCAAAACCCTTTACACAGTATTTATCTGCTTCCCCCTACAGAGTGTATTTTAAAACGTAAAACGGTTTTAAAATTAAAACTTAACTAACTCTCCAAACGCTGTCGTTTGAATGAAGCTAAAACGGCGTCACATCCCCTTTCAAGTATCTGTTATTTCCGTTGGCTGCCTCTTTCCAGTTTTCTTCCTGTGTGATCTGGTCCCTTTTCTTCCCCATTGATCTTCCACTTGACAGCTATACATAAAAAAGGTGATAGTCGATTAGGATATTTTTGTACAAAACGAATTGATGGATTAGATTTCTCGTCCCCTACTTTGTTGTTGCTTATAGTTATAGCATTGCCTCGGCCACTCTGATTGATATCTAGCTGCCAGTTTAGTTTTTCTTTGGGTCCGTAGGAATAACTTCCAACTTTTGTTACAAGACAGTCGTTTTATTCCATGTTTATATATTCTGGAATTGTTTATGTAAAATAGTAGGATTCTTTTTTGTAAAGGGATAATGTTTTGCTTCCAACATAATCTTGGGTTAATATGGACAATAGTTTGATGCACATTCATAATTTATATGATACATAAGAGATATTCATCCACTCTTTCACATATGGCAATGCCAAAATTTATATGATACATAAGATATATTCGTTCACTCTTTGATATATGTGGCAATGCTAAAATTCATCTTTCTTCCATAACATTGTAATCTGTTAAGATCATTGTTGTAATGGTTATTAAGGTGATAGATGTGTTGATTGGTTGTTCAAGCAAACACCTAGTCAGAAATGATAACATGCTATCAGGTTCAGTCTCTTCAATTGAAGCAATTCAGGCTTTGATGTTTAATGCAGCCTAATATATGCTCTACCTATTACTGCAGAAAGTGAAAACTCGTGTTGTGAAAGACAATTGCAACCCTTTGTGGGATGAGGAGTTGACTATCTCCATTAAGAATCCAAATGAACCTATAGTTCTAGTAAGTTTCATTTTCAAAATTAATTCTTTATTTTGCCAAGTGGACTGATTATCGCCGTAAGTGGAAAACATATGTTTCTTTGTCATTCAATGTTCTAATGGTGTCATGTGAATGGGACACCCTATTTTTCTGAAAAATATGTATAAAAATAGAAGCAGTAACACAGATCAGTTTGTTCTACCTTTTCTTCTTTGATTTAGGCAATTTAAAATCCTTTTTAACTGTGTTCTATAAATATACATGAAGATGGTAATGCCTTACAACCTTACCCGGGACTATACATGACATAGTTGATGACCGATTCCGATTGTTTACTATACTTTCCAGGATGTGTACGATAAAGACACTTTTACTAGGGATGACAGCATGGGAAATGCAGAAATAGATATCAAACCTTGTATAGAGTGTCTGAGAATGGAATTGCAAGGCCTTCCAGATGGCACCAAGGTCGATAGAATTCAGCCAAGCAGGAACAACTGCCTAGCTGATGAGAGTTGTATTATTTGGAACAAAGGAAAAATGACTCAAGACATGGTTCTCAGATTGAGAAATGTGGAAAGTGGTGAAGTAGAGGTTCAAATCGAATGGATTGATCTTCCGGGCCGCAAAGGTGTCCAAGGTTGAGGTATGCTTTATATATGCCTTCTGTATGTCGTATGAAGGTTTAAACATCCTTATGTAATTAATTATGTGTTGCTCAGTACAATAGAACCTTGATAATATGACCTTCATCTGCCAGTTAATTGTTATAAATAAGTGGCAGACTCTCGTTGGTATTTCTGCTTATGTATAGGTAGACAATGCTTTGTTGTAAAATAATTGCTGCTCTGGCTATTATCATATATTTTGTTACTGCTTTGCCTTAGATACAGAATTTGGTAATTTCTTATTACTGCTCCGAATAAGACAAAAATGAAATAGGAGAAAATGAAGAGTCGAAGAGCAATGAAAACGTAGGAATCAAAGTAGACTTCCCATTGGATCACTCTCTATGCCTACCTGCCATGGGGTAATAGAAGAAGATTATTGTAAGTTCGAAGGCTGGGTCACATTGCTCAGGCCTTGCACGTCTATTTGAAGGCATGGCTCTCCAACTCCAACGTTTTCACATAAAATATAGACTCTGGGGATTAACTATCCCTTCCAACAATCGTATCAAACTACAAATACTAAGAATGATGAACTATTGATGGTTTGGATTCATCGTCCTTCTGTAATAAGCCTGGCAAGTCTCTGGAGTCTCATCTAAAACACCACTCAGAAGATCAAGTTAGTGGAATCATGGTGGATCGTTATTCGGCTAAGGAATATGATACGTGTCAACTCAATCAGAGATCTTATTGAGGTTCTGAGAAGATTCATTCGACCATTTTCTTTCTCATTGCCTTGCTCCGTCATGCGTCCTTTTGAACATAAGGAGTCCTCTCGTTCCTAATTCCACGTGTAGTCATTTTATTATGTCTCTTTCCTTCGTGTTTCTCTTCCAATATGCTCGATCCCCGTTTACAACATATTTTTTAATAGTGATATATCGTTTAGCTTTGATTTATGGACTGGTGATAATAAAAAAAAAAGTTATCTTGCTGCTACGGCTCATTACATTGATCACTTCTACTATATATATATATATATATATTTTAATCAATAAATGTAAAATTCTATTGATCAAAATCATGTACAAGTACACCGGACGTATCTGGCCAATTAGACAACAAGTAAAATATAATTACTTCGAGCATACCCGAGCAATCCTAAGAATAGATGTACAAACAATAAGAACTATAGTCCCAAAACCAACAACTCATAATGAATCAAAATATGCAAGTATAAAGCGAACATAACTTTATACACGTGTTTTAATAAGTCTTACAATGCTATTCACTTGTGGACAAAGATTCTCAAAAACCTTTCTATTATGTTCCATCCAACTATGGTAAGTGGTGCTTGCAAGCGTAATTCTTTTAGCTTTATTTTGCCAAAATGTTTCTCGGGCCTCCTTTTTTATCCATTTCAAAGCACTTGGAATTGTAGTCATCGATCTCCTAATCCCCATCCAATCTTTAATCCTCATCCATATACTAGATGTGAATGAACATTGAAAAAATAGATACTGTCCATTTTCAAAATGTGACCCACAAAAAGCACAATTTTTGTCAATGTTAAGGTATGGCAACCTATCCTTTGTAAGTAGCTTCAACTGAACACCCAACCATAGGATAAAAGCATGTTTTGGAGTGATAAATGGTCTCCAAACCTCCCTAGTCCAGCACCTCACCTC
The DNA here is from genome assembly GCF_002742605.1 of Olea europaea var. sylvestris. Taxonomy (NCBI): domain Eukaryota; kingdom Viridiplantae; phylum Streptophyta; class Magnoliopsida; order Lamiales; family Oleaceae; genus Olea; species Olea europaea. The sequence goes on along the minus strand of NC_036248.1, from coordinate 23,739,143 downwards.
CCCCTTCGGCCTAAAGAAATGACAGCCAGCTTGGACAGAAAATTTTACAGCATTATTCCAGTTTGTCATTAAATTTCCAGCAATCTGGCCATTTCTATCATTCCCAGCAATGGTATCCCTCATTTCAAACATTTTTTTAAGCAATGGAGAATCATTTTTCCTTGTCGTGCACTCCAAAATATCCCTCCCTCGAAGGTAGATTTGGTTTACCCATTTAACCCATAATGTATCTTTCTTAGCATGAATATTCCAAAGGGCTTTAGCTAGAAGAGCTGAATTCTAACCTCTTATATCTCTAAAACCAAGGCCACCCTCCACCTTCGGCAAGCAAATGGTACTCCAAGCAATCAACAGCTTTTTAATACCCTAAAGAAAATGTCGACAGAGCTTCAAAATCCTCGATACTATCGTAGAAGGAATGGGAAATATAGATAGCCAAAAACATTCCACACCTAGTAGCACGGATCTAACCAATTCCACCCTACCCATATAAGAAAGTGTAGACCTTGTCCAAGCACAAATGTACATTGAAATTTTATCAAGAAGCACTTCATATGAGCTGATTTTTAGTCTCTTGCCCGCAAGTGAGATACACAAATAATGAAACGGCATAGAACCTCTAGGAATGTTGGTCATTGCAATGATATCTTCCATTTGTTTCCCATGAATACCCGCAGTATACAAGCTAGATTTGCTAGCGTTAATTCTAAGTCCCGATACATTTCCAAACTTAGAAAGACAATTCATCAAAATCCTAACTGAAATGAAATCACCCCGAGCAAAGAGCATCAAATCGTCGGCAAATGCTGAATGGGTAATCTTTAACGGCCCACATTTAGGGTGATAATTAAAATCAATATTCTCAATATCACCTTTCAACATTCTCGAAAAAATATTCAAGACAAAGCACAAATAAGGATGGAGATAATAAATCACCTTGTCTAAGCCCTTTTCTTTACTTAAAGAAGCCATATAGGCCACCATTAAGTGCAATGGAGTAAGAAGAAGTAGAGATTCATTCCATAATCCAACCAATAAACTTAGTTGGAAAATCCAAACCTTCTAGCACGCTTTTCAGAAAGTCCTAATTCACCGAATCATATGCTTTCCTCAAATCAATTTTAATAAGGTATCTTGGGGCAACTCTTTTCCAATTATATTGTCTCAAGAGCTCTTGCGCAAGTTGAATGTTCTCGGTCATGCTTCTTTCCTCTACAAATGCCGCTTCTGCTTAATCAACAATTGATCCAAGTATAGGTCCCAATCGAGAATCAAGAATCTTTGCCCTTATGAAATACATTACAACATGCAATCGGCCTATAGCCCCCAACGGAAAATGAGTAGTTCGTCTTAGGCACCATGGCAATCACTGTATGATTAGTTTGTTTAAGAAGAGAGGAAGATTTGAAAAAGTCTTTGATAGCCTTCTTAAACTCACATCCAACTATGTTCCAGGCCTTTTTAAAGAAGCAAGATGTATATCCATCTGGCCTTGACGACTTTTCATCACCAATACTAAATAGAGCCTCCTTTATTTCTTTATATGAGATTTCGCGAATAAGTGATGAAGCATGCTCTTCCATTAGCAGGGGTCCATTCTTCACAATGTCAACCTCAATAGGGTGAACAAAACAACTTTTCCCCAACAAGTCACTATAAAAGTAAGTAAATTCATCCACCACTTCCTTATGAGAAGTATAAGTCCCATCCCTTTTCAAAATAGTAGCAATGTAGTTCTTCTTATTATTTCTCTTTACCACCAAATGGAAAAACTTAGTACACTTATCACTATTTTTTAGATAAGCACACATAGCTTTTTGGTAGTAAAAACTTCTCTCCGCTTCACCAAGATTCATGGCATCTTTCCTCAATGTAGCCACCTCACATTGAAGATGAACATTGGTAGGTTTACCTTGTAATTCCACTTTTGCTTCTTTCAAAATTATAGATGCGGTTTCAGCCTGATAGGAGATGTGTGAGAAGTGCTTATCATTGAGCCTCCGAAGTAGTCCTTTAAGACATTATAGCTTTTTACAAAGAGTAAAGTGCTTAGTTCCCACAATCTCTTTGTTCCAACCATCTTGAACAATGTCGAGAAAATTATCATGAGTCCACATGTTGAAAAACCTAAAAGGTTTTCCTTTGCTATCATCTTGTTGCAAAAGTGAAACAATACAAGGAGAGTTATCCGAGAGACACCCGGAAGGTAAGAATTCGGCAATGCTATGAATTCCTGATTGTGTCCACACATCATTAATCGTGGCTCTATCAATTTTGTTACTTACCATAGTGTTGGTCCATGTAATACCCTGAAAATTTTAGAATAAGAATTTATTTGTTTTATATGCTATAATTTTATATTTTGAAAAACATAAGGACTAAAATGAAATAGGTTTTAAATTCCTTTTTTGGGACAAATAATTAGATTTTGATAGAGTGAGTTTAAGTATACTAATATTAGGCTCTTTTTGAAGCTTGTAATAAATTAGGAATTTTCGTCACAAGAAATTTTTTTTTTTTGGATAAGATAATGTCAAGTTAGATAGGATATGAAGTAAACAAGGATGGATAGAATTTTTATTAGTCTAGAACATTGACTTTGCTATGGGCAACCGCAGGTGAGTGTGTTGGATAGAGATAAACTAATATTTTTAGGATAAGGTTGGTAGAGATAAACTAATATTTTAGGATAAAGGTTACTGTAATCATGATTAAACTAAACTAGGTTTATTTGTCCTCATCCCCAGTCATTTTTTATCACTACACGTATTTTTATTTTTTTTTTCCTTTGTATTTTTTAAAAATTCTATTGGAGGATTCTTTTATGAAGATAATCCAATTTATATTGATAAGTGGTGGCAAATTGATTGTTGATAATGAATACAATTCTTTTAGTCAATCCAAACTTAGTTTGATTATGATAAACTTCAAAACTAATTCTTCTTTATTTAGGATTCGTCAACTAGTCACACTATAAAAAAGGGGATTAGATTAGTCAGATTTCAAAACTAATTGTCTCCAACATAAATCGTCCCAAATTACTAGAAAAACAAGAAGCCTTTCATCCATTAGAAATTATTTCAAAGCATTACACGCACCATTATCTCGAACTTGCAATCGTATTTTTGAATCTATCGAGTTAAGATATTTTTGTGCAAGTGTTTTCATTTCCTTATGCTTTTATATTCAATTAAATACGCATGGATTGCTAGTAGACCTAAGAGAGTTGAAATCCTACAGGATTATAAGAGGAACTAAAATGGATATGTCGCTTGGTCATCACTATACTCTATAAGAGCAAAGTGATATGAAATGTAGATTTTATTTGTTATATAATTGTGTATGGAAACTGCACGTATCTTACTAGGTGTTTTCGAATACTTTTACAATAATTTTTCAAGTTAGTTTGGATCGATTGGAACTGTGGCGGAATGGTGATGCGGACTACCATGAGGATTCGAAAAGGAAAGGTATTGAATTTTTATTTTTTTGTCTTTAAATTCATTGATTAGTTTAATTTATTCATATGTTATTTAATAAGTTAGTCGATTATGTTTATATTTGTTAAGATATAATTTTCCGCCTTTTGTTTAAATTTATGGATATTTTAGCAGTTTATTTTTAAAGAAATCTATTTTTATCGTTTCATATTTAAAACAAACACGAGTTTTTTGTGACACCTCAAAGTTTATGAAAATTTGAGGTGTTACAGTTCACGTGTAAAAACATCTAATAGACTTGATATCCATGAGGCCGACATTAAGACAACAATTCTCAGTCTCTAATTTCATCTGGTGTAACATCCGCTCCATTACACTTCTCATCAAACTTAAGCACATTATTAAAATCACCCATAATCAACCATGGTAATGAGCAATGACTCCCAAGCTCTATGATATTATTCCAAAGAGGCCTACGGGGAACAATAGTATGGAAGCCATAAACAAAGCTAACTTGAAAAGATGGGCAACTGTAGGTGAGTGTGTTGGGTAGAGATAAACTCATATTTTTAGGATAAGGTTGGTAGAGATAAACTAATATTTTAGGATAAAGGTTACTGTAATCATGATTAAACTAAACTAGGTTTATTTATCCTCATCCCCAGTCATTTTTTATCACTACACGTATTTTTATTTTTATTTTTCCTTTGTATTTTTTAAAAATTCTATTGGAGGATTCTTTTATGAAGATAATCCAATTTATATTGATAAGTGGTGGCAAATTGATTGTTGATAATGAATACAATTCTTTTAGTCAATCCAAACTTAGTTTGATTATGATAAACTTCAAAACTAATTCTTCATTAATTAGGATTCGTCAACTAGTCACACTATAAAAAAGGGATTAGATTAGTCAGATTTCAAAACTAATTGTCTCCAACATAAATCGTCCCAAATTACTAGAAAAACAAGAAGCCTTTCATCCATTAGAAATTATTTCAAAGCATTACACTCACCATTATCTCGAACTTGCAATCGTATTTTTGAATCTATCGAGTTAAGATATTTTTGTGCAAGTGTTTTCATTTCCTTATACTTTTATATTCAATTAAATAGGCATAGATTGCCAGTGGACATTCGGATTCCATAAAAAGCGAGATGAAATCTTACGGGATTATAAGAGGACCTAAGATGGGTATATCGCTTGGTCACCAATATACTCCATAAGCGCAGAGTGGTAAGAAGTGTAAATTTTATTTTTTTATATAATTTTGTATGGAAATTGTTGATGTCAAAATTAGCAAGGTTAATCTTAATCCAACTTTAAGAAAAAAGGTGATTTATTGTTAAAAAAGACCACAAAATGTGTTTAGAAAGTGTAATTGTGTCATGAGTTGTTATATGAATTCAATTGCCCTTTACAAGAGTCCTATTCAACTATTTATACATAATTTCAGTCGAAATCACATCAAATCAGTCAAATCAGCAACAGTACCGAGCTCGGACTCGGGTCGCTGAATTCTTCTGTGATTGGTCGACGAGGTCGATGGCCATCTGTCAATGTTTTTCCCAGGTAATGATGACCTGCAAGGGACTTGAGGATTAGGACTTAGGTTTGGTAGTTTCGGCCGACGATGATGTCACCTGCAGCAAGTGTATTTGATTGATAGGGTGATGTGACAGGGGATAATCATGATGTTTTTCTGAGATAACGGCGGGATTGTCCGACCTAGGAATAGGAACCGAACTCCCATTTGCCTGAGGTGGGGTTAGCGAACTGTTTTAATTTAGATCGGAGTTCGATTGTCAACAGTTACCCCCAGGTCAGTTCTGCAGTGGGGGGCTGACCTCAGTGATGCTTTCTCCAAGAAGTGTATTTATTGCTGCACCAAGTGTCATCTTTTGATGGGGATTAGCTGTACGGTATTTGTAAGTAGCTTCTTCAGCAAACTTGGTTAAAACTATGTCGTTTCGGTCTCTCAAGCTTCTGAGCTGTTGATTTTCCCCTCATTTCTGGATAGACGGTTCAGATCGTGCCCTCTCAGTTTTTCTTTCTTTAAATTCCTTTTGGCCAGTAATTTCGCCTCCTATTTCACTGGTTTATTCTCTCTCAAATATTCGTGCAATCTCCTGAGTTCGTTTTTCCATTTTCGAGTAAGGTCGTTTTCCCAGTTCATTTCCTAGGTATTCTTCTGTTCTTATTTTTCTTCCTCCTTTCAGTTTGTGCTTTGTTTTCTAGTTTATACATGAGTTCGGAAGAGTCTAGAGTTCATTCCTGGGGAAACCAGCAGGAAGAGTCAATTTCTCTTTCGACGAGTTCGTCCTCTAGTTGTAGGGAAGTTTTCACCCCTATTCCTATTTCCATAATTAACCCAATCGACTTAGGATTTCTTGTCATAGACTTTGGATGTTAGGGTTCCAAGGGAGAGGGTAGATCCAATAAGGATGTTGAGGAGAGTAATTCTGGAGAGTAGGGGGGACGAGTTCGTACAGGTCGGTCGTAACAGGGGATATGTTAGCCAGCTGGGGAGCTAAATACGCTATCCCTAGTTCGATAGTGATGATAATACCAGAACCATTTGACCGAGCTGACACTCTTCCTGAGGGATGTGTTGCTCTGAACTCAGCTATCCTTCAGGCCGGCCTTAGACTTCCCTTTCCTAGGGCAATTCGTAAATTCCTTTCTTCCTAGGGCATAGCTCCACACAGTTATGCCCTAACGGGTGGCGAACCTTAATCGTCGCCCTTATTCTATGGGACCAAATGGGGAATCCCGAGCTTAGTGTCCAGCAGTTCGACTCTGTGTTTACTTTTAAGGAGGATGGGAAGAACTCGGGTTGGTGGTACACAAGCGTTATGCCCAGGAAAGGGGGTTCTCTGGTGTTAGACACCCCTTCCTCAGTTAAGAAATGGAAGGAAGAATGGTTATATGTATCGAGGGAGTGGCAGTTTCATTCTGCCGGGGTGAATAGAGAGGATGTGGTCCCCAGGCTCTATCATTCTTTATGTAAGTGTTTTTGGGCTTTAGTCTTTTAGCAAGACGTATGTTAACGAAGTACTGACCTCGGTATTTTTCTTTTGTGCAGATTACAAGAAGGAGATGTTAACCAAAGATACGCAGAGACGAGCTAAGGTAATAAGATCGTTATCCAAAAGGCAAAGGTCCTGTAAGTTTGTGATCTTAGATCCGAACTTATTCCGGGTCGGCTTGGTGCAAGTACGAGCTTCAAGTTCGGCTCCTTCCAGTTCAGGTTATATTTTAACCCTCATTCGCGGTTGTGGTATATATATATTGAGCGTTTCACTATTTTCTCAGCTCATCAAGACGAGATGCGGGGCACAAGGTAGTAATGGCAGCGGTTGCAGTCAAAGGAAAAAAGAGAGATGTCTCAGAACGGTCGGAGAGCCATTCTGAAAAGGTGGAGGAGGAGGTTCCACTGAAGAGGAACTGATCTGCGCCCCTGGTTGCACTGAAGATTCCTGAGGCTGTGCCTTTATCGAGCTCGTCTCCTACTCTGTCGTCGCCTTCTTTGCCATCCCCAGTTGCACCCTTTGCTGTCGGGACCAATTCTGTGAACTCGTAGGAGAGGTGCCCAGATTAACAGAGGTCGAGCTTGGAGAGTTTAGTGGGACACCGACCAAAGATATTTCTTGATTATCTCCGAGCTCCTTCTCCTTCTAAGGAGGTGACTACCACGCTCACTTCACCATCGAGAGAGTTAGCTAATCTGCTTATTAGGAGCTTGGGTGAGAGAGAGCGGGGCTATCTGAATGAGATGCCCATTGGTGAGGCCTTGGTCACTGCTCAGCTCCATGGTCACCAATCAATTTTATACATGATGGCAATGGCGGACAAGGTAAACTTCTTACTTTATGGTGTTTTTTTTTTTTTTTTTAGCAACTATTTTATTGACTTACTTGATTTTTGATTTTTGAAAAACATGTGAAGTCTGAGCTGGACAAGCTTATAGAGGAAAAGGATCAGTCCTTTAGTCTTTATAACAGCATGGAGGCTGAAAATGCCCAGTTTGCTCGAAGGAGAGAGTATGAAGAGAAGCTGAATCAGATGAGGATCGAGCTAAACTCCAGGATCGATGTCGAGGAAAAACTGATGGGAAAGATCAAGGCCTTAACGGCCTCAGAGGAAGAAGCCAGAGCTCGGGCTGAGGAGCATGGCAAGGTCAGGGAGGCCATCCAGAAAGTATAAGAGGCCAACGAAAGGGCAAGGAAGGCCACCAGAAGGGCTGAAGAGGCTGAAGCCAAGGCTGATAAAGCGGTGGAGGCTTGGAAGAAATCCCCCGAGTTTGACGTCGTAGCCAAGGACATCTACGTGGTAGCACTGGAGGAGCTGGTGGGGCACATCAGGAAGGAGAGGCCTGACATTGACGTGGCCTTTCTGGATGAAGCGTTGGACGGGCAGAAGGAGGAGCTGCGGAAGTTGTCTGAGGCTGCTGGAGTCCGAATATTATCGGTTGTCCAAGATGTTGAGGGTAGTACCCCAGCCCCCCAAGACCCCTAGGAGGTTTTTTTTTCTTTCAAAACATTGTGTGGTATTTAGTTTTGTAATATGTTTTGGCTTATTAGTGAATTTCGTTTTGATGTTTCATGGCATTTTGTTTGGAATGGATGATTGTTTATGCTCAGTATGGTTTCTTTAGTAACGATCTCGTTTATATGTGACAATACCTCACAAGCTTAGCTAAATTTATATGAATGTCATAGTAGCATGTAGAATTGCTTCGAATGAATTTTCCCTAGTTGTGCAGCACTTGCTTTCCAAACGAGGCTTATGGATTGAGAATTTCTACTAAATGTCGTACCACATACGGCCTTAGCTCGGCCTGCGTATGGAGCAGGGTTTTGAGAATTCCTTAGGAGGAATTTCGTCTAAGTGTCGCAGTACATGCGACCTTAGATCAGCCTGCGTAATTTCGTAGAATTCCTTAGGAGGAATTTCGTAGAATAACCTTAGATTGGTTTGCGTAAGAGGCAGGGCTTTGTTGGATTCCTTAGGAGGAATTTTCACTAAGGGTCGCAGCACGTACGACCTTAGATCGGCCTATGTATGGAGCAAGGCTTTGTAAGATTCCTTAGGAGGAATTTCTACTAAGAGTCGCAGTACATACGACCTTAGATCAGCCTGCGTATGGAGCAGGACTTTGTAAGATTCCTTAGGAGGAATTTCCACTAAGGGGCCGCAGCACTTACGACCTTAGATTGGCCTGCATATGGAACATGGCTTTGTAAGATTCCTTAAGAGGAATTTCCACTAAGGGTCGCAGCACGTACGACCTTAGATCAACCTGCGTATAGAGTAAGGCTTTGTTGGATTCCTTAAGAGGAATTTCCACTAAGGGTCGCAGCACATACGACCTTAGATCGGCCTGCGTATGGAGCAGGGTTTCGTAAGATTCCTTAGGAGGAATTTCTACCAAGGATCACAGCACTTACGACCTTAGATCGGCCTGCGTATGGAGCAGGGCTTTATAAAATTCCTTAGGAGGAATTTCCACTAAGGGTTGCAGCACATATGACCTTAGATCGACCTGCGTATGGAGTAGGGTTTTGTAAGATTCCGACTGAATGTAGAGCAAAATGTTCAAAAATAGGAAGTCCATTTTTATTGATGCGGTTGACATTACAAGTGGGCTTTATGTGTCATGGACTTTTCCCGTTCACTGATAGTACTACTTAAGGTGTTTGACATTCCAAGGATGGGGTAAGGGTCTACCCCCCAAGTCTTACAGTTCATATGCCCCTTTTAGTAAGACCTTCGTTATTAGATAGGGACATTCCCAATTCGGACCCAAGTATCCACCGCCTACCTCTCTTGTAGTGAAGAATACCTTGCGTAAGACGAGGGATCCTACCTCAAATTCTCTTTTTCGCACTTTTTGATTGTAGTACTTGGCATTCCGCTGTTTGTAAACGGCATTTTTGAGTTCGGCATTGTTCCTTTTCTCCTCGACTAGGTCGAGTTCCATACGAAGAGCTATATGGTTCCTTTCTTCGTCGTAATCAGTTATGCGCAGCGAGGAAATGCTGACTTCTAGCGGGATCACAGCCTCTACGCCGAAAGCCAGTGAGAACGGGGTTTCCTCCGTGCTAGTCCTTGCAGTGGTGCGATAAGACCATAGCACACTGGAGAGTTCTTCGGCCCATTCTCCTTTAAACAAGTCAAGTTTTTCTTTAAATGTGTGCTTAATAATCTTGTTAATGGCTTCGACTTGGTCGTTTGCCTACGGATGGTTCGGCGTTGAGAAATGTTTCTTGATGCCGAACTCTTCACAGAAATCTGAAAGTCGTGCATTTTCGAACTGTTTTCCATTGTCCGTAACAATGGAGTGAGGTATGTCGAATCTGTAGATGATTGATTTTCACAAAAAGTCAGTTGTTTTTTGTTCGGTGATCTATTCAAGTGGCTCTGCCTCGGCCCATTTGGTGAAGTAATCAACTGCAACGATGGTGAATTTTACACCTCATTTTCCAATGGGCATAGGTCAAATTAGGTCGACCCCCCATTTTGCAAAGGGCCAAGGTGCTATTACTGGATTCAATTCGCACGGTAGAGTATTTATGATGGGGGCTAGGCGCTGGCACTTGTCGCATCTTTTGACAAATTTAAGGGAATCACATCTTATTGTATGTCAGAAGTATCCTTGTCGTATGATCTTGTGGGCTAGTGAGAGCTCACCTGAATGGTTTCCACATATTCCTTCATGAAAGTCTTGCAGGGCGTGCTGAGCTTCTTCTTCGTTCAAACCCATTAACAAAGGTGTAGAATATCCCCGTTTTTATAGTACATCGTCTATGAGTGTGTACCTGGTCGATCTGATTCGGAGCTTTCTAGCCTCTACAGAGTTTTCGGGACATTTCCCGATTTTTAGGTAGGCGATGATCTCATCCTGCCAGGTTGGTTTGGGGTCTATCATCATAAGGACCACTTCGGCCAGCTCGGTGGACGATAGGGATATTCTTCCCATGGGGATGCTATCGAACTCTTTGATTCCCTCACTGGTGGCTAAGCGGGCCAGTACGTCGGTGTGACCATTCTGAGATCGGGGAATTTGTTTGACTTGGGTGGTGTTGAACCTTTCAAGTTCTTTCCTTACAACTCGTAAGTAGTTGTCCATTCTTTCTTCTTTCGCCATATATACACCATTGACCTGATTCACGACTAGTTGGGAGTCGCTGTGTATGATTGGTTGCTTTCTGTAGTTTCTCGATTGGGACGTTGCAGAACTCAGAGACAAAGTCGACAAGTGCTTGGCCCTTGATGGAGGAACGAGGCGTGTATTTGATGTCGAATTGTCCGAGCTCGACTGTCCATTTTACCATCCGACCTGAAGTGTCGGGTCTTTGCAGTGTTTGCCTCAATGGAGAGTTGGTGAGGACCTCAATGGGGTGTTCCAAGAAATATGGCCTCAGTTTTCGAATTGCCATCAGCAGGATGAATGCCAATTTCTCTACAGGCGAATATCTGAGCTTGGCTTCGTGAAGCGCTTTGCTTACGTAATAGACAGGGTGTTGAACGCCGTTTTCTTCTTGGGTTAGAACGACACTAATGGCATGCTCTGAAACAGATAAATAAAGCTTTAGGACCTCGTCTTCCTTAGGTTTTGAAAGCAACGGAGGCTGAGTTAGTTGTCTCTTTAGCTTGTTAAAGGTGTCTTGACATTTTTTGGTCCATTCGAACTTCTTTCCTCCTCGTAACGTATCAAAGAAGGGTTTGCAACGGTTCGTAGACTTGGAGACGAACCTACTGATGGTGGCAACCCTTCCCGTTAAACTTTGTACCTCTCTGGGTTTGGTTGGAGGCTTCATTTGGATGACAGCTTGTATTTTTTCAGGATTTGCCTTAATTCCTCGGTTGTTTACAATGTAACCTAGGAACCTTCCAGAGCTGACCCCGAAAGCACATTTCCTTAGGTTCAACTTCATTCCATACTTCCTCAGTATATCAAACATTTCAGTCAGGTGCTGACAGTGGTCCTTGGCCTTGATGCTTTTGACCAGCATATCATCAACGTACACTTCCATTGTTTTTCCAATCTGTTGGGAAAATATGGAATTCACAAGTCGTTGGTAGGTGGCGCCAACGTTTTTGAGACCAAATGGCATTACTCTGTAGCAGTAAAGACCTCGATCAATTACAAATGAGGTATGTTCTTGATCTGGGCCGTACATCGGTATCTGGTTATATCCGGAATACGCGTCCATGAACCTGAGTAGTTTGTGTGCGGTAGTGGCGTCCACCATTTGATCTGTTCTTGACAAAGGAAAACTGTCTTTGGGGCATGCTTTGTTGAGATCGGTGAAGTCTATGCATACCCTCCAATCTCCGTTATGTTTTTTCACAAGGACCGGATTTGCGACCCACTTCGGGTATTTCCCCTCACGGAGAAAACCATTGTGCAACAGTTTTTGCACCTCCTTGTTGAGTGCTTCATATTTTTCAGGGTTCCGATGTCGTCATTTTTGCTACTTTGGCCGAACTGAAGGATCCACCTGTAATATGTGGCATGCGATATTGGGATCTATTCCTCTCATGTCCCCGTGATTCCAGGCGAAGACATCAAGGTTTTGTCTAAGGAAGGCCACAATCTCGCTTCGAGTGGAGGGCTGCAGCTTGCGCCTGACTTTGAGCTCCTTTATTGGGTCCTTGGCATAGACTTGAACTCCTTCTAGTTCTTCAACGGGTTTTCCACCTTCGATCCTGGTCCGTAGATCTAGTGGAATGAGTTTAGATTCCCATATGTTCACCATATGCACTCCCGGGGGATTGCGTTGATGGCTGGTACAGGCTTTCCATTGACATCTTTCGGCGAGCTCTCAGTTTTCTTTGACTTCACCCACACCATGGGGTGTGGGAATTTGATAGAATAGTAATATGGGGAAACTACTGCTCTCAAGCTAAAGAGTAGGGGTTGTCCCATCACAGCATCATAAGGGGAGGGAGTGTCGAATACCACGAACTCGGAGTTCGTCTTCACCTGTCGAGGTGCTGATCCTAACTCAACTTTGAGTTTGATCGATCCTTTAGCAGAAGTTAAGGCTCCACTTAATCCTAGGACCATATTTGGGAATGGTCGAAGGAAGTTAGCAAGGATACACATCCATTTAAGGGTGTTACTGAATAGGATGTTCAAAGCGCCTCTTGTATCCACCAAGACTTTGGGGATAGTTACCTCGGCCACAGGCAACGAGATTACCAGAACTCCAGGGTAAGGATGTGGGTCCACCTCCTTCTCGTCAAAGGACAGTTGCTCATCTGTGGCTTTTTTGAGATTCTTCTCAGTTATGCCAATCTTCGAAAGATCCGCAATGATTGGTATCTTCAATCTGGCTTCCCCGGCTTGCATGTTTGTCCTGGCCCTTAGCATGTTGTCTTGTGGCCTTGGCAAGTCGACATTGCAGGCCCTTGCAGCAGCTTGATCTCCTCGGATAATTCCTGTCTCGTAAGGAGTGGGAAATTTCATGCAATAATGATAAATTGATGTGGCAGCTTTTAGCTCGTGCAAAAATGGGTCGTCCCAATATTGCATTATAATTGGATGGCAAGTCAACCACCACAAAATCTGCTAGGATCTTCTTTGGCGAGGAGTTTCGTCCAACTCCACAATAAGGACGATCTGACCTCGGGCTTCAATAGGATCCCAGAGAATCCCTGTAGTTTCCTTGGATACGATTGGAGGTACGTTCTGATATTTCCAACTATCTCAAAGTTCGTGAGTACAGTATGTTGACCGAACTTCCATTGTCTACCGAAGTGCGGTGGACTTTTACTTCGGCAACTGTCATTGTAACCACTAGGGCGTCACTCTGGTCTTGAATGATTCCTTCATAATCTTCTTCCGTGAACCAAAACCATTCAGGGTCTATACCGATCTGAGGGGTTTGAATTCAGTAGTTCCGCATGGTTCTTGCACTTCGGGCTTGTCCTCGTCTTACCCTTCTGGATCCCTCAATATACTGATTTTCTCCCACCATCATTTTGATTTCGGCATGTGGGGGTGGATTACGGTTAGGGACTACCTGCTGAGCTCGTGTGGGAGGCCCCTGCAGCAGCGACTGCTACGTCGTAGGTCGATCTGCTTCTTTTAGCTTGGCAACAACCTCCTTTAACCAACCTCTTTGAATTAAGGACTCAACTTCCTCTTTTAAGTCTCGACAGTTATCAGTGTCATGGCCCACCATCCTGTGATATCAGCAGTATCGTCCCTGATGTTGTCCTGCCTGTCCGTCCGTCCTTTAGGATCATAGGTCTGTGAAATGCTTCTTTTGCATTGGCTTGCGTGAATACCTCTTCCAAGGAGGCTTTGAGTGGGTGGTACTCCCGGAATTTGTATGGCTGAGCCCTAGGACGTTCTCTTTCTCTTCTGTCCTTCTTTCTTTCGGGCTGGGGAATGTGACTTGGTTTTTTCTCCTTCACGGTATTGCTGAGGTCGGTTTCGCATCTGGCTTCCTCTTGGTTAGAGGTTGCTTCTTCAGTACTTATGTATTTCTCGGCTCGATTCAGGAACTCGCGATAAGTCCTTGGACCGTCCTCTTGTACTAACCACCAGAATCTCGTTCTGGGCCTTAGTCCTGCTAATACGGCCATGAGTGCCGCATCATCAGATATTTTTTCCACTTCCATGGATTGCTTGTTGAACCTACTCAGATAGCTTTTGAGGGATTAACTTCTTCCCTGCTTGATGCTCACTAGTCATTCATTAGGCGTGGTTCTGGCCTTGGAGCCCATGAACTGGGCCAAGAATGCCGTGGCCAGATCATTCCAATTCTTTACCGACCTCTCGTGCAGTCTCCTAAACCATCTCTCTGAGTTTTGTCTCCCATAGTCAGGGGAAATGCCTGACACATGATTGCGTTGCTTGCCCCATGTGGTTGAGTGGTTCCATCCACGATGTGTATTTGTCAAGGTGGCTGAGGGGATCACCATCCTCTTCGTATGCAGCCATCTGGGGATTTTCAATTTTTCAGGTAATGGTTCCATAAGGACATCCTCAGTGAAGAGGGAATGTCGTTTGGTTTGGTAATCTTTAGTGCCACCTTTGTTTTTAGCCTCCAGGTCGGCGATGCGTTTTTCAAGCGCGCTTAGTTCGGGTTCGGTTTGTTCTAAAGGACGTTTCCAGTTGGTTTGTCCTTGCGTAGGAGTCAGCGAGTGTTGGGTCCCCAATCTGTCAAACACACTTGCAATCCTCCTCGTCCCGGGTTCCTTACTTCTAATCTCATCAGTTCAGCTTCTTGAGGATTCTCCTCTTGAAAAGTGGAGAGTCCTTCTAGTGGGGAGACGCCTTGCCTTTGTCCATACAGGGGATTCCACCTCGGTATCTGGTGAGGACAAGTGGGCTTGACTTCCAATCGTCCCACTGCGTTTGTCAATTTTTCCAGGGCTTCCCTCATGGCGGTCATTTGAGGGTCCTGCTGTCGTGGAGAACTTGGTGGTTTATTCGTTTCATAAAGGTGGGTGTGAGATGAATTTCTGGAACTTAAGCTATGACTCATGGCTCTCAAATTTTGAGGAGAGAATGAGACTATTTTTCACAATTAGGACCTTCCTTCTAGCACCAACCTGTTGACGTCAAAATTAGCAAGGCTAATCTTAATCCAACTTTAAGAAAAAAAAGGTGATTTATTGTTGAAAAAGAACACAAAATGTGTTTAGAAAGTATAATTGTGCCATGAGTTGTTATATGAATCCACTTTCCCTTTACAAGAGTCCTATTCAACTATTTATACATAATTTCAGCCAAAATCACATCAAATAAATCAAATCAGCAACAGTACCGAGCTCGGAACTCAGGTCGCTGAATTTTCCTGTGATTGGTCGACGAGACCGGTGGCCATGTGTCAATGTTTTCCCTAAGTAATGATGACCTGCAAGGGGCTTGAGGATTAGGACTTAGGATTGGTAGTTTCTGGCGGCGATGATGTCACTTGCGACAAGTGTATTTGATTGATAAGGTGATGTGACAGGGGGTAATCATGATGTTTTTTTGAGATAACGACGAGATTGTCCGACTTAGGAGTAGGAACCGAACTCCCATTTGCCTGAGGTGGGGTTAGCGAACTGTTTAACTTAGATCGGAGTTCGGTTGTCAATAGAAATTATATGTATCTTTCTAAATATTTTCGAATACTCACTCTTACAATAATTTTTCGGGTTAATTCGAGTCAATTGAAACTTTAACAGGATGATGAAACAGACTGCCAAGAGGATTCGAAAGGGAAAAGTATTAAAAAACATTATTTTTTGTCTTTAAATTCATTAGTTAGTTTAATTTATTCAAAGACATGTTATTTAATTAGTTAGTCGATTATGTTTATATATTTTTAAGATATAATTTTCCATCTTTAGTTTAAATTTATGGATATTTAAGCTGTTTATTTTTAAAGAAATCTATTTTTATCATTTTGTATTTTTTTTAAAAAAAGTGAGTTTTTTGTGACACCTCAAAGTTTATGAAAATTTGGGGTGTTACAGTTCGCGTGTAAAAGCATCTAATAGACTTGATATCTGTGAGGCCGACATCAAGACAACAATTGTCAAAGTCTCTAATTTCATATGGTGTAACATCCGCTCCATTACACTTCTCATCAAACTTAAGCACATTGTTAAAATCACCCATAATCAACCACGGTAATGAACAATTAGTCCCAAGCTCAATGATATTATTCCAAAGAGACCTACAAGCAACAATAGTATGGAAGCCATAAACAAAGCTAACTTGAAAAGATGTGGAAATTACCTTGCATGTAATAACGCGATGTATAGCTTGTGTCGTTGTCTCCATCTCAATCACATCCACCTTGAGAGTATCCCGTAAGATTAGAATCCTACCGGCATGATGCATGTTGAAATTATTCACTTGCAAGTGTCTCACAAACTTATTTCTCAACCATATTTAAGATGGTCTTAAAATTTATTCCCGAATGCAGGTGCTTGCGGAACAATGAGAACACTCCCATGTCTAACACGTTTTGCAAACAGAAACAAGCCAAGATTCATTAGAATTGGTTGTTTATAGACGTCAAGAGGAATGTGTACCCATAAGAATTTAAATTGAATAAAACTACTTGTACACCCAAATGTCTACACTTTGGTTGACACTTTCTATGTGTTAAAAATCTAACCATTGATTGAAAATAGTTTTTTTAAAATCAATATATTCAAATTTGCCAATACACCGCAGTGGAAATCAAAGTGTAAATTAAGGTGTACAAATAACATGGCTCATTTAAATTTGCCCTTCAGCAAAGATGACAACCAGTTAGGTGGGTGGAAAGTAAAAAATTTATCGACTCTGAGCATTTTATGCATTATAGAGAATATCTTTAAATTTAGAGAGTTAAAATTTTTATACACTACAATAATATTCTTTATTTTGATTTTCTCAAGAAACATTTTTGATTTCTCTTATTTTATTTGACATAATGTTTTATATGTCAAAGTTCACTCAATTTAATTATGGGTTGAATAGTTTAAGAAGTAGAGTATTGAAATATGTGATTTATTAAATGTAATAATTGTTCATTATGAATAGAAAGTGAATTTGGCTTTTTAAATTTGAAGAGCGAAGAGCATCTCTAATAGATTCCCTATGTTTAAAGAGCATATTCTATCATTTGGAGAGCATCTATAAATTTAGAGAGTTAAAATTTCGAAACACTCCAACTTTTTATATTTAACACTTAATTTTACTACTCCTAAAATATATTTATAATTTTTTGTATCTTTTATTTTAACTAACTTTTCTTTGTACTATTTTAATATTTTTCTATATTGAAAATTGAAATACTTTAAATGCATTTTATTTCTCTAAATTAAAATATTAATTTCAAGAGTCTTTTGAATCATGCCTTCAAATGTTAACTCTTTAAAATAAAGAGCATCTCATATTTAAAGAGTCTCTTGAAAATGATCAAGAAATTCTATAAACATGGTATGCTTTTTATTTTAAAGAATCAACCTTAAAATCATGCTCCAATGAATTTTGTAAATTAATATTTTCATTTAGAGAGTGAGTTTGACTCTCTAACAAACTCACTCTCTATAATTAAATGCACTCAAAGTATTTGAATTTTCAATATAGAAAAATAATAAAATAATCTAAATGAAATGAGAGTTAGTTAAAATAAAAGATAGAGAAAAATAATAAATATTTTTTTAGAGTAGTAAAATTAAGTGTTAAATACAAAAGAGCTTATTGGAGTACTTCGAAATTTTAACTCTTTAAATTTATAGATGCTCCCTAAATGATATAATATGCTCTCTAAAAATAAGGAGTTTCTTGAAGTTTATTTTTAAAAATTAATTCTTTAGAATAAAAAATATTTTGTATTTAGAGAATCTTGAATATGCTTTCAGAGGGAGAGAGGATTTTTCTTTTTCTTTTTTTCTTTTTGTGACATTAACTATTGGTTGCAATTGTGTATGTCCACAGGTGCTTATGTGCACCAAACCCGTTGCATATGCATCAATTCAATCTAGTATATATAGAAGAATAATGCTATATATCACCCGTGTTATTAGAGCAACCGTCTATTTAACATTATTCAATAGGTTCAATTAAATGTTAAATTGTGCGATTCATTTAATAGCACATTTCATTGAATAACACTTAGCCCTTGTTTGGCCTCCTTTTTTGGAAATGAAAATGGATGGAATAATTTTTTATTTTTTATTTTTTTTAAATGAGTTGTTGATAAAGAAGGAAAAAATTTCGATTTATGTATATTATTATTTTTCAGGCCTTATGATATTTTTTTAAATATTATTAGAAGATTCTACTTATCCGTTGGATTGAGCGTAATATGGTGTGGAATTCACTAATTTAACTCCAAACTCGCTCAAGAATTTATTCACTTGATCCCCATTTAAAGATGTTCCGTGATCTACTATCAAAGTTTGTGAAATTCCAAATCTATAAATAATATGATCACGGATAAATTTTATGACATTCTTTTGTGTGATCTCCTTTAAAGGTATCGCTTCTACCCACTTAGTGAAACAATCAGTTGCAACTATAATAAAGGTATGTTGCTTGGACGATGGGGGATAAATCTTCCCTATCAGGTCTATCGCCCAACCCTTAAACGGCCAAGGTTTGATAATAGGTGTCATCTCTCGTGCTGACGCCCTTTGTATTGGACCATGCTTTTGGCATGCTAGACAACTCTTTGCATACTGAACGCATGATTCTCCCATTTTTGGCCAAAAATATCTATTCCTAATAATTAACCATCTCATCCTTTGGCCAGCTTGATGAGCTCCACATATCTTTTCGTGCACTTCAGCCATGATCGTCCTGGCTTCTTGCAAACTTACACATTTTAGCAATATACCATCAGAGCATTTCTTAAACAACTCTTCATCTATCAATGTATAGTTTAGCAAACGCAACTTCATTTTTTTACTATTTCCTATATTAGGTTCTTTAAGGAACCTTTTAATCTCTGCCCTCCAATCTATTGCATCTCCATCTTATATACAATGAATTTTAATCGTTTTCGCCGTTCTTTGAACCACGGGCAATATTGCTCCATACTCATAAATAGACTTCCAATTTAAAACCTTTAAGTACCCTGAGGCCATCTGGGCCAATTCGTTTGCTACGTCATTATATATCCTATTAACACATTGAAACTGTATTTGGTCGAATTCTTCCAACAACTCTTGGGCTATTTCATACTGACTTATAATGGAATCACTTTGACATTTAAAATCACCAATCAATTGGTGAATTACCAATTGAGAATCGCCTCTAACGATCACATTCTTTACCCCCCATATCTATCATTAATTCTAGGCTCACGATTAAGGCTTCGTATTCGGCCTGATTGTTGGTGCACATCCTATCCAAAGTGAATGCGAACTTGTAACAAATCCCTAAAGGATTTACAATGCTACTCCTACTCTTGCACCTTTAGAGGTTTTCGATCCATCGAAATATAAAATCCAAGATTTTAATTCGAATGAATTGATCTCTAACTCAATTTCTTCATGCATATCAAGGCATGGATGATCGGCCAGAAAGTTAGCCAAAGCCTGATTTTTTACTGCATTTTGAGGTATGTATTGTACTTCGAATTCTAATAAAGCTAATGTCCAAAAGCCTACCCTTTGATGAAAAATAGGGCGAGAGAACATATACTTAACCAAATTTACTTTAGAAATTAAATAAACGGTTACGGGTCGTAAAGAAACCCTTAATTTTGTACATGTGAAATATAATGCAAGACATAATTTTTTAATGGCAGAATAATTACATTCACATTTTGTTAACCGTCTACTCAAGTAGTAAATCGCCCTTTCTTCACCAAATTGGTCTTCCTACGCGACCATTCCAGATATTGATTCTTTTTCAGCTGATACATACACTTTCATTGGCCGTCCTTGGATTGGTGACACCAACACTGGTGGATTTGATAAATATCTTTAGATTTTCAAAAGCCTTTTGATGCTCTTCTTTCCAGATGAATTCGTCCTAATTTTTCAACTTTAAAAGCGGCGAAAAAGCTTTAGTTCGCCCTGCACAGTTAGAAATAAAGTATCTTAAAAAGTTTACTTGGCCTAAAAACATTTGTAATTATTTTTTGTTGCTAGGTGGTTTGGTCTCTAAAATGACCTTCGCTTTATTTTTATCAAATTCAATCCCCCTTTTGTGTACTAAGAAATCAAGAAAATTCTCTACATTAACACCAAATGCACATTTCAAGGGATTCAACTTTAGTTTATATTGTTTCATTTGCTCAAATGAACATCTTAATTGTTCAAAATGATCCTCTTCTTTAATGGATTTGACTACTATATCATCTACATTCACTTCAACAAACTTGCCTATCATATCATGAAAAATCAAATTCATTGCCCTTTGATAAGTTGCACCTTCATTTTTCAGGCTGAAAGGCATAACTACCCATTAAAAACATCCTAGAGACCCAGGACATCTAAATACAGTTTTGTGGATATCTTCCTCAGCTATATAAATTTGATTTCATCCTGAATACCCATCCATGAAGGAATACATTACATGTCCGACAGTCGAGTCTACTAAAGAATCTACCGTGAGCATTGGATATTCATCTTTAGGTGTGGCTATGTTTAGATTCCTAAAGTTTGTGTACACCCTTAGTTTACCATTCTTTTTTAATACTGGCAAGATATTGGACAACCATTCAACATATCTGGCCATTCTAATAAAGCCTGCTTTTAATAATCGCTCTATCTCTTCCTTAATTTCAGGGAGTACATCAGGAGCGAAACGCCTAGGAGGTTGTCTATGAGGTTTAAAATTAGGCTTGGTTGGTAATCTATATTCCACCAAATCTCTATCTAAACCAGGCATATGTTTATATTCCCAAGCAAAACAATCTTTGTACTCCTTTAATAAAGCAGTTAATTTATCACTAACCTCTTGATCGAGCATTTGGCTGATGAACGTTGGGCGATTTTCTCCTTCATTGCCAATATTCTCTTTAACTAGGGGGTCTTGTGCTTGGGCGTATCCAAGCTTGGCGATCCTTATCACTTCGTCGTTCAGTTCCTTTGTAGGCACTTCTTCTTCTAAACAATCCACCTTGTTGACTTCTTGGCCAATACTTTGTTCCAACTCGAACACTGCCAATTTGTCTCTCAATGCTTTCAAGGCTGCTTCTTCTTTCGTCTTATCCTTGCATTTTTTATTGAAAGCCATTAATTTGGCTTTGAAGGCCTGAATATCGGTCATTTGCCTTTGTTGTTTACAACTCATTTAAAATTCCTTGATTATTCTTTTGCCAATTACTGGCTCCTCTAGGGGCCTCATTTGACTGAACATTTCAGTGAGTGTATCCACCGAAAATGGCTCTTCACTCTGCGCGACAATCTGAGTTTCTTCTCCAGCTTGGACTACTCTGACAGGTCCATAATTTCCTTCGTACATGAACCTTTCCAGTGAGTTTGCTTCTGCGACAAAAGGCCTATGATCGGCCTACACCACCTCTACTTTGCCCTTGTCATTCCAAAAAACTAGGCATTGATGGAGCGATGAGGGTATACAACGACTTCCGTGTATCCAATCTCTCCCTAATAACACATTGTAACTAGTGGGACCATCTATTATAAAGAAGATGTGGTCCTAGTAGTTGTTCCTATAGTTATGTCCAATGGCATAACCCCTTTAGCTGAAGTTGCTCCTCCATTGAAACTTGTCAGGATGACTTCCGTTGGGATCATATCACCTTCTGTCTTTGCGAATTTCCTTATCATCCTAGATGGAATGGTGTTTATAGCTACTTTATTATCGACAAGCACTTTTGCCACAGGTATGCCGTTAACGTACAATGGCCTCAAGTGTTTGGTTAATTTCATGGCTGGTCGCTTAAAAATAACCTTTTGGGCAGCATCTATTTCCACTTCCTACTTGTCCTCTGTCGAGTTACCCTTTTGTGATAAGTCAACGTGCAACATATCGCACTAAGCCTCTGTCACCTGAATTTCCTTTTTACTATTTTTTAATGCTTCCTCTTCAATTACCCAACCTGTGGGATGAGGCATTATACTTGGAGGTAATCCATACTTTTCAGAGCAAGGTACTCTCTTCTTCCTTTTGGGCGTCCCGTACAGCACGTAATAATCGAAAGAACACCCAGATGGTTCTCCCAATAAGTCTACTTCACGAACTCCCTCTCGATGTAGTTGCTTCAACGGAGTATTGTACGATACTCCTCTTTTTCTCCTTTTTGCTTCCAGATCGATTTCCTCTTCGATGTCTATCATACCATCATCTCCATCACCATTTTAGGCATCTCTAGAAGTTTGGCCTTCTTCATATTCCAGCATGCATGCTTCTTCTTCGTTATCCTCCTTTTCTTCTTCTCCCTTCTCTTTATTCTTGAACTCATTGGCTAGTAAATAGTTATTAGCCACGACAGGAGATAACGTACCAAACTAAATAGTAAGAGGCTGATCTGAATCTTCTCCATCCCTTCTGTCTCGCTCAAACTTCGACCTCCCAGAAGAAGTCTCTGGCAATTCTTCCATAGGTTCGCCTGTACCAGTCTCTTCACTGTCTTTGAGAACATTTTGATTGGATGCCTCAAGTAGTCTAGGTGCCTTAGGACGTAGCATTCCCTGTTGTTGCCTCATCATTTGCCTATAGTTCCGTTGAAAACGCCTTTGTTGGGTTCTAGTCATCTCATTGAAAGGCATCGCCCTTCCAGCCTTATACTAGAACGAATTCCATACATTTGGTTGGCGAGATTGCGGTCTGAATGTTCTCTCAATATTTACTGGCCTGAACTGCCTCTCAAAAGGCGATCCCTTATAGAACGATGTACCCTGCCCTCTACTAGGTTGAGCATTTGGGAAAAAACTAGGGCGATGGTGATGCTGCCATATCCCTGGTTTCTCTGCATTTGTACTTACTTCTTTTTTGCATCTTGCACATAGGACGTCTTCGTCCTTTTTGGACTCCTTCCCTTTGATACGTTCAAAGACACTGGGATGTGATCCAGGGTCTTCTTCTCCATCATCTATAACCAACTTGAATTCTGGCAACTTGTTTTTGAAACCAGACGTCACTATGTTCACTCCAAGTGGCTTTGAAAAAGGATTTTCATCCACTGCCATCTTCCTCTTATCATCAAATGTAATTCGTACTGATTCAATGGCATCCTGTAACACATGACGAAAAATCAAACAGTTGTTAGTCAAATGTGACCATGCATTATGTCACTTACAATATTTTTTACCCTTAACTTGTTCAAGGCTTGGCAATTTATACTTAACGCTCAGCTTTATCTGCTTATCCTTATATAATTTATCAAATATAAGGTCAGCTTTGGTTACATTGAACGAGAACGTTCTAGCCTTTATGTTTTCATCTTTTATAGGCTCATCCTTGCCCGACGGTCTAGGGTTAGCCATTATAGGACAAGTATATGTGTCTCTTTTAACTAATTCGGCCAAACACATTTCGGTTTGATCGTAATACTCGTCATTAATGGTATGAACATCAAAATTTGGATCTCTATAATAAGCCCCCTTGCTAGAATTTTTCATTTGTTCTTCTTCTCTTATTAATCGTTTATACCTAATCACGTTTGCGCTAAATTAGAAAAGATCAAGAAATTCCTTGTCTTGGAACTTCTTCTTCAAATCAAAGCTTAGACAACCTTGAACAATTTTGACAAACTCCTTTTCGGGCAAAGGTACAAAACATTTACTTGTTGCTGTCTCGAACCTTTGAAGGAAACCTTCTGCCCATTCGTTTAGCATTTGACGCAGATTCTCCAAGTCGGCCAAAGTAACTTCAAACTCAGTCTTATAAAACTGAGCGTGGAACAATTGCTCCAATTGTTGCCATGTTTGAACAGAGTTTGCTGACAAATTGATGAACCAGGAGAAGGCTACTCCTGTTAATGAACTAGGGAACATCATCATTTTATGGTAATCAGTTACGTCACCACTTTGCAGTGTGAATCGCCCTATGTGTTCTAGAGTAGACACCTCTCCTAAACTGGTAAACAGTGAGAATTTTGGCACTTTATACCCTCTAGGCCATGGATATGCTTGATCTACCCAATTAGGATATGGCTTTGTGTAAGTCGACCTAATGACAGGACGTACTCCAAAAGTCATATGGTCCTGTACGATTTCCATAATCTGATTCCTCAACATGACGTTGGGGTCATATGGAATTCCTACAGGTTGGTTGACCGGTTGATTTGCTTGAGACCTAATGTTTGGTCCTTGGTTGGCAACAAAGTTGTCATGATTTGGGTCATTGTTACCATTAGCCTGAACATTTATTCCATCATTAACACGTGGGGTATTCTACCCATTATTTAAGACATTATCTCTTACATTTAGGTTACCTCCCAAGTTAGATGTACCAATGCCACTATTCTGATTTGGTATTACACCATCCCCCTGGTTTGAAGTAAAGGGATCAAAAGGTGGTTCTATCCCTTGATTTAAACTTAGGACTGGGGGATTATGTCCCACAATTGTCCTAGTTTGAAAATGGTTTGCAAGAGGCACAACTGGCGGACAAATTTGGCCTACTAACTTATTCATTATTTCGTTCAAAGTATTCAATTGTTTGGCCATGTTGTCATAATGTGAATTCCCATTCTGGGTAAATCTTTCCATATTATGAATATTTCGTAGGTTTACCTGTTCAACGACATCTTATGTGAGTTCTCCGAGTAATGCACACATGGTTCGAGGACTCAACTCTGTCATTGGTTCGTAACGACTATGATTGCTCTGATTCTGTCCATCTGTTCGTGGAGAGCTATGCTGCTCCTCATATCGCTCGATCACAGACTGGACTCCTTCCTGACTTGCTGCTTCCTTATCGGATTTTTGAGACATATTGTTTCACATTTTGTATCTTCAACACCAAACACCAAGGTCCCACTGGGCGTGCCAAATTATTTCGCACAGGTATTCGCTAACAATTAAAAAGGGATCAGACGATTGTGTAAGGAACAAACCTCTTGAGACAAAGTCTCAAAAAGGGGTGTTTTATTGGCGATGACTTTACAATTAGAACTTAAACAGAATGCCTCCAAGGGGTGCAAACACACGAGTACTGAAAAGAAATGTTTAAGTCTAAACTAAGAAATTGAAATTACATATTCTCTGTTTGAGAGTGTTTGATTCGGGGTCCTTTGCTCTATGTCTTTTCTTCCTTTTATATTTCCTTGATGACTTCTTCGTGATCAACTGCTTAGAAACTACTTAATTACTTTATAACTGCCCACTTTCTTCATGGTGGCCAACTTATCGTGGAACTGACGTCTCTAACTGCTGCCACTACTTCTTTATCGTTCAACCGTCTCCAACTGAACTCCTTGAATCGTGATTACTCAATAACTGCTTCGATAACTGCACTTTTGGATAACCATAACATCTTATGTTTGCTAAGATCTTGGGCGATTCGAAGGTTTGGGCGAGAACATGGTCATAACTCTGGCCGACTGCAAGGCACTTTATTCGCTCAGATCTTGGGCATCTTGCAAGTTTAGGCGATGGTGTTACCGCGTTCGTGGGCTTCCACTGCATTCATTAATAACTCTATTTGGGCCTTTATCCTGAATTGCCCAGTTGGGTTTCATTCTTCGAGCTATTCGATTTGGGGTTCACTTTTAGCGTGTCAACAGTATTTTATGTAAATTTTCCTTCAGGGGCCCCTTAAAATTATTTAATATAAAATCCCTTGGTTTTGTACCAAAATGTATACTTTTTAATAATGAATTTTGACCTTTTTCCATTTATTATTTTCATGAGACATAATAGCTGTCGTGCCCTTTTTGTTTAATTTGTTATTCATTGCATACACTGCCTCAACCAATACATCCAGCATTTCAATTCCTAGTTATTTCACAACTTTTTTGGATTTTGTACAAAAATTGTTCTGAGTTTTACTTGTTAAGGGTTTTGCTTCAATCTTACAAAGTTTTAAGGTAGAGATTGCGTTGACCATTCATTTGGGTGGCATCGGCCGACAGCTGTGGATGGTGGATGAATGGCAGTGGATGGTAACATTTGGTTGGAGAGGAAGGGCTCCTTTTTCCCTTTTTTGGTTTCTTTTTACATGAATATTTTGGCCAAAACCGGTCAATCTTAATTTTGGTCTTCAACAATGGAATTGTAGATGGAAATCATCCAAAAATGGCCTCATGTACAGCAATTGTGAAGGTTATGGATAATGACTACAATGATTGAAAGATTATGAGAATGTTTACTAATGTTTCAAAGATTTGGAACTTTTGTTGCAATTGTGTGTGTGTGTGTGTGTGTGTGTGTGTGTGTGTGTGTGTGTGTATATATATATATATATATATATATATATATATATTAGAGAAAAAAAGAGGAGAGATAATATAAGTCAATAAACTTATGTGTATTATTAAGAATCAATGTCATTTATGTATAAGGTCCAAAATAAGAGTTATAATTGAAATGAAATAGATTTTCTAGACTAAATAAAACATATCTATATATCATGATAATATTAAATAATCATCAATAATTATCTCATTGTTTTACAACACTCCCCCTTTAATGATTATTTGCACAATAACCATATCACTGAAATATTGTTTGGCAAAAAACCCAGCAGGACAAAAATGCCAACAAATGGAAAAAAAAAAGTAAAAATAATTTGGAGTAATAAAATGCTACCTTGTTAAAATATTGTCAAGAAAATTTAGGGGGACAAAACTTGATCGAAGAAAAAAGAGTACAGTTACTCCCCCTAATTCTGAAAAATTTGGATCAAGCGATCGATGTCTTGTAAGTCAATGTCTTCAATATTAAATTTTTTGTAAAATGTCTCATGTTGTCTTGTACAATTTTCAAATAACACCGTCTTCATAAGAGATATATTATCAACCTTTGATAAATATAGGAACATGATGATTCAAAAAATAACTCTTGTTAATATCTTCAAAAGTTCTGTATATATCATATTATTATTTTGAAGGTAAATGTCTTGTATGTTATGGACATTTATCATACAAAAAATATGCTTCGTTAAAACCTTATTAAGAAAAACATTGTAGGAGAAATCCTAATGAAGAAAAGAGTACATTATTTTTTTGGAATACGCTACAAAATTTGTCTCACCGATAACCTTGTCAGGAAAATCAAATGGGACGAAAACTTAGTCAAAGAAAAAAGAATACAAATGCATATTAACTCCTCCTCATTATAATATCACTTGAATTATGCTTCATTCATATTAAATCTTTTGGGGATAACATTAATAATCATGTCAAATAAGTTGACTAAATATCATTCATTGTCAAGATATCGTAATATGAACTCGTGATTTCACCCACCACGATCTTTGTGAAATTTGCTATGCTGAGAGTTATGCATTATATATTACGACTTCATTTTCTCATTTCCTTTTTGTAAGAATATGCCATTTTAAATTTTCGAGCTGCGGATCCAGAATCTTCTGATTTCTCTAGTAAATTCAATTTAGAATTGCATCCTTTTTTATTTAACCAATCATTACTTCATGTCGATATATGTCGACGAACTTATTTCAATCCCTCGCTATTCATAATATGATATAATATATCATATGTAATATTATTGTTGACAACTCTTTCTTGTTCGATTCTATTTCTTACTACCATAATGACATAAGCTATTGAGATGCCTCAATTTTTAGCATATCAGGTACTTGAATCTATTCTGGAGTTTTATAATTTGTTATGTCTAAATACTCATCGAGGGTATATATGCCTCTTTAATAGGACCATCTTTGTTAATTGCTTCATTTTTGTTTGGAAATTTTTTATATTAGAATTAAATATGATCATGCTTCAAATATGACATAGATATATCAAATATAATACTAAAAAATTGTCCTCTTAGGACATCAATTCGTGTTGAATCATTTAAAACTAGTGCATGAGATGTTGTTGATCTCTTTGGTCAATCAATGCATTTAAATAAATTATCTTTCAAATTTCTAGTTCGAATCATCTTTTGTGATGAATTAGATAATGAAGCATTTGTACATTATTTTCAGTTTCTTAATTCCTCCCCTAATCCTGAGAAAATTGTCCAATCATTGGACAACCATTTTTCCCATGTTTTAAAATATGGCCCATTTGGAATAAGTGTTCAAACTACGCATTTATTCTTAGCATCTTCTACTTTCCATCTCAATGCATTGTGATGGATTAATTTCACATATACTGTACTATAAAAATAATCGGATGGAAAAATTAGGCTCCCGACCATAAGTCAATTATAATATGAGAACTATGATATTGTTATGATGCATAATAGTATTCCATAAGAGAAAAGAGAAGTATTTTGTTTTCAATTAAATTAATTGGAGGCATTTAAGTTTAACAAGCAACAATGTTAAACCATTTATCAACCTCTCAATTAACACTTCCTAAAAGGTTGAGATTTAGAATCACTAGCATTAATAAGAAGCGCCATCTTGATTGCATATGCGAAAATTATAGTCAAAAATTAAAATTTGAGCAATAATTTTACAAACTTCAACTTGTGAACGCTATACAATCATCTAGTATATGTATCAAATCTATTATATACAAATAATATCTAGATAGTGAACATGGAGGATAATGGGAGCCCATTTATCATCCCAATTAATTTTCAGAAATATAGAAAATTCAGTCCATATTTTATCAAGTAATGTTTAATGATCAATTGTCGATAAAAAATAATAATATATAATCATTTATTAGATTGAAAAATCTATTAATTTTTCGTTAAATGTCCATTTGAATTTTAAATTTCGCATCATTATTGATCAAGTGATGGTCTAGCTGATCATGCCAAACAAATTGAACTTTTAGTTTAATATAAGATATAATTCAATTATTTAATTTCAAAAAATATGATTAAACATTATATAATCACATAATGATCAATGTCCACATGACATAAGTTGTATATTTTTCTTCAGATATAAACACAAATTCATAAATTGCCCATGATATATTGTTCAAAATATGTGCTATTTTGAGAGCACGCTATCACTTTTTCAAGAGCAATATCAATAGTCTTCCGAAATATTTGAATCGTAGTGTTATGCTCTTCAAGAGCAATAACATAGTATTATTTGAAATAATGAATTGTATAAAAATTTACATTTCAAAAATAAAAGTACAATTTTTAACTATGCTCTTTGAGAGCAAGTAAAATATAATTAGAATATCAACATATAAATACGTGTACGGAAAAATGGACACTTAAAAAATAGAGTAATTTAATTTATATTTTTACATAGAAAATCAATCAATATTTTTTTTGGAATACTGCTATATACTTGGTATTGACATACTCTTTAGGAACATATAATTTTTCAGGAGTAACATTTTAATATTCTTCTAGAATATTAAAAAATATAATCCATGCTTTTTAGGAGCAAATAATATATTTCTGAAATATTAATTATAATAATGTGTTATTTCAAGAATAACAACATGATGGATTGTCAATTTAAAGTTTGTAAAGGAGTATCTAAAAATATTTAATTAGGTTAAAAATATTAATTATTATACAAACCGAATATGATATAAAAATTAATTACCAAACAGATAGAATATGAATTTATATATAAAAATTAATTACCAAACATGAATTAGGAAAATGAATCTTCATATATAGAAGTTAACAAAATTGACTAAATTTTTTATTGGCTAAATCTTTTACTAACATGCAAAAGATACCAAATAAGCACGTGAATTCCATATATACAAAATTTAAAGATAGAAAAAATATGTGGCAGAACTGATTGTGTATGAATCAAAAAGGTATGGATTAATAGTAAAACATCAATTTACTTAATAAACCATAAATTAATGTGTACAAATTACACATACAAACGTGAATTAAAATTAAATATGTATACAAACAAAAAGTAGAGAAGAAACAACCTTATTATGATGCATATGTACTTTAAAAAAAAAAAATTACATCTCACCAAATTAATTTTGGTACATGCTACAAATAATTATGCTTATAAAAAAAATTACCTTCTAACTAACTCACTTTGATTTTTAAAGACTTGTGCTAATAACATGCTATAAACTAAAGAGAAAAAGAATAGATAATATGAGTCAATAAACTTGTGTATTATTAAGAATCAATGCCCAATAATTTTTCTAAATTAGATGAAACTTATCTATGTACCCGCCTCAAGGGTGTCAAACAGGTTTGGGCTGCCCACTTAGTTCTCAAATGGTGCACAGCGACCACAACCTGCTATTGTAGAAGTGTTGGGTCGGCCCCTTTTGATGGACTGCACAAGCCCTAGGTGTCCTTAAGGTCGTGCCAGGCTTCCTCTTTTTATGGTTTAATAATGTTTGAAGGGTTTTAGAATATTCTTCTTTTTTGGCTGGCACATGATGAGAGAGAATCACATAGGAGTGCGAAATTTAATTAAAATCGAAATTGTCGTGATGTCAAATTTTCTAGGATATTGATAATTGATATTCAATTTGAGGTAAAAATAAAATAAAATCGGTAGGAGAGAGAGACTTTTTTTTAACTCGGACTCTATATCTTAAGCAAACATTCATTTTGTAGGGAAAAAAAACTGTCCTATTGCACAAAATAAGAGATGCTCTTACATCTAATTTTCAGCTTCGAAGAATCTTTTGGAATTTGTAAAATCTTTTTTTTATTTATTTTAATGTGTGTTTGTTTGAAGAAAACAATTCGGACTAAGTTTCTATAGCTTCTTTTTGGATCTCACCTCGAGAACATGAACATTGTCAACCAAAAAGGTAGCATTGGAACAACAAAGATTGATACCATATACAATGTTGGTTGTGCTTTATAGGGCCAACCACTAAGAGTCGATAGTTTTAAAATGGTTGCTCTTACTTGCGAGTCAAAGTTGTATTCTTTCATGGTGAATAAAAAATAGATTAATAATTGAATGAGACCATCTTCAATAATGTATCATAGATTTTTTATACACTTCAACAATATTATTTTTTCCGACTCTTCATTTTACTTTTTTCAACAAACATTATAAATTAAATTAGTTGTACATTCCTTTAATACAACCAATGTAACATTCCTTGGTATCAATGACCATGATTTTTAACACATCATGAATTTCAAACTTCATATACAAAATGAATGTACATGTATCAGTTTTGAACATTTATTGATAAATTCTTATCTTTTAATTAATAGTTTATTCAAATGCCAATGGTTAATAAATTCACATACGGTTCGTAATTTATAAATTATAGAATCTATATCTTACAAGATGGCATAAAATAAGTTCCAAGAGATTTTATACTTTAACTTTTCAAGATGAATAATGTTATTCGTCCTCATAGGTGTTAACACTGGTCTAGATGACAATTATAAGATATTAAATGATAACCGGGTTATGAGGTCGAAACCAAAATTTTCCCCCGTTTCTTCCAGCCACGTCAGTAATAACTTAAACTTCTGTACAGCTTCTGTCGAAGGTTGTCTGTATGTCTAGCTTAATTGAACCATCTATTCGACTAAAAACACACGGCTATCAACCGGTCCTCGCCAACCCACGCAAACGAAGGCATACCGCAGCCTCCACCACCACCTTAAACCAACAAACGTCGCCCATCAAAAACCAAAAATTATTTTCTTCATCTTCCATAGGGATTCTGGGCGTTGCCTTCAAAAATATTTCAGTCTTTCAGCAAAATCGTATGGGTATTCAGATAATACTCCTTGTATTGTATGTAAATTTTTCCTTCAGGAGCCCCTTTAAACTATTTAATATAAAATCCCTTGGTTCTGTACCAAAATGTTTATTTTTTAATAATGAATTTTGACCTTTTTCCATTTATTATTTTCATGAGACATAACAGCTATCATGCCCATTTTTCTATTTTTCTGTTTTTGTTTAATTTGTTATTCATTGCGTACACTGCCTCAACCTATACATCCAACATTTCAATTCATAGTTATTTCACAACTTTTATGGATTTTGCACAAAAATTGTTCTGGGGTTTACTTGTTATGGGTTTTGCTTCAATCTTACAAAGTTTTGTATACAAAAAAAAAAAAAGTAGAGAAGAAACAACCTTATTATGATGCATATGTACTTCAAAAAAATTCACATGTCACCAAATTAGTTTTGGTACATGCTACAAATAATTATGCTTATAAAAAAACATTACCTTCTAACTAACTCATGTTGATTTTTAGAGACTTGTGCTAATACCATATTATAAACTAGAGAGAAAAAGAAGAGATAATATGAGTCAATAAACTTGAGTGTATTATTAAGAACCAATGCCCAATATATCTTCTAAATTAGATGAAACTTATCTATGTATCCGCCTCAAGGGTGTCAAATAGGTTTGGGCTGCCCACTTAGTTCTCAAATGGTGCAGAGCGACCACAACCTGCTATCGTAGAAGTGTTGGGTCGGCCCCTTTTGATGGACTGCACAAGCCCTAGGTGTCCTTAAGGTTGTGCCAGGCTACCTCTTTTTATGGTTTAGTAATGTTTGAAGGGGTCTTAGAATATTCTTTATCACTTTTTTGGCTGGGACATGATGAGAGATTATCATCAATCTAGAATCACTTAGGAGTGCGAAATTTAATTAAAATCGAAATTGTCGCGATGTCAAATTTTCAAGGATATTGATATTTGATATTCAATTTGAGGTAAAAATAAAATAAATAAAATAAAATCGGTAGGATAGAGAGACTTTTTTTTAACTCGGATTCTATATATTAAGCAAACATTCATTTTATAGGGAAAAAGAACTGTCTTATTGTACAAAATAAGAGATGCTCTAGCATCTAATTTTCAGCTTCGAAGAATCTTTTGGAATTTGTAAAACCATTTTTTATTTTATTTTAATGTGTGTTTGTTTGAAGAAAACAATTCGGACTAAGTTTCTAAAGCTTCTTTTTGGATCTCACCTCGAGAACATGAACATTGTCAACCAAAAAGGTAGCATTGGAACATCTAAGATTGATACTATATACAATGTTGGTTGTGCTTTATAGGGCCAACCACTAAGAGTTGATAGTTTTAAAATGGTTGCTTTTACTTGCGAGTCAAAGTTGTATTCTTTCATAGTGAATAAGAAATAGATTAATAATTGAATGAGACCATCTTCAATAATGTATCATAGATTTTTTATACAATTCAACAATATTATTTTTTCCGACTCTTCATTTTACTTTTTTCAACAAACATTATAAATTAAATTAGTTGTACATTCCTTTAATACAACCAATGTAACATTCCTTGGTATCAATGATCATGATTTTTAACACATCATGAATTTCAAACTTCATATACAAAATGAATGTACATGTATCAGTTTTGAACATTTATTGATAAATTCTTATCTTTTAATTAATAGTTTATTTAAATGCCAATGGTTAATAAATTCACATACGGTTCGTATAATTTATAAATTATAGAATCTATATCTTACAAGATGGCATAAAATAAGTTCCAAGAGATTTTATATTTTAACTTTTCAAGATGAATAATGTTATTCGTCATCATAGGTGTTAACACTGGTCTAGATGACAATTATAAGATATTAAATGATAATTTCATTTAACTATAAAGTTATATGATTCATTTAATTGAATCTACAACGTGTAGCCATCAAAACTAGTTTTCTAATATCATTAATGTTAGATAACATTATTCTTTCAAAACAGAGAGTTGGTTGAGAGCCAAATCCATAATTTATTCTTAACTAATAATGATTGCATTTAATAAGTTACATATTTCAATACTCTACTTTTGATATTATTTGAATTATATTTATAAAAAATACGTTAAATAAAAGATGAAGAAAAACATTAATGTTTATTGAAAGCCAAACTAAAAATTCAAAATAGAGAGCATTATTAAAATTTATTAAAAAAAAATTACACTCTAATTTTATTGATACCATCTATCATGCATTAAAAAACTTTATAAATACAGAGTCTTTTGGATATATTTAAAAAGTTAAAATAAAGTATCTTATGATGTGTTTGATTGACATTATTTGTTATGAAAAATATCATTTTTTCACCAAAATTCCTACTTTTGATGTGTTTAGTTGACATCTTTTTTTAAAAAAATATTTTTCAAAAGTTGGTCACATGATTATATTTGACTAAAAAACAAAGAAAATATTTTCTTTAAGATGTGGTAGATTTTTATTTTACAACCAATTATCTCTCTCTCTCCCC
>NC_036248.1:23679541-23694541 GCF_002742605.1 Olea europaea var. sylvestris | reverse complement strand
AATGTTCCCCATATCATTGTACATTTTGAGTTATATTATTATTATTTTTTTCAACATGTTTGCAAATGTTATTGCTCCTTATGTTCGCATAACAATTAGAGTTTCCCCTAATCGTTAAAGTTGTATGTCAAATGTTTCCCCATATGGATGTAACGCTAGCCACATAAATAGGATTGATGTTCGAATGTAGTTGAAGTTGTATGTCAAATGTTCCCTCCATATTATTGTACACCATGCAGTTATATTATCAATTTGCTTCTCAACATATTTTCAAATGTTATTACTCCTTATGTTCACATAAGAATTACAGTTCCCCCCATCATTGAAGTTGTATGTCAAATGTTTTCCCCATGTGGATGTAACGCCAACCACATAAATAGGATTGATGTTCGAATGATGTTGAAGTTGTATGTCAAATATTTTTCCCCATATTATTGTACATTCTGAAGTCATATTATCATTTTGCTTTTCAACATATTTGCAAATGTAATTGCTCCTTACCTTCGCGTAACAATTAGGTTCCTTCTATCCACATGCAGCACAACATCTCGACTATTAAATTGACGATCCTAATAGATGGTTTCTGTCATTCTCGACAAATGTTTGCAAATTACAAAATCCCACTTCTTTGAACAGTATGGTATACAATCAAATTTTGGACATAGTATAACTTTTTCAATACAAAACTTACAGTCCGCCTTTGCCACGTCATAAGTTGAAGGAACTTCATCATTGTCCAAGTACAACACTTCGGGCCAGTTGCCTAGACCAAGATACAACAACAAATAAAAATTTCATATCATAATATTTCATACATGTTAATGCCTAACACACGTGTAATGTTTGCATGAACCAATGTTGGACGGGACAGATGACAGCCAAACTGATCTTTCGAGAAAATGTTATGTGTCAAGAAAAACTGGCTGTAACTGTTGATCTCGACAGATCATATATCGAGAAAGATAGTTAATCTTGAAGATGACTCAACTCATCTGTCGATATTTAGCCATCTGTTGAAAATTACTGCTATTAATTGTCAGGAACGATAGTTCACTGCGATGTCATTTGTCTACTGAAGTGAACTGTTGGGAATTTACTTTTGACCTATAAACCACCAAAATGATAAAGGAGTAAAAGGTATTAAAGAGTTCATAAACGCTGTTTCATGCCATTTATCTTAAGCATTAATAGTACAATATTGCAAAATTGTTGAATTAAGAAGTCTCCATTTGACCTTCTAAAACACCAAAATAAATCAATGATAGAAGGGAAAAAATAGTACTTATAAGAGTTCGTAAATGAGTAAATTTTGCCATCAAAATGATCACTTATTAGCTTTTCTTAAAAATAAATCATATTGGTGTTCCTTTCCAACCAAACAAAGTCCGTCAATCTTTGCATCCTCCAAGAGATAATTTGAATGAGCTCGTCGTCAAATTTAAGTAAGATATATTTGACAATGTAATTTTAACATATCACGACGATATAATCAAAGATGTGTCCAAATAAAGAAGAGAAACCATATGTATATTTAATCAATTCAAGAAAATTAACATAAAAAAGAACATGAAAAACAATAATGAGGGGGAGGGGGGGGGGTTAGTTCAATCTCTATTAAACACATCAGAAAAATCCAATTACATGCACAAAGTTATATGAAGCATATGCTAAAGCTAGTGATGGACAAAAGAATCAAAACCAAGTTAACAAAATTGAATCGATGGGTTCAGTTTTTCCTTAAATTTTAGTGGTTTTAGTTCATAGAAGTTTTGAGAATCGAGAATCAGCTGATTAACTTGTTCTTGGCTATAGAAATTAGAATTTTTTTCAAGTTTAAGCACAAACTAGAGAATCAAAGAAAAAACAGAGTCTACCAAGATGTACTTGCATATTTTGAACACTCGTTTCATTGCTATTTTGCTCATCACAAGAACAGCAAATTTAGTTAAAAGTATTTTTCATAACTGATACAAACAATAGGTGAAAAATTAATCCCTCTATCAATAATCACAAAATAAACCTCACAATTGCGTAAAGTTTCACATTGCCTAATAATGCCACCTCTATTTTGAATTTTTGATGAAGTTCCCAAAGTACATCTCACATATCACAAACACAATTCACAAATCAATTATCCAAAGCAAATTTACAAATCATAAATTGACAAAATCACAAATTCAAGAGATTGATAAATACCAATAGGTTATAAAAGCAGATGAGTTCAGCCATTCAAAAATCACAAATTCTGATATTCATAAAGTCATATAACTGTTAATGTATCGAACTTATCACCTCGTTTAAGGCTTGAACTGTTATTGGCAGGCGACCATGAGGACTGAAAGCAAGTACCAAAGATGAGAGGAGGAGTAGGCAGCAACGCTCGTGACTAAATAGTTTGCGGTTTTACCATTTGTAGTTTTCCCTTTCCAATCATTGAATCGCTGACAGGAGGGAGCCAGGGATGGGATTTTAAATTGCTGAGTTAGTGGGTTTTGCTTCAGAGTTTGGTAATGGAAAGTGGGAGGTTTCTCTCGTGAATGTTGATAGCAGGGAATGGTTATTGACTTATTTCAATTGAATTTGGTTTTGGTTTTTCAATTTTTTTCCAAAATTTTGAGTACAATTGTGAGGTGATTGTTTGTCACATTTTTTTTTATTTTTTGTACCACTTTTTTATGTTGTCAAGCTAAGGATGTGTAGGATATTTAAATTTTGTAGAGGGGCAAAAATGTTCAAAAATGACAATCTTACAAAGATTTTGAAAATGTAAAACCAAAAATTGACATTGAGCACAATTTCCTCTATTTTTATTATACACTGATTGTTTGTCCCTTGTTTCTGGAAACAACCCTTTTCAAACTAATTAAACGTAGATGATTTAAAATCAAATTTGTCATTCACTCGATTCACCATTAGATTTTACAATAGTACCGTTTAGCACCCATTTTTTTCAAATTACATTTTTATCTCTCTTCTTTTCAACCACACATTTTTTATTGAAATAATATTACACATAAATCAAAAAAATTTCCTTACTTTTCAACCACACATTTCCGATCAATTTACTATTCAAAAATGCATTTTTACATAAAAATGTCTCCCAAACACCCTCTTATTTTTAACTCAAAATCTCCTAAATTGGTTACTATTTCTTGATTCTACATCCGTTGACCATAGGTCCGGTTATACGCCCTCCTTCTTAAATCGTCTTTTGTTTTTGCGTTCTTTAGAGCCCATGGGCTAAATAGTATTCCACCTCAACGAACAAAGAGATGTGGAAGGAGACGGAAAGCGCTTTTCAAGATCGAGTTTGATTTGTTTTGCATCAAAATAAAAAAAGATTGAGGATGATTTGGCCGATGTCTTATATAACAGAAATAAGGTTTCGTTTGATTGTAAGAATGGAATTTGTGTGGAAAAAAGAAAGAATTTCAAAGAATTGAATTGTCTAGAACTTATTTTACGAAAAATTGTTGTTACACCCAAAATTTTCATAAATTTTGAGGTGTCACAAAAAACTCGCTTTTGTTTGTTTTAAATACGGAACGATAAAAATAGATTTCTTCAAAAATAAACTGCTGAAATATCCAAAAATTTAAACTAAATATGGAAAATTTTATCTTAAAAAAATATTAACATAGACAACTAACTAATTAAATAACATGTCTTTGAATAAATTAAACTAACTAATAAATTTAAAGACAACCAAAAAAGTTTAGTACTTTTCCCTTTCGACTTCTCTTGGCAATCCGCATCACTATCTCGTCACAGTTCTAATTAACGAAAACTAATCTGAAAATTTTGTATGAGTGAGTATTTAAAAATACCCAATAAGATACGTGCATTTTTCATACACAATTATATAACAAATAAAACCTACACTTCATACCACTCTACTCTTATGAAGTATATTGGTGATCAAGCGACACACCCATCTCCTCTTATAATCCCGTAGGATTTCATCTCTCTTTTTCTCGAAGGTCCAGTAGCAATCCATGCATATTTAATTGAAATATAAAAGTATAAGAAAACGAAAATACTTGCACATAAAGTATCTTATCTCGATAGATTCAAAAATACAATTGCAAGTTCTAGATAATGGTGCGTGTAATGCTTTGACATAATTTCTAATGTATGAAAGGCTTCTCGTTTTTCTAGTAATTTAGGACAGTTTATGTTGGAGACAATTAGTTGTGAAATCTGACTAATCTAATGCCTTATTTATAGTGTGACTAGTTGAAGAATTAGTTTTGAAGTTTATCATAGTCAAATTGAGTTTGGGTTAACTAAAAGAATTGTATTCATTATCAACAATCAATTTGCCACCACTTATCAATATAAATTGGATTATCTTAATAAAAGAATCCTCCAATAGAATTTTTAAAATATAAAGGAAAAATAAAATAAAATACATGTAGAGATAAAGAATGATTGGGGATGAGGATAAATAAACCTAGTTTAGTTTAATCATGATTACATTAATGTTTATCCTAAAATATTAATTTATCTGTTCCAACTTTATAGGATATCTCTACCCAACACACTCACTTGCCCATAGCAAAGTCAATGTTCTAGATTAATAATAATTCTATCCATCCTTTTTTTTTTTCTTTTTTTCTTTTTTACTTCATATCATATCTCTTATTCAAAAAAAAACTTTTTCTTGAATCAAAAATTCCTAATTAATTACGAGCTTCAAAAAGAGCCCAATATTAGTATACTAAAACTTGGTCTATCAAAATCGAATTATTTGACAAAAACAAAGGAATTTAAAACCTATTTTATTCTAGTCTTTATAGTTTTTAAAAATATAAAGTTATAGCATATAAAACAAATAAATTTTTATTCTAAAATTCTTGGGACGTTACAATTGTCAATTACATGTGTTTGATTGTTATAATTTTTCCCTGAATTTGGTGTTCGTTTAACTTTGTGTTTTCATGAAAAGTGTTAATTATAGGGATAAAATTTGTTACTATTGTTGATAGAATTTGTCTCCATTGCACAAAAAGAAAAAAAGGAACCTGAAAAAGCCAATTCCCACCAAAACCATGAGAATTGGTTTTTCACCAATTCATGGAAAAGAAGTCACGTGGGGGGAGGGGGATGAATTCCATGGCAAATTCTCCAATTCAAACAACAAAAGGTGGAAAAATGGAAAATGTTTTTCCATCTTTCGTGAAAAATTTTCCATGTCAAATAGGGCCTAAGCTTCTTTTGACCGCCACGTTATGATTTACTAAGCTCTTTCCTCATTCAACTCGTTAGCCTAGGGAAATCAGCCTTCGGCCTTTCCTCATTCAGCTCGTTAGCCTAGGGAAATCAGCCTTCACCTATCCTTAAAAAAATTTCGACTTGGCTGGAAAAGTGAAGAGAAAAGAATTCAAGAAAGGGAAGGATCCTGGCAAGGAAAAAAGCACTCAAACAGTGTATTTGGACAGGATGTTAGCGGGTCGGAGCCAGGAATTAACTTTGTGGGGGCCAAATTTATTTAAAAAGCTAACGTAGCAATAAAATTAATATGTAATAGAAAAACGTAATATAAAGGTATCTATTAAAGTTGTGTCCAAGAAATTTTATAGATAAAATTCAACTAGAATAAAATTTACATCTAATGTGATAGTAAATTCTCATTCGATGTAGAATATCATACAATCACCAATAAAATCATCACCCATTTTGTTATGAATTTTCATCTTCGCAGGATTCATTTTCTTCCATTTTTTAAAATGCATAAAAAACCAATATGCTTAAATATCCCTACAATCCAAAAAAAAAAAAACTTTCTTATCGTTCCCCATTTTTATTTGTCTTCTTTAACGAGGGTTACATCCTCACATTCTTTATAAAATTCGAAGACAAATGCTGATAAATTAGTGGGATGAATTCTAAAGGCAACTATTATAAAGAAAAGAAATAAAATTGAAAGAATGAATTGGAAAAAGGATAATCATTTAGTTATCAAAATTGTAAAATGAGTTTATTCTGGGTTAACTATCAAAAATTAAATTTGAAATGAATGGACTGGACTGGACTTGTTACAAATGGATTGTTGTCTGTTGGTGGGTTATAAAAATGGGAAAATTACTTCTATACAGATGTTTAAATATTGAATTTCAAAACTAAGGTTCAAAGTTTAATTATACAAAAATTGGTAACAAATTTATATTTTAATATATAATAATAATATTAATAAATTTCAATTATAATCTCACCATATTCCATCCACCCAATTAAAACCCTTATTATTTTCTTCCCCAATTTCTGTCTTCTTCCCATCATCTCTCTCTCTCTCTCTCTCTCTCCCCGTCACATATGGCCATCATCGCCGAAGACCACATCGAAGCTCGCCCCTAGGAGCAGCAAGCAGCGTACAATTCTAGCGTCAACGCCTCTGCGCCCGGATCCGTGGTTTCGTCGGTACATACAGATTGAGGCGATTCATGGTTTTCTCTTATGCTTTTGCATTTGCTTGGCTTCTGTGTGGATGTGGCGATGGACGATAAGCCTAGTTCAAGCAATACCAGTTCATAATTCCGAGTTGAAGCCGGTGGGTCAGCCTATGTATAGGATTTCAGTGTTTGATAAGGCAGTGGTGGTGTAGGTATTCTAATCAGTGGGTGGCTATCTGATGTGCAGGTGATGATTTAGGATTTCAATGTTTGATAAAGTGGGAGTGGTGTAGATATTTCTAATTTGTGGGTGGTTATTTAATGTAAAGGCAAATGTTGTGCGGTGGTGTGGTATAAGCGATAGTTGTATGGGGGTGGTTGTTTTTATTGTGGTTTTGTGGAGGGGATCTGTGAGTGGCGACGGTTGTGTGGTGTGTGGTGTGGTGCAGGTGACGGTGGTAGTGTTGTGGCAGGGCGGATCTGGGTAGGACGGCGGTGGTGG
Organism: Olea europaea var. sylvestris; assembly: GCF_002742605.1. Taxonomy (NCBI): domain Eukaryota; kingdom Viridiplantae; phylum Streptophyta; class Magnoliopsida; order Lamiales; family Oleaceae; genus Olea; species Olea europaea. The sequence continues at coordinate 23,687,647 of NC_036248.1, read as the reverse complement.
TGATGTAGCGACGGTGCTTGTGTTGGCACTTGACCGCGATGATTTGGGTGGTGTTGGTGAGATTGGAAGGTGCATTTTTGGGTGTGTTTGGTGGTTGTTCTGGCTGTGCTGTGGTTGTTCCTGGTGGTGGAGACATTACGAGTTAGGTATTGTTGGTGTGTATGGTGGTAATGGTCGTGGTGGCTTTTGGCAACGGTGGAGGTGGCTGGTGGTGGCTAGAGAGCTGATGGAGTCGATTGCCATGGTTTTTGTTGGCAGCTAATTGGATCTGGTGGTGGCGATTGTTGTACGTGGTGTTGTGACCGGGGCGGGGTGTAATAGTGATTGTGATCAACTATTTGATTGCTCTATGACCAAGTATTGGTAGTGGATTAGGATCGAGACTGGAGTGTTCGGTATATGTGACCAATGATTTGGTCTGTGACCTGAAAATTTGATAATCTATGACAAAAAAATAATTTGTGACCTCAATTTGGTCTGTGACATTAAAGTTTGATAATCTGTTACCTATAAAATTTTTGATTTGTGATCTCGAAATAATCTGTAACTTATAAAATGTTTGATTTGTAACCTCGAAATAATCTTTAATCAATTAATTTGATGATATGTGATCAGTAAATAAATTTGTGATCTATAATTATGAATTTGTAATCATTAATCGTGTAAATGTGACTTTATTATTTTTATTTAATAAATATTTTTATTTAATTAAATATTTACTTGAATTCTAAAATTTTGAACTATCTACCTGATTTTTAAATTGATGGAAATAATACACTTGAATTATGAATTTTTCCCTATAAAAATTTAGTTTATTGTTGGTGGGCTATGAGTTATTTTCTTCTCAATTTATTCACAATTTGTCAATTATTTATGGATATGGGCTTGGACAAGCCCAGTGCTGCCCTCCCACATCGGTCCCTGGGTGTCAGCCTAGCATCTTTCTACTGGCAACGGGACCCCCTTATTAGTCAATGGATTGGGATTCAGCATTTACTACAAAGTGGTTTGAATTTTGTCAGTGTGTTGGGGGCAATAAATTGCTGACAAAAGATAAGTATAAGAAAAACAGCAAACAGTAACTGCATCAGTTAATACAAACAACTATAATGTTATCGGGTGGTACAGTCAGAGAAACACTGCAGGGGAGCAAGAGCCACTACAAGAAATTTAACTTCTAAAATTGAAAATTTCTGTCGTAAAATAGCCAAAAAAGGGTCGTCCAAGACTTTTCTAGAAATTTCTTGCAAATAGCATATACACCATCCCCATGCATATGCATTAAACAATGACTGAAAAGTTAAAGCTTTGCTACCAACAATTCTATTCAAAATTAAAATAAAATAAAAAACAAAAAACACAAAAAAGGAAGAAGAGAAAGAACTAAGGGATTGTTACAGAAAGAACTTACATAACCTTTCTAGTTGAATTCTAAAACTAGCCATTAGAATCAATTGTAGCAAAGTTTTTTCACTTAATTATGAAGTGGATTTGGGCCCGTGTGTACTAATCTCTGTTCTTCTTCAAATTGGAATGGACCTGAAGCTGCCGCATGATAAGATTTTGCATCGAAAAACTGGGTTTTCCGACCTCTCAAACTGCCCTTAATGTTCATCTCAGCTGAAGATAAACATTGTTGAGAAAAGATTAAGAAGAGGAAAAGAAAGATAACAGAAACCCGTGGCGTAAAATAACATCTTCTTCGACTTCTTGTTCTTTCTCCTTCGACTGAAACTGCCATTACATCAAATCTATAACAGGAGATTATATTGCCAGCAAATAGCAATGCCTTAAATTTTCTAAACCCTACTCAGAGAGAGAGAGAGAGAGGGAGAGAGAGAGAACTGTATGCTCCTTATCTTTAGGGTTTAGTCACATGAGCTTGACCCTTGATTCCTGGAACCTTCCTATATATATCTTATTCATTTCTCTTCTGAATCTTGGAAGTTTGGAATATTTTGATATGCATGTTATTTTTTGGCATCTTTGTACTGTATATATTAACATATCTAGTTTTTTTGCTTAGAGAAAGAATGACGGGGGAGTATTTCTATATATTAATAGCCGTTTACTGTGGAATAGTTTTAACTTCTGAATAAAATGGAGGGCTTAACTTTGGTTCCAATATACTCACTTTCTTGTACCTGTTTAAAAGTTTATGATGGCACGAGTTTGTATTCATTTGAATTTTGTGATCTCCAACATTTCATGTGCATATAGAATTTATATATTTTATTTTTATATCTAACACGTGCACAATTTTCATAAACGAATGATTACAATACTTAGATCCAAGTCTTATGTCTGACTCTAGTAGGGATAAAAATCTCCATTGCTACTTTAACTCTTAACATAGTTTTCCATTAACTTTAAAAAGTTTAAATAGTCGCTGTACTTTTAATGTTGTTTTTCATCGATCATTCTTTTGTATGAAAATTAACCACTTCTATGACTTGAAGTTAGCAGAGTGAAGTTCATTTTTAAATGATCCAGAGTGAAGTTAGGAGACAACATTAAAATGTTTGACCATTGGTGAAATAAAAAAATCTAAGAGGGGTGGATGTAGCCAAGTGGATTAAGACAGTGGATTGTAAATCCACCATGCGCGGGTTCAATTCCCGTCGCTCGCCCATAACTAAAATAATATCATCATCCTAAAAAAGAACGAATGGATCTTGTAGGATTTTCAAGAAATTCTTAGATTTCTTCCAGAAGCAGATGATTGTTTCTCACATGAATAACCCAAATTTGATACTGAATATTCGGTTTGATAACCTGCTGTGAATTGAAAGTTGGATCTACATTGGATCTAATCGCCCCATCCATCCTCTTGAGGAGAGGTTTGGTTTAAAACCCCAGTTTGTATTTGGAATTGTTGTGATTTTCATCGATATTCATCAGATAAGAATTTTGATAAATTAGGCTAAACTATAAGATAAGTAAGCCTCCTCAAACCATACAAGAACACATCAACCCCCTTCAGTTAAAATATTCCAGATTCCACCAAATATACAAATGGAACTTGACAACTTTAAATTCATAGTGACTGTTCAAAAATCATTTTGAAAGCTATTGTTAAAAATTTAAACTTCAGTGTTTGCTGGAAAAACGTTGTTAAGACTAGTTTAGTTCTTTCTTTTACTCTCCTTTAATACCATTTTAACCACCTCATTAGAAGTTAAATCGCTAAGTTAAAATGATTTATTTATTCGGGGATAAAAAACATGGACACACACCCATTCATAAACACACATAGAAAGAACAAAAGTATAATCACAGTTGAAAGGTTGTACATGTCAAAAATATGACCATCATAATATTGCATCCACTTCAGGCTTCCGCATTAGCAATCATGTGGTTTGTTACCTTAGCACTTCGAATCTACCATAGAGTTTAGCAACATGGCTGAAAGATGACTCAAGGATAGAGAAATAACTTTGCACAATTTAATTATCCTAAAATTGCATAAATTATTCTAAACATAATTAATTAACATATGAAAAAATTAAACAAAAATAGATTAAAAGGGCAAAAATGCCCAAAAATTAAATTCTGGACACTTAGCCCAAATATAAACATGTGTCCAACAATCAATTGGCCCAGTGGACAAATACATTGCCCAACAATCAATTGGCCCAATAGACAAATGCACGTGCCCCAACAAATTACTGCAGAGAGTAAACACGCAATTTTGAACTTCCAATCGAGTGGATTTCAGCTTAGTTCTAACCCGCTTCAAGGGCAACCCTCCGATGTCAAAACTCAAGCTTAAAAACACACAGAAGCTACAAAATAGGCCCCCGTTTGACACTCCTTCTCCTTCTAATTCTCATTCTTTTTCCCTCTTATTTTCAACTACATAATCTTTTATAAAATAATATTACATACAAATCAAAAACTTTTCATTCTTTTTCAACCATACATTTTTCAAAAAAAACACTATTCCAATCATTACAATTTGGCAAGAACGAGGGCCAAACGGGGGCTAGATTTCCTTGAGAAATTTGTAATTTCCAAAAAAAAAAAATTAGAAAGAAAAAGAATCGGCCAAAAAAATAGGTTTTTGTAAGTTGCTTTGTAAACACCAAGGCCGATATTATTGGTTGCTTTGATAACAAATGTAAGACTGATTATCAGTTTACAAAAATACCCTTAAAATTAGGAACCTTTTGAAAAATCATATGAAAAAGTTTTTTAGAGTAAAAAATACTATGCAACATTAAAAAGTAAAAATCACTTTTTTGATTAAAAATTGTCACTTTTTAGTATTAAAAAAAAAAAAAAAGTGACACATATCACTTTTAAAAGTTTAAGTGTCACTTTTTTTTATTAAAAATGACATACAATTCACTATTATTAAAAAGTTATATTTGTCACTAAAAAAGGTCATAGAAATCAACAAAGTAACGGAAAAAAGTGTCACACTAAAAAAATGACAAAAATCCTAAAAAAAGTGACAATAATTTATTTATTTTAAAAAGTGATGAATTCAAAAAAGTGACAAACTTAAAAAAAATGACAAACTCAAAAAAATTAAAAAAAAAAAAAAAAAAAAAAAAAAGCGATACAAATTCGAAAAAGGTGACAGAAAAAATAATAATTACAAAACTATACAAGAAACACCTTCCAAATAAGAATCAACAAATTAATAATCATTGTCTAATTGGTATTCCATGTTGCGCAAATACAAATACAACAGTACGAAAATAAACAAGAACTACAAGTTTCGGGGACTTTAATTCTGCACGAATGGAATAATACTACCAACTTTGATGGTTTGAAATCATGTCCAATTGGAATTGAATGGAATGGCTCAAATTGAAGTTACTTTGACGGATTAAGCTCATGTGACCATTCATGCAGTAGAAATAAGCTTCCTCCCATAATTTACCTTGAGATCAATAATATTTATTCCGTTTGTTATCTCTTTTAAGTTGAACCTTCAATTTTTTATCACCGAATTGATAGCCGTTCATCATATTTATTGCATTCTGTGCAGCTAATAAAACCTGCAGATGTAATCAAATCGGAATAGAGTATAAACATAAGCTATATCGGATATAATGGTAATGTAAAGAGTCCACATACCAAGACATCTGCTGACACCAGTTGGTTTGTCGACGAAAACCTTAGCACTCAAGATCCTACCAAATCGCTAAAGAGCATTTGCAAGCTCTTCGTCACCAAATTCTTGAGGAATATGGACAATAAATAAATTAGCTCTAGGAGGACCTGCTTTTCAAAAGATCGCTCACAAGTAAGATTGTGCACTTAAGTCTTAGCATGTGCTTCTACACAAACATATTGTACACATTTGTATGAGCAAGCAAAACAATAGCTGAAATATAGTTTTATAGCCCAATTTGAACCCTACTCCCCATAAGCCATTGCTGGGAGCTTCAATCCACTCTACTCAATAATCCCAGAGTGGGAAGATTACTTGGAAGAAGAGAAGTAAACTTTGCTATCAAAACCATTTCCTCCGCTTCAGAGGTTCAATGTGTGTTTGTGTGTGTATTGGTATAATCGTTAATTATGTTTTTTATATTTAATTATTTTGATTTTCCAGATTGAGATTAAACGAATCACTTAAAGAACGGATTCGAGGTGGAGAAAGTTTGAACCCTAAACATAGAGGGCAAAAAGAAGAAGCGGTTTGTTGATCGTGAACCTGATTACCTTCAAAAATCTTGTCCATAAACCCAGATCTTTACACAATCTGGTTAATTGAAGAAGACAACAAGTGTTTGATTTAAAAGTATAAATCGAGCATTGTGGATGACCCAGAAGCTATAAAATAAAGTACTCGCATTGGCTTGATGAAAAGTAAGATGGTAGGACATTTAAGGAGCTGGAAGGGCCGCCACAGTGATTGTGATGGAGCAGTGGCCATAGCCGAGGGTTATCTTCCCACTCTCTGGGATTATTGATTAGAGTGGACTGAAGCTCCCAACAATGGCGTATAATGGGAGTAACGTTCAAATTGGGGTATTTGTCACTATAATAGTATTTTATACTTTGCAACAACTTTTAACAAGATTTTTCAAAAGTGCCTCATCTTTAGAGTATATAGTCTAATTTCTTCATAATAAATTCCAAACAATTAGCCTAAATACAAATACACGTGTCCAAGGATTAATTGGCCCAGTGGACAAATGCTTGTGCCCAACAACCAATTGGCCTTATAGACCAATGCATGTGCCCAACAAATTACTGCAGAAAGTAAACATACAATTTTGAAATAACAAAGAATGGTTTCAACCTCCAATCGAGTATATTTCAGCGAAAACCCATGTATCTGGTGCGTACCTCTGGTCATTGATAATATTCCCCAAGCTTTTGTTTGCTCTAGGTTTTGGTACTTCTAAGCTTTACAATATGAATACGATGGTGTATGGTATGCATTTGCAGTGCTTGAGCATCGAGATCAAACTACTTTATATAGTCAAGTTCCCATCAAGACATGGCTTCCGTTACCAATTTTGCCGATCCAATTAATGGGTAAGTTTCTAAAATTTAAACTCCATGAATGCTGAAATTGAAGAAAACGTACCACCACATTAATTGATCCTTTGAAGACAACGAATCGATTACTTACTTCACTTGTAACTAAACGTTTTAACCCTACCCAAACATGCTCTTAATCAAACATCAACATTAATTACTTATCTTTTCTTTAGTAACTCTCTGCTCCAAGTAATATTATGTCATGTATAAATCATGAGGGGATATTTTTATATCCCAGTTAAATCAAACTGAGTTAACTATATTTCGAAATTTCCTGTGCCTTTTTTCATTGACAATATGATTTTTAATTTAATACCTTGTTTTCACCTTTAAAAAAATATAAATAATGAATACTTGACAACAGTGATCTGCAAATTCATTCTGTAGAGTAATCTTAACCATTATATATCAAGGCGTAAGAACTGCTGAAAATGAGTGTCTATGAAGCCTGCTACAAAATCACTGATTTTCTGTAGGCTGTCTATTGACATGCCAACCCTTTAATCAATGCTAAAATATCACTTAAAAGCAAGTTTCTAAAAATGTATAATACGTTGTAATGCATTTCAATCGAGCATCAAGCATTACAAGAATTTTCGTGCTTATGCGAAGTATGTGCATAATTATTCATTTTCAAGTTCAAATTTTTTTTAAATATTCTAAATTAATTAATAAATAAAATAATGTATTCTTTAAACTTTATACATATTCTTCAAATGGTCAAAAAGAAAAAAAATGCTCAAAGTCATAAATACTACAATTACTTGGTAATCAATTCCTAAAATGAACCGAGCTTTGCATTTTGACACAATTGTTTAACACAAATGCGCACATATTTTATTATGCACATATCCCATATGTGAGACGTTGCAAAAACATATCAGCATATGTACGTAAATGCGAAACATATGAGCACATTTTGGAACACAGAAAGGTGTTTGGAAAATGTGTTTTTCCACCCAAATTCTTACTTTTGTACTGTTTGATAGCAATTTTTTTTCCATGATCATGTGACCATAATTTTCTCGAAATCAAGCAAAATATTTTCTTTAGGTGAGTAGAATTTTATTTGTCAGGCAATTCACTTTCTTTTTCTCTATCTCATCTACCCATCAATAAAAAACGGACGAATATAATATTTTCTAGGGAGAAAATTAAATCAATCAAATACATTTAATTGACAATTTCTATATAAATAAGTTCTAGACAATTGAATTACCTAGAATTTATTTTCTTTCTATGCAAATTCCGTACTTGCAATGAAATGCACCCTAAATGACTAATTCCACACTTTATTTAATCTATCATTTAGTGGTACTTGGATTGGGGTTACAATCCGAGTGAAACTACATACCATTATTCTATAAGATATGACAAATAGACATATTAGCGGAACAGATTGTGGGAATTAATGGAGAGATAAGGAGATTCAAAATTATTGGAGTGATAAGGAGGAAGGCCCCATAATACTGCCTAAATCAGTGGAGAGACGATGGTGGGATAAGGGAGTTTCGAAGCAAGAAATTCAAACCAACTTGCTAGTTCAGCAGATGAGAAACTCCAACAAATTTAGATCGAGCATGTTGGGTTCAAGTCTAT
>NC_036248.1:23675833-23676833 GCF_002742605.1 Olea europaea var. sylvestris | reverse complement strand
AAAAAAAAAAAAAAAAAAAAAAAAAAGGATAGAATAGCATTAAATTCAGCTCAATTAAACATTTCCTCAAGCATTGAGAACCTAAAGCTGGTCCCGACTATAGAGGATTCGATCCCCGAACAATTATACCATCCAGTGGCCTCTTTTGCTCCTTTAATATTTCCTCGATTAACTTTAGGACTAGTGGATGCAATAATATTTTATTACGAGAATGTGATTAAAAATAAGTATGAAAAATTTATTAAAATAATGGTTGTCAGAGAGGGCTATATTTGGGATACAATTTTTCTTGTGCACATTATACATTTTTTTATGATTTAAGAAAACTCCACCATGGCAAGGTTGTGCCTTTAGAATTCAAAGAACATTTTTAAAAGACTCTCTATTTTTTAAGAATATATTTTATAATTTACAAAGCATCTATAAATTCAAATAGTAAAATATTGAAGTACTCTAACACTTTCTTTATATTTAACACTTAATTTTACTACTCTAAAAAAATATTTATTATTTTTCTTTGTCTTTTATTTTAACAATTTTTTTCTAGATTATTATATTATTATTCTACATTGAAAATTGAAATATTTTAAGTGCATTTAATTATAGAGAGTGGGCTTGACCCTCCAAATTAATAAAAATGTTAATTTAAAGAGTCTTTTGAAACATGATTTTAATAGTTGACTCTTTAAAATAGAGACTATCTCGTGTTTAAAGAATTACTTGAAGATATTTAACTGTACACACAACACTTTTTAAGATTTAGGAAAACTACACCATGACAAGGTTGTGCCCTCAGACTTCATTTATTTTTTAGTCTACTCTTTCTTGTTGACAAATATACTTTGCAATCAATTTTCTGTTGGAAACGAGATCCTACATTTGCCCAAAAAGGGTAAATATAGCAAAACATTTATCTCCACCACATTTAATATATCTCCACACCACCCCCAAATCCCCAAACCCCAAAACCCAATCCGAACCCTTAAACCCAATCGAAATA
>NC_036248.1:23660747-23671305 GCF_002742605.1 Olea europaea var. sylvestris | reverse complement strand
AAAATGGTTTGGATTGGTTTGGTTTAAAAATTAAAGTGGTTTGGTTTGATTTGGAAAAATTCCTAACCACTTTAAATGGTTTTGTTTGAAAATTTGTTTCAAACCGTCCAAATCGAACCGTGTTCACCCTTAAATTAAATTGATCTCTCTTATTTAATTTGATTTAGGTCCAATTTAGGTGGTCTGATAACATGTCCGCCCCTTCCATTAATTACCATTCAAATGTTGTTGTATTTATTTAGCACGATAAAGCATACAATTTGGGTTGAGGACCGTTCAATGGTTGCAAAAGATGCTTGAGCCTCATTTTGGATGAAGAATGTATTTTGAAATAGTAGAATGACGGATAATGTGTGGTTAAAAATTAAAGATAAATTTTGAATTTGTGTGTAATATTATTTTATTGAAAAATATGTAGTCAAAAAGAAGAAGAAGAAGAAGAAGAAGAAGAAAAATGTATTTTAAAATAATGGGAATAAACAAGGGCTTATTAAAATATTACCTGAAAGGGCCTTGGGACATACATCATTTATAGCCCTTGTTTGATCCCCATTTTGGGGAAAATAATACATTTTGAATGATAGATTGATGGAGAATGTGTAGTTACAAATTAAAGAAAAGTTTTGAATTTACGTGTGATATTATTTTATTGAAAAATATGTGATTGAAAATGAGTTTTGAAAAAATAAATTTTAAAAGAATAGAAATCAAACAATGGCTTAATCAAAGAAATCAAGCAACTAAAAGGTCGGTGTAGATGCAAATTTCCCATGTTTATCATTCTTAGCTAATGACCATGGATAAGAGAATTGTTCTTGGACCACAATATGTTAGCTTGGAATGGAGAGATTTCAAGCTCTAAATGTACGCTTCAAAATTAAAGGGGTTTTTTTTTTTTTTTTTGTCAAAGTTTTTGATCAACATTTTGTAAGTTTTATGCTCTAAGTCCAATAAACTTTGAACATAAAAATTTTTAAAATATAATTGATACAATGTTATGACAGATCTATTATTTAATTAATATTAAATTAAATTAAATAATAAAATCTGTAAATTCAAATTTTCGTAATTTGTTAATCACAAGGTATTGTGATTGTGAGATACCCTTATTTATCGTTGAATTTTAAATCATCAGTGGTCGAAATAATAACGGAATACGGATATCGTTATTATAGATAGATCATCACGTGTGACATTTCTTACTTGAGAAGTAAATAGCTGATATTATAAATTAAAGTGTAGTGACACTTAAATGAACACATGAATATCTGTTATAGAACAAAATATTGGAGACCCATTACGAGATTCCACATGGATAACTACCTTTCTATCAATGGTTAATTTCTAACATTCAATAGTGGAATTGATCATTCGACTTGAGAGATTATAGCTTCACAGTAAACAAACAAGTTTGATTTTATTTTATCATTCCACGTGATATTTTTTATCACATATATTGCCCTGACACATTGTTAAATGTTAATTTGGGACGATGAATGTGAATTAGTGATAAATTAAAGGGTTGTTCTAATTTATCGATTTTGATTAAATCAAAATAACAATTCATGTCGTTAAGTATCATGATTGTGAATTTAATGAGACACACACAAAAAAGAACTAGAAAATGAGAATTATCAATTAATTAATTGACAAGCGTTGAATAATTGATTAATTGAGTTGCTTATTAATTGCTCGAATTAATTAATTGTATTAATTAATTCATAGACCAGATTTAATTAATTAGATTAATTAAATATTGAATTGGGTTAAGTTTTAGATACGGATCAAGCCCGTTTGGGCTTATGTAAATAAGCTGCTACAGTTTGAAAACTGTAGATATTTTTCATATTCTTGTTAGCACAAGAAAAGTAAAAACTTGGTTCTTTCAATCTTATTCTTTGTATGGATTTTCATTAGAAGCTGGACAATTGAACAATTATGAACTGTAGATCGTGATTGTTGGAATTAAAGAAAAGTAAAGGAGTTTGTAGAATTCAACAAATGTATAATTTTTTATCACAGTTTCTATTTAAACGCAAAACAGATCCTTGATAAAAATTGAAACATTGTTTAAATTATGTTGTGCATGATCAAGTGAATTCCCAACACATTTTAACATATTTATATTAAAATTGATGAACATGTGATTAAAAGTTGATAAGAATTGTTAATTCTATGAAATGCGTGAGTAAAACTAAAATTTGATTAGTTGAAAAGTTGATAAAATGTTAACGAAGTTAATAAACAAGCATTAAATTATCTTCTTATGGAACTAGTTTTATGCTGGTGGTAACTTATAAAAGAAAGTTATTCCTGTTATAGGGTTTTTTTAAAGTATTAGTTTTGAGCATTTATGAGAGTATTGTTTTGGGTGATTATTCAACGTTTAAAGTCCAACCCATACTTGATAATTTATTATTTATGAGTTTTGAAAGTTTTTTAAAAGAATAAAATTACTTATATATTCATATATAGAAAAGGTAAAGGTGTCCATCACTCTTTACAATTGAATATGACTTTACGTACTTTACACATTCATAATCTATTGTGTATGGACTAACCTTTCGACATTTTTTATTTCTTTGAATAAATTTTTGTATGTCAATCATGTTCTATTTGATTATAAGATGAAAAAAAAGAAAGAATATAATTGCATAGCTAAATTTTCATGAGTATATACATCGAAATTCTCTCTACTAAATACCACTAAGAGATGACATCCATCAATTTCAAACAAAATATTAGTCACAAGAAAATTATTTGTAGATATGAACTCAATAATTTTATCGCATTTTGAATCATCTTAATTAACAATTATAACAGGGATAAGAAGAGAGGGAACTCGATGGAAGATTTGAAGAGTGGGTTCTGAAAGAAATTGAGCTTTTTGAAGCATCTGGGGAGAATGATTCATTTCAAGAGGAGACTTTTTTTTTTTTTTTTTTTTTGGGTCCAAGCTTTATTTCATTTTAGGGTAGTCTTGATAATAATTCTTTTAGGAGGGTATACTCGTAAGAAAAATGACAAAAAGTGGGTTGAAAATATTCAATCAAAAGGAAGGTGAATTGATTTTTGAAACTTTTTTTAAAATAACTTCAAATAAAGTAATTCACAAATACTTTGATTAATCAAAAAATAATCGTAAGTAAAATATAAGGGTCCATTTGATTATAAGAATGGAATTTGGGTGAAAAAAAATTGAATCATATAGAACTGAATTGCCTAAAACTTGTTTTATTGGGAATTGTCAATTAAATGTATTTAATTGATAAAATTTTTCATCTGAAAAATGTTGAAATTTTGGTATTCGTTTGGTTTTATTTTCCATGAAAATTGTCAATTGAAGGGATAAAATTTGTTTCCATTGTATATAAAAAAAAAAAAATGGAAAAGCCATTTGCTACTATACCCATGGGAATTGCAGTTCCACAAAAGCAAGAAAAAGGGGTCACGTGGGGGTGAGGGTGGAAATTCAATTGCCAAGAAAATTTTTGCATATACAAGGAAAAAAGGTGGATTTTTTTTCCATTTTCCATGGAAACTTTCACAAATCAAACAGATCCGAAGTGAAAGAGTAAAGATGATGCAAATGACTTATTTATGGAGATTCGATCGCAATCAATGATTTATACCCTTCGTTACTGAGCTCTCCGATACGAGGAAGATGTTTTCACTTGACTTATATTACAATAAAAACCTTTCTAACATTTTCGGTGACTTACAAATAAGGAACATCAACCCTTATATATTATTGAACTTTAAAAGACTTCAATATGACCTAAAGATTTAAAAAAATGGTTTTACTAGGAAATTTCTTTCTTAATAAAAGACAACTATAAATTAATAACAAAAGAGACTAACACTTCAACGAATAACGATAAATAATAGCTCAAGTGTTAAATGCAAAAACATTAGTGAATGTGATGATATAAAAGTTTGACTCGATCAATAAAAGTTTTTGATATGAACTAGAAGAAATAAGTGGTATATAAGTTCAAAGATTGACTCAAAATATTTCTTTCTTTAATGTACTTGATAGATGTACAAAATTTTTGTCTATAAGGATGTCCATGTCTTTTACATGGGGTAGGACCCACATGTGTCCATGCCTCTTACATGGGGTGGGGTCCACATGACTCACAAAAATGTGAGCCCCACCCCATGTGAGAGATATGGATACCTTGACGTACAAAAATTATGTACATTAAGCAAAGTCCTTTAAAAAATTACAAAAAAATCATAAATTCTCCACCACTATCACTTTCACAACCTGCTAAGCAATCACCTATAGATCCACATAACACCATCTTTCGGCCACCATGCCCACCGGACTCCACCACCACCAATCTTGCCTTACTCCCCCACCGTACTTCCACACACGAATTTGAAAAATTGGAGTACTTAGGACCTACCAATTTTGGTTAGAGATCTCTATTTGTGCATCGCGCCTGTAAAGAGTTTTGGTTCAGAAATTGAAACGGTTGAGGGGATAATTTGTTCAATTAAATTTATTCCCATTGACGTTTGGGTTTGTTGATGGTTTGATTAATGCAAATTTGGGAATTTGGTGTAGTGGGATGCATGAATTGAAAGAGAAGAGTTTGGCAAAATGGATGTCGTCATTGTCGAATGTTCTAGAATTATAACAAAATGATTTGTGGCAATTTTGATTGATGTGAGGTCATGTATAAGTTCGTTGAGGCGAGGGGTAATTGTTGGTGGTATGGCGCTGAAAGTGGGATTGCCGTAAAGGTTGTATACGGCAGTTTGGTATTTTGGACTTAAATGTGATTGTTTCGGACATATTAGTGACCAATATTTAGTGATGGCAAAAAAACTCACCCTAAATGGGTTGGCAGGCGCGGGGCGGGGCAAGGTTGGGTGCCCTGTGCAGGAAAAAATAAAAAAAAATTATTTCTAGAAAATTCATCCTTTAAAAACCCATTTTGAATTTGTATTTTATTCTCTAATAATAACATAACTTGAAACTTTGAAAATGTTAAAAAAAAAAAAAAAGTTAAACGGGGCAAAAAGTTGCCCCGTTCGTGCCCCGCCCCGCCTCAGACGCCTCACGCTGTTGCCATCCTTAGCAATACTGTGGAGGAGGATGTTGGAGAGAGTGAGGCGAAGTTGGTAGTGGTGGAGTTCGACGAGTACTGTGGCCGAAAGGTGGTGCTATGTGGATCTATAGGTGGTGACTTGGTGGGGTTGTGAAAGTGATGGTAATGGAGAATTTAGGACTTATTTGTAATGTTTTGAAAAATTAGGACTATGATTACAATTAGTTATTTATTTTTCTTTTCTTTTTATTTTCTTTAAATAGGAGGGTAAAATCATTATTTTATAAAAAAAATAGATGAAAATAACCTTTTGCGTAATGAAAGGTGAAATGTAGGGATGAAAATGTCAAAAAATGAAAAATAAGAATATTTTACACAATAATATTAAAAAGTGAGGATTTTTTTGTACTGATTACCCACGTGAATATGACCTTTTCTACCTCCCAATCACGCGGAAGACAAAATTTACAATTCGGTGCTCATTTTGTTTGTATACTAATCAGAGCACGATAGGCGCCCACAAAAACCCAAAAGTCTTCTACTCGCCCCACAGATATGTACTCTAGATCGCATAAGAAATATGTTTGACTTTCTAGATCGCATAAGAAATATGTTTGACTTTCTGCTAAAGTGATTTTCCGATTGTGATTTGCATCTATAAAGAAAATTCTTTCTTTTTTCGTTCAAGTTTTTTCATCTCTCTGACTCTCTTCTTCTCTTTCAAGAAAATCAGATCAATGGATGGTCTGCCCTCTGGTTATCGTCCCAACGTTGGGATCTGTCTAATCAATGATCATAATATGGTAAAAAAACCCTGTATTCCCTACTAATTCTTCAATCATTTCAGCGCATAAAGTATTCATTTTTGTTTTTAATTTTTCGTATTTCTTTCTGAGATTTATGTGGTTATAATAATTTGAGAGCAGAAATAGACATAATTTTCCCATTAATTCTTCTCCTGTTTCGAAGCATAAACCCTTAAATTATGATTATGATTTTTCTTTTTAATTATCATATTTTTATCTTCTTCTTTTTTCTTTTTTCTTTTTTTACTTTCTTTCCTTTTTCTTTTTTTTTGTGGATAACAATTTGACTGTCAGAAAATTGTCTTATTGTTTAATTTCTCCTGTAAAACTTAACTTTTAATTTTGGCTGTTGTGGTGGCAATAATTATTTGAGGGCTAATTTTTTATTTTTTAAAGCTCTGAACCCACCCGGATTTTGGATGTTGTATTTTGAGGGCCTGATAATAGGCTTATCTTATTCATTAGATCATGGACCTTTTGATTGGATTTTTTTTTTTTCACTGCACAATTATGGTATATAACTAGGATTGAGTAGAATTTCATACTGTTGTATTTAGTATTTTTGTGAATGGTATTGTCTCTTTGTTGCTTTTTGAGCAAATAAATTGCAGTAGATTTGAATGGTGGATGCGAATGGATCTTCATTATTTCTATACATTTCTGGATTAGTGAAAGATATAAAAACCAGTAGACTAATAAGCTATAACTTATCGAGTTTTTTGTGAACGAGTCCACAATCTTTTTGATCTACTCAAGGACATTAATGGGATATCAAATTTTATGATGATTATAAGAAGTATTAAGGTAGGAGGGATATAATTTTGCTGCTTAAGCATTACAGTTAGCTGGATGCGAAGGTATACGAGGAAATATAGAGTGTGTTTGCATGTGAGCTTGTCATTGTACGTAACTATTTTGCAGGAAAGATGCCTGCAATTGTACGTTAAGTGTTGTCCCGGTTGTTTTTAAATTGAAGTGGACATCACTGGAAGGTGTGGAGTTGACTTATTTAATGCAGGACTAACAGGCATCCCCATGTAATTGATTTGTCTTTTTATTTTTTGCATTTATTGTGGCCAAAATATTGTGATTTTGTAATTATGTTATCAAGCTGTCGAAGTATGTAGTTAACTTGAAGGACTTATCTCTGATCACGTAACATACCGCTGAAGGCGAAATATTGCATGTATATGTTACTGCTGCTTTTAGATTATGATCAGTTTCTTTCATTGCAATTTTCTCTAATCTTAGAAATTTTTAAGGGGTCTAGAATGTAGTAAATAACATTGAATTCCAGGCCACCAACTGATGAAAGTTGATGGTAAATAAGTTTGGATGAAGTGTTTATTTTCTTAAAATGACAGTGTTAATGGGTGGATTCAAGGAAAGACGATAATTTTTTGCAATTTGCTTTCAGGTCTTTGTTGCATCCAGATTGAATGTTCCTGGTGCATGGCAGATGCCTCAGGTGATGCTGCCATAATTTCCCCCCTTCAATGCTATTGGTTCGACTGATATCGTGTATAAAATTTGTCACTATTATCTAAGCCTTATTACATGAAACCTTTGATGGTCGAATTTAGATATATGAAAGAGGAGGCAATTGCCTTTTAAGTAATGATCCAAACTTCTGAGAAGCAATCACAAAACTTTTACTTGTTTCCGCAGGTTTCATCAAGCTGGGTAGACTAATGTTATTTCGGGATGAAATGGGTTTAAATTTGAGCTCGGAAAAAAAAATGTAGAAAGTTCAAATGGAAATGTAACATATCCTACTTCCTGTTTCAACCTAATAGTATGGAGAATTGTAGGTGGGATGGGCATCAAGGGTTAAAAATCAGTACCAAGTACTGCCAAATATTCATCTATCTTCAATGTTTGGTGTTCAGAACATTTAATTGACCATGTGTTTCATTTGTTTGGAATAATTTGCTTATTCTTCAATCTTATGCAGTTGCTTTTCAATTTTCTATATGCAGGGGGGGATTGAAGATGGTGAGGATCCGAGATCTGCTGCAATTAGAGAATTGAGAGAAGAAACTGGAGTGGTGTCTGCTGAAATAATTGCTGAGGTTGTCCGATATGATAGTTTATGAAATTCCCATTTTTGTTTAACGGGTACCTCCAAAATATTTTATATGTTAACATATATATATCGTGACACTTGGTTTTTCTCCAACAAAAATATTTGATTCCGTGTTTTTTTAAATGCTGATCGTCTTTGATTTTGTGCATTTATATTGAAAATTTGCTGTAAATTATCAGGTACCAAATTGGTTAAGCTATGATTTCCCTCCTGCTGTGAAAGCCAAAGTGAACCGTCTTTGGGGAGGAGAATGGCATGGACAGGCACAAAAATGGTAAATGTTATGCACAGATTTTTTTTCCCTTTCAGAATTTCTGATGTTTAATATAGTTAGGAGACTCAGTCTGATTGACTACTTGCAAAATGATATGAAGTCCAGCAATTAGCTTTGCAAATATATTCGTCTTTTCCTTTTCACTTTTTGATTCTATTGTTTCTCCTGCCCTTGACTTCAATTTCTAGAGTTTTACTTCTTTCAATCATGCTACATGTATGTTACTTTTTACTTCACATTTTTTCATTGTGCCACTTGGCAACATGCCATTGGACAGTTTAAAAGAAATAAACAATTTTTTTCACCAATCACATCATGCCAACTTGGATAATGTCAAAAGTGAGGTACAAAATTGATGGACAAATGGCTTAACTCAAACTTTTCTACATTCCAACGAAACCATGATTAGTAGAGAAAGTTAGATTGGGATATAGATAGCTTAGCCGTTGCCTAAGAAGAGTAAAATAGTATCAGGAGAATTTGAAAAGAGTGCCAGAATTTCAGAATCCTAGGCGATGCATCAACTGAATGCTGATAGATTTTTACATAATGACTACATTATTTGTACTCATTAAAATACGTTTTGAATGTCATCAATATCTCATCATCTTTTGGATCTCACGAGCTTAAAGATTGAATACGATGAATGATTGAAGCAATTCATGGCAGGTTTCTTATGAGATTGACAAAAGATGAAAGGGAAATCAACTTAGCAAACGTCGAAACAGACCCAGAATTCTCGGAATGGAAATGGGCCACTCCTGAAGAAGTCACTGAGCAGGTATTCTGAAATGCCCCTAGATTTCGTATACATGTTTCCCAAAACCTAATCTGTGTACGGGATGATTGTGGCAGGCGGTGGACTACAAAAGGCCAACGTACGAGGAAGTCATGAGAACCTTTCGACCTTACTTGGTTGGCGCTACTAAATGCTACTCAACAAAATGGTGAATATAATTCATGTAGAACTCTAAATGTAAATGATTGAAGTTTGAACTTGTCACTTATAAGTAATATTTCCCTGTTTTGTTCAGATTCAAGGTAAGGAATGGTATAATTAAATTTCATTTAGGGCCGCCTGGAAGTTTTGGGTACCGGTTATTTATTTTTTGTTTTTAACTGATTTTGGGCTTTTATGAGAGATTTGATTTTTAATGGCAATTTTGAAACAGACGAATCAGTGCTTGGAAGTTTAATATTCAGCAGGTTTGAAAGTTTTTTAAGAGAATAAAATTACATATATGCTCCTTGGTGAATTTTTCAATTTATAGTTTTATTTTTTTATTCATAAATAATATTTATTTATAAGGAATTTTTTTTACATAAAAGTTATTGAACTTAAAAAGTAAACATTTATAAATTATTTATACTAATAACTAATTTTTTATACATGTAACTTTTTTTACTTATAAGTAAGTTTTTTATTTTATAATTGAATTTTTATCTTTACTAGTATTTTTTTCCCCTTTATAAGCAGTTTTTATTTTATTTTATACAAAATTAGAATTTTATATTTTACATAATTTTTTACTTATAAATAAATTTTTTAATTGCATTTTTATTTACAATTTAATATTGAACAAAATGTGGGTTGAGAATAATTTATTAGTATTAGTTAAAATAAAAAATAAAAAATGCAGTAGTCAGTATATATATGTATGGTGCAGAAGTAGAGTTGTGACAGATGTTGCTCCACGCCAAAGTAAACCTTCAATTACAAGCGGAAATGGGTTGAACGGAGCTCGCTTGGCTCGAACTTCTCGAGCTCAAGGGCCAAGTTGAGCTCGAGCCATGAGCTTCTCTCTCTCGTAAGTCTTTCTTCCTTTCTTGATCGAGATTTTCTTGTTGAAAAGGACACTCACACCAGAGTCTTGGTAGAAAAAGAAAATCTAGTTGTGGAGTTTCTTGCTGAACTAAATCAAAACAAAGAAAGAGTTAAATACCTTATCGCCTCCAAGGCATATCCCAGTGGTGCAAATGATAGGAGTGAAGAAGTTTCAACCTTGTTGGCAATCACAGTGTGAGAGTTCGATTCCTGAAATATGGAATTGGACTCTTTGTGGGTATTAGTGTACATGTAAGCTTTTGTTTCCTGGCCTGTTAGGGCACATCCCACGATTTACCTCCATCACGATGCTTCAGGGCTGGGGTCGTGGGGGTCCCAAGGTTGGGGTTCAACCTTTAAGAGCTAAATACCTTACCATCAGATTCGTTTGTCAAAGAAATCGAATTTGATAGATCAACAGGTTAGACCTTTGAAGCTGCATGAAGCAATTAGACAAATCTCAGAGAATTGGTACATATAAGTGTCTGATTCACACAAGCAAGTTCT
>NC_036248.1:23659713-23660647 GCF_002742605.1 Olea europaea var. sylvestris | reverse complement strand
ATCGAACCTCCTTACTACATCGTTTGCACTCTCTTTTTCCTTCCTCTTATTACTTTTGTGTTATCTTGTTTATTCATAGTTATTTGTTTAAATTTGCGCTTATTTTCGAAAAATGATCGAATAACCAATTCACTCCCCTCTTAATTAGTTGTTCTTGGGCTTTCATAACCTTCTTTTAAGCTTCGCTAAATTGCTCGTCTTCAATCTTCCTTGCTACATAGAATCTGGCATAAAATTTGCACGAATGGGTGCACTTGGAAATAAATTAAACCTGAGGGCCCAATAAGAAAATCACACATCTTCAGATAAAATTGCGACTGGGTCAGTCGATAAAACGATGTCGTTTCCTTAATCGTCTTCAACTGAAAGATGGCGGGAAAATTGGCCAATATAATCAATCCTAGGGTTACAGCAAACTACTCCTCCATTTCACTGACAAAAAAATAAAATTTCAATCTTCCTCAAGATGCCAACATACAAGATTAGGGGAATCAATCTGGATTTCCCTTTCGAGGCTTACGATTGCCAGCTCGTTTATATGGAAAAAGTCATTCAATCTCTTCAAACGGTAGGGAGAATCCAATTTTCATTAATTATTTTTGTCAATATTTGACACTGAAATGATCGAATCGCTTTGTTGTCTTTACGTGTTTAATCACTGGGAATGAACGAGGAATTAACTAAATATTAGGCACACTGGTACTTGATGTTAAATATTATGTTATAAGCAACAAAAATGTAGGAATTGGGATATTTTTCATAAAATTGAGTGAACTTGGTTTCTGGGTAGCCTTAATTAATCTGTGCGTGTATGTCACGGTCCCAGCTGCAGCTCGTCCTCCACTGTAACTCGTAATGAACCCTAGTCAGCTGAAGGTAGCTGAATTGTAACCAAAGAAAAGAAGAAAAACAGAAGGGGGGGGGGGGGGGGGGA
>NC_036248.1:23658887-23659613 GCF_002742605.1 Olea europaea var. sylvestris | reverse complement strand
GTCCAATGTCGCCACATTATCAAAAAAGTACACTTAAAATTTCTTTTTAACTGTAATAATCTCACAGGCAACCTTACCAGATACTGGGGATATGCAAAGGGGAAAAGGGACTTTGTATCTGAGGAATTTGATTGACAAATCCAAATTCTTGTAGACTGGAATGAGAAAAGAAATGGCAGGGACACAAATTAGACCATCCAATTAAGAAATCATAACCAGGAATTACCCACAGATTCTTAAAAGAAAGACAAACAAAAATTGTCATGTACCCATGAATCAAGAAAAGCTCAAGAATCTATGGAAAACATTACTGGTACCCATGATTCATCGTTTTCAACATGTCCATGATTTTGATGGTGAGTCCTGAGGCTATTTATCCTATAATGTTAACATAAATAAGAATATCAGTTTTCTACAGCGTTACATTATGGATTGGAGATATTTTCAAGACTAACCATCCATGGTACGGTAGAAGAATGGAAGAATGCAAGATGTGTCCCACGATATTATTGAGATTGAGATTCTCGGAGAAGCTCCCATGGCCACTGTTATCAACAAAGACACCAATCATAGACAACTCTGTTCTTTTCACAGCCGTTACTTGTGTTGACAGTGAAAGTAAAATTTTGTTATATCGGACAGTCTCACCAATCCAAGTAATCAAATCTCATTAATCTTAATAGACACTTTGTTTTTGTATTAGATATATAAAGTTAGTAGATATTG
>NC_036248.1:23572036-23650681 GCF_002742605.1 Olea europaea var. sylvestris | reverse complement strand
AATGTGGGAACCATCAAGGAGCTCGGGCATTAGCCTTCAAGCTCATAAGGTATGGATATTATTGGCCAACCATGAAGAAAGACACCTAGGAATATATCAAGAAGTGTGACAAGTGCCAAAGATTTGGCAATGTCATCCACCCTCCCGTAGAGGGCTCACTAGTATTAGTTGTACAGCCCCATTTGAGCAGTGGGGAATTGACATCCTTAGTCCTTTGCCAATAAGTAGGGGACAGTTGAAGTTTGTGGCTGTGGCTGTAGAGTATTTCACTAAGTGGGTAGAGACCGAGCCTTTAGCAACAAGTTCAGAGCCGAAGTTAAGAAGTTTCATTTGGAGATCCATCATATGTAGGTTCGGGATACCGAAAGTCCTCATAACTGATAATGGTAGGCAATTTGACAATGCACAATTTAAAAACTTTTGTTCCAACCTAGGGGTTGATCACCGTTTGACGTCGGTTTCCCATCCTCAAAGTAATGGTCTTGCCGAAGTGACTATTCGATTATATTGCAAGACCTCTGTACAAGGATCGGCGATGCAAGAGATTTCTGGTCTGACGAGTTACCTTCCATACTTTGGACATATAGAACGTCACACAGAACTGCTACAGGGGAAACCCCCTTCATGTTGGCTTTTGGTATTGAGGCCACCATCCCTGTTGAAGTCAGATTGTCCAGCCAAAGGAGGCTCGAGTTCGGTAATACAGGGCGCACCACTGAACACCTCGACCTCTTGGAAGAAGTTCATGATTAGGCAGCTTTAAGAATGGCCTCCTACCAAGATAAAACAGCAAAGTACTTCAATAAAAAAGTGAGGACGTGGAGATTTAGAGCTGGAGACCTTGTGTTAAGAAGGGTCGAAGTAGCAGGTCATGCCCCGAGCAAGCTAGGACCAGTTTGGGAAAGACCCTTCGAAGTCATACGACATCTCCAAGGAGGCGCATACAGTTTAAGGGATACATCAGGAAGGCCACTTCCAAGACCATGGAACGTCGAGAATTTAAAGATGTATTACAAGTAACTTGGTCTTCCAGTCATCAGTAGTCAGGCCTGCGCATCAAGGTCTATGTTTTCAATTGTCAGGCCTGTGTGCCAAGGTTCACGTTTTTAGTTGTCAGGCCTACGTAAAAAGCCTTGCCCCGCGCAAGCCATCAAAAAGCATTGCCCCACGCAAGCAACTCAAGCCTTGCCCCGCGCAAGCAATCAAAAAGCCTTGCCCCGCGCAAGCACGTCAAGTAACATTCTCGATCATACAGTGCCCGATCAATGGTATGAGAGATCTTATAAAAATGCCATTACTGTCCTTGGGAATCACGCTATAGGTCGATACAATTTTGTTGTCATGGAGTCCTCGGGATAAACATGCATAACATGCTCGAGCTCAACTCTGGCGTAAAAATGATTTTACAACATGCTCGAGCTCAACTCTAGCGTAAAAATGATTTTACAAATTGAGTCCTCGGGATAAACATGCATAACATGCTCGAGCTCAACTCTGGCATAAAAATGATTTTACAAATTGAGTCCTCGGGATAAACGTGCATAACATGCTCGAGCTCAACGCTGGTGTAAAAATGATTTTACAAATTGAGTCCTTGAGATAACTTGTATACATGCCCGAGCTCAACTCAATGATTTTTACAAAAATTGAGTCCTTGAGATAACTTGTCATGCTCGAGCTCAATGCATAATGTTCATAAATGATTTTACAAATTGAGTCCTCGAGATAACTTGTATACATGCTCGAGTACGTCAAGGCCAAAACTTCATTTTAGGCGTCGAGTTGTTAACTCATCTTAGGCGTCAAGATATTTAATTAGTCTAGGCGTCGAGTTGTTAATTCATCCTAGGCGTCGAGATATTTAATCTAGACGTCGAGCTATTAACTCATTTTAGCGTCGAGATATTAATACGTCTTAGGCGTCGACAAAAACATCCCCGACGTCAAGTTATTGTTTCATCTCAACGTCGAGCTATTTAAGTTTGTCCTGATCGAGACATCAGCCATACATGATCGCGCAAAATGAAAAATACTTGATCGAGTAAAATACCATAAATGGAACATTATCTAAGATCGAGCATAATACTTGTTCAAAATACAAAAGAAGGGGATGTCATCATGAGAAAAACATAAACTAATCTAGGTCATCGGCTCTTTCTCCCGAAGCGTGCTCCCCTGCTCTTCTGCCACGTCCTCACCGTCAATATCAACCTCATGGTACTCGACAGTTTCCTCGGACTCTGAAAGCTTGAGGTCATCAGCAACCTCAGGGATGCTCTTTAAATCCTCGGGTTTTGTGTCAGGCTTCGACCTCAAAAATGCCCGAGCCTCTTTGAAAGCGTGGAAGTACGAGCCCATGGCGTACTCTCTCTTAAGCCCTTTGAACTCCTCGGACATTTTGAAATCCTCAATCGCAATGCCTCGAGCTTCAGTCAGGCGAATTTCGAAATCAATCTTCAAACGCTCGATCTCGAGCTTTAAATCCTCGGCCTCGCCCTTGGCAGATCCAGCCTCTTCCCAAGCTCTCTGAACGTCTTTCTTCGCATCCTCGAGCTCCCTCTGGAGAAAGAGGCGCTTAGCTTCCATGTCAGCTAACCTCTTTTCATGTGCTCGAGAAGTGTCCTCGAGCTCAACAGTTTTCTGTGCCTCGTCTTTTCCCTTCAGATAAAGGCCAAGGGCAATGCTAAGAGCCTACATCATATAAACCCGAGCTTAAGCAATCACATCATATAAACCCATAAATTGCACCAAGTAAGTTGAGCGAGCTTACCTTCAATGTAAGAGATTCAAGAGCCTTCGTACCTCATTAAAGCCGAGGTCCTTTCGATGTTTGTCCACGATGCTGAACACCAATCAGGATCTTGATTTTGGAATGAAGGCATAGGAGGGACCTCATCCTCGAGGTCAACAACCTCAGGGGTACTCCTTGGCTGAGGGCGTGATCGAGGAGGGGCAGTTGGAGTTTCATTGGCCTATATGGTCGGGGATTGTCCCCGGGCAGAAGGTTCGCCTAGCCCACTCCTAATATTCTTAGGGCCTGAATCTCGAGCTCTTTTCTGACCTGGAGGTCGAGCTTGAGGGGCCTTCGACTTTTTGTTCACAGTCTGTTTGAGGGCTAAAAGATCAAAAGTCATCTCTGCAAAAAACAAGTCATTGACATGAGCATAATTATACGTTCAAAAACTGACTAATAAGGAATAAGGCAAAAAAATGATCCCTACCCTCAGTGCCTTTCACATCCGCGAGATCAAGAACATCATTCCCAAGGATGTCATCTATATCATATACAAGAGGCTCAAGGTTCTCTAACATCATCCTATGCCTTTCTAAAGACTCAAAGTAGGTCTGGCCTTCACAAAACCTGGGAGTGTCGGGCAAAACCCACCTAGGACTAAAAGGAAGGTCACTATCCTGAGGTACGACATAAAACCACTTTTCTTTACATCCTTTCAATGAACTGGGCATCCTCGATAATCTAAAGCCTCCTTGGGATGAAAGGTAGGCAAAAAAAGTATATTGAGGTAGCTATTTCAGGTCGAAGACCATTTTACAAAGATCGATGTATGGGTTAATTCCTAGGTATCTACAGGATATAAAAAAATAGGTGAGCATCATCCACCCATTTGGCACGAGCTGTCTAGGGCTCATGTTATGCTCAACCAATAAAGACACAAAAAAGAGGATGCGGAGGCCATCTAAATCCCCCCTTTACTGAGTCCCTAAAAATCACGAACTCTCCATCTCGAGCAAAGGCCATCCTATCCTCTCCCCCTGGCATCCTAATATCACACTTCGGCATGAGCCCGTGCTCCCTAGCCATCGATATTACTAGATGTTCTTTAAACTTACAAGGAACCTCGGGAGTACCTAAATGGGGTCGGGATACTTTGTGCCCGAGGTTGGGCATTAATTGGGACGACCATAGGTATGATCGAGCATCCTATGTTCTCGGGAGTACTCCTCGAGGATAACGAAGACTCACTACTACTATTGCTAGACATCCTGACCTAGGTAAAAAAGTGCCTAAAGAATAACTTAAAAACTCGAGGTCTTACCTTAAAGTCGACGCCTAAAAACTCAAGTTCTGATCCCGACGATTAGCAAGAGAAGTTCACTGAGAGTAAAAAGTGAAAAATGAAATGTGGAGAGGGTATTTATAGGCAACAGGAGCGAATAGTCCAAAGGTCACTACCCCGACCGTCAGATCTGGCCACATGTCCTACATCCACTTTTTTACCGTCTTTTCCTATTTAGGGCTTACCTCAGTACACGTCAACCCTTCTGAACACCTGTCATCAAAAATGTCCTCGAGCTAAATACTCCAGCTTTTGTTTCAAGCCTCTTTGCATCATATCCTCGAGCGAAGGCTTCGAACATATGTGCACGGGGGCTAATGATACTGACATTTCCAGCAGCCCGATGATTATATTATCCCGACAACGAATTTTAGATGAACTTATATCTCCAGCTATGGAGTCCTCGAGCATATGGTGGCCTCGAGATATTATGCCCGACCACATCTGCCTAGCTGCTTCGCATATTGCAATACTTGTCCTCAAGTATCAGAAGTCCTCGAGCATATGCTTCCCTCACAACCTACGATTGTTGACCCTTTAGAATTCCTACGCAATTAGGACTCTAACTCAACATATACTTCTATCCCACATATAATTATGGAATTTGACCAACTCCTTAACTATTCAAGACTCCAGCAGATAAGGACATCCAGGTAGTTGAGTCCCACTAGGAGAATGTCGCTCACTACTATAAATACGCGAGTGGTGCGGTGATAGTGCTAAAATCTTTCACAAAACGCCTATAAAAACTAGCCTAACCATGAAAACTCCTAACTTCCGTTATACTTTTAGGTGTCGACCAATCTCTAATAGCTTTTGATAAGTGTGTTTTTACACACTTATTTAGGTCACAAACATGACTTAAATACGAGCAAAATGATTGAATTGTGACTTAATCTTGTACAATTGTGAATTGTAGGAAACAACGATGAACATGGTGAAATTCAGGAGAAAAATGCGAAAAAGGACTAAAGTGACGCAAAGTGAAAGTTCAGGGACCAAAAGTGCAAATATCCAGAAGTTGATCCGATGAAAAAATCAAGAAATCAATTAGGCCAATTACCAAATTGACGATATCGTGGGGTGATGAAATGAAAAGAATGAAGAGAAGATGCTAAGAAGTGAAGGATGCAAGTTGGAGGACCAAAACGCAATTTCTCCATAGTTGATAGTACTATGCGACCGCATAGTATTATCCTCTATGCGTCGCATAGTACCATACCAAAACAAAAAAAGGCTTGAAAAATTCCTTCTATGCGACCGCATAGAATTACTCTACGCTGTCGCATAGAACAAAAATCTGAAAAAAAATTAGTTTCCTTTTTCTTCCGAAACTCTTATGGAAACAAAATTTTAGGGTCCTATAAATACAAAAATTCGACTAGAATGAAGGACGCCATTTTTACATGTTTTTGGTAGATTTTGAAAAAGAAACTAGGGAGAAAACAAGAGATAAACATCACGCCAATTGAAGATCGGAGTGAATATTGATTCGGGTGATGTCGTTTCTTCAAATACTTTTGAGTTTTGTTCTTTTTAGCATGTTAGGCTAAATTTATTACTACTAGGAGATTAATGAACCTTGTAATACCACATTTAATTGTTGTTTTGGATTTTTGACGTATGTAAATACCAATTCCGGAATTGATTAATTTATTTCGTTTGTATTTTCATATAATTATTGTGCACGTGATTATATGAATGTGGTGACCTATTTTATGCATTCAAAAGAAGGAAAATAGGTTCGACATAGTATAAATCGTCATAGGGTCCGATAGAGGATAGAAATATACCTCTATGCCTTGTGTGAATCATTGGATATTCGTGAATTATAATGCATGTCGGTATATTAGTATTCGTCATAGAAATATAGTCGAATCATATATTGGGATAGGTTTGGCATTGCTCAAGAGAGATTGCTAAATTAAAATAGGAATATCTATTCATCTTTTGTGGAATTGTGTGTCAAAGTTGCATAAATGACTATTGAATGGGTATTGCTTGCGGATTCGTGATCCTAGTGAGTTAGAACGTCCATTAATTCTATAAAATTTTAGTTAAATTGCATCCAAGTTACTTTGAACTTAGTATAATCCTTAGTCAATAATTGCATCAACGATTACATTATGTTAGTTAAAGTACAAAAACGTAATTTGCTTGTCGTGTTTCGGTTAAAGTCATATTAGATTAATTCGAACTAATTCAATTCTCGTGGGATCGATACTTGGACTTATAATCCATTTCGCTACTTGTTAACGAACCGTACACTTACGGTGGGTTTTGAATCGAAACAAATAATTTCGCGAACAATTAGCAGAGTATCTCCAATCGAGGGCAACTTGGGAAATGAAACACTATCTTCTACAAACAAATAATGGGTAGCGGAGCTAAGCTAAAAACATATCATGGGCTTACCTTCTTCAACCCGCATGAACAAATTTTCTCAGGATTGGAAGATTATAAATCATTTATCGTCCCACCTTAAAAGAGTGTCTAAGATCGGATTCCTTTGCCTTATCAACATCCTCGGATTAAAAAAGTATCCGTGGATCGGATTACCGTGCCTCGTTAGTAGCCTTGGACTAAAAGTAATTATGATCCAATAGGACCTAAAGGACCCATTACATGCCCACATGTCTCTAAATATTCACAACATGGCTACATGGATCAGTTGAAGTGAAACATGCCTCGACCGCCAAAGTATTATTTAGAAACGAAACACTCAAGATTCAAATACTTGGCTAAGAAGGCAATTAAAGGCCTCCACCACCAGAAGTTCCGTAGGCCATTAACACATGCATGCACACAATAAATTGTTTGAAAAATGTCAAAAATATACATACCTCAACAAGAATCTTGGAAATTGGAACTAATCATGACATTAAACATGCTTAGGAGTGTCAAATTCTAAAATAAACAAAAATCCCCTAAACACGTAGGACCATTTACACAGCTAAAATAAAGGTTGAAAATCGAATATCCAATCTTCAAACTCACCAAAAAGGCCACCTCGAATCAGGGCAAAAATTAAGGGTGGTTGGCACTCTTGAAAATCATAGCATTCTCCAATTGAAGGGCGGTTTTAAGCCAAAGTTTTATGAAAAGTCCGTATTTCTTATTTCTATAAGCAATTTGCTTAAAAAGATGCCCACATCCCTTAAAAGAGGAAAAACTCTACCAAAATTGTGGCAAAAAAAACTCTACCTTTAGCTTACGAAAATAATTTCTATTTTTTGAAGTCAACAGTTATCATACTCAATTGTTAGTTGTTAATGTAGAATAAGTACTAGTAAAATAAATGATAAACATCATACATTTACTATCATGTCATCAATTTCCATTCATTCAAGCGGCAAAATTGGATGAAGTTACCCAATTTAAATCAAATTAAGGTAAAATTACCTGATTGATATCATTTGAAAGTATGGTTACCACTAATGGAATTTACCAACCCACCCACTAAGTAAGGCCTTACATGGTGCAAAAATGAGGTACCCTTCTAGAAAGCTACAACCAATTTAACCAATTTAAAATCAACTTTAAGTCATGAGCTTCAATTAAAATGCATGCCTTAGAAAACTTTGTTGTAGAGTTTGTGCATCACCTATAGCAGATTCTACACAGAGAACCTGTGGAAATCCCAACACTGAAATTGCATGTTGACAGGTCAAACAGAGAACATACATCAGATGCGAGACATTTTGCTCATGATCTTTGGGGGAAACAATTTAATGGAAGCTTTGTGGTCTGCGAATAGACGATAGACATATATTTGAAGAAAGTGATTACCTCCTTAAAGTAAATTGAAGTGTGTTAGTTTATACAGGTCCTGCACAAGGACATCAATTATGGAAAATCCATATTTAAATCTAAACGGCTGTTTTGATTCTAAATTGATGAAACATTTGCCTCTAGAGCACCTAACGAAGCCTACAGTAGAAGAAGAAGAGCCAAAAAAAAAAAGTGATGTGGTTTAGAAGCCCCACTGAGAGTATAAATCATCATATATAGTTGTGTTTTTCCTATTGTAGGTATATGATATCAGACAAGTAGTATAACAA
Organism: Olea europaea var. sylvestris; assembly: GCF_002742605.1. Classification (NCBI taxonomy): domain Eukaryota; kingdom Viridiplantae; phylum Streptophyta; class Magnoliopsida; order Lamiales; family Oleaceae; genus Olea; species Olea europaea. The sequence goes on along the minus strand of NC_036248.1, from coordinate 23,642,544 downwards.
ACCATTGAGTCCAGATAATCATTTCCACAAAGACTATTATTTTTATTCGTAGTTTATTATTTCTACTTCTATTCTTTGAAAACAATTTATGATTGTTGATTGTTGATCTAAATTATACTAACGAACTTGAATGTTGTTAGAACGTGCACAATAATTGAATTAGGTTTTTGAAGATGAAAGGAATATTAGGGTACATAATTATATTTTTCGATGACCTTTAATTCTCTGATCAAAATTCATAATATAATATAGTGTACGGTCAAATACATCTAACTTATTCAATTTACCTCTCTCGAATTCAAATAGATTCTATTTAATTAAATCAATTTCATATCTCTATGTGAATCCAAATAACCTTAGTTAAACGCATTAAATTGCTAAGAATTTATGTAACAACCACATTGATTATAATCTTAACACTTTTATATTAGTTCCTGAATTTTACTACGTGGTCTAAACCTATAATTCACCTCTCGACTCATTATAAATTCGGTGAATTATCTTCCAAGTAATTAAAGCATTAAACACTATAAATAAAATCAACACATATGAAATTGAGAACTAGAACATTAAAAATTGAATTAAAGATCCTTAATAAATTACCTTGTTCACCCAAACAAAAGGTTTAGCTATGCAAAATAGTTGAAGAAAAACAAAGAATAATAGTTGAGTACATCATTGGCTTTTTAATTAAGATGTAAAGAAAATGAATCTTGCACTTCTTGTCCAAATTAATGCTTCAAATCCTTGATTTTTTTTGTTTTATCAATGTGTTTTTCTCTAAGAGTGTGTTTGATTGGTATGAAAAATATTACTTAGAAATGAAAATATTTTCCATCTTTTGTGGAAAATAAAAACTACCTCTATCCAAGGAAAATGTTTTCCCTAAAAACAAGAAAAATTAGGCATATTTTCAAAAGATGGAAAATGTTTTTCATGGAAAAAAATAGCAATCAAACACTCTAAATAGGAATTTGGGTGAAAAACTGATATTTTTCATGGAAAATAAACGTAATCAAACACACCCTAATTCTTAAGTTATGGAACTCTTTTTCTCATTCCCCTTTTGGTCTTTATATGGTATTCTACTTTTTAGAAGAGTTTTCATCCAAAAGAAACTCAAAAGACTAGAAGAAAATTAAAAAAATGTTAAAACGCCCAAACACGTGGCCTACCTGAGACATACAAGTAAAATCACTAGCCATGGGAGCGTCGTGGGCCACTAGTTTGCAAATCGAGGACCACCTGCAACCTAATTTCCACTTTTTTAGTTTAATCCTCCAACTTTCCAAAACTTCTATTTTGATCCCCCCAAACTTTTCAATTGTCAATTTATTGTGCTTAATCTTATGAATTCATCCAATTGCTCCAATATCTTCTTCCGGTTGATTAATCCCAATCCCAAATGATCTTCAAGAGCCCGAATTAATCTCCAATTATGCTCAAAATCACCATTTTTGCATCAATTACGCTCAACTTCAAACATTTTTTTTACAAATCACATTATTTTACATAATTCGGAAGAAATTCCCTCAAATATATTATAATCTATCAAGATTAAAAGCATAATTAAGTGTGTTAAACACACTTATCAAATATCCTTAAACCTAAACTCTTGTTTGTCTCGAGCAAGTTTATCTACCCAACAAACATGTAAACAACAATTAACAAGTTAAATAGCACGACGTATTTGCCTTGGGATTTGAAACTGCTCAAGTAATTCACCAAAAAAAACTTCTAAAGTTTGCTGCAAAAACATATTTTAACTTGTCTAATGTTCAACCAATGTGTATATGTGCATAATCAATTTAGTCACATACCCTTTTTAAAGTTGGACCCATCGTGACCCTCAATGGTCAATTATTTCTCTCTTTTCTCGTGAGATGGACACTCTCAAAATTATTTTTCAATTACTCACTCAAGGCGCTCCTTCTAAGGCTGACCTACTCTTTCTTTCACTCTCAAATTTTGTTGATATTTCACTATATGCAAGTTAATATTTCAACAAATAAGGGTTCTCCAGATTTTTATTGCTTCAATCTCTAATAATCAACCTAGCTAATAATTGTTAAGAGGTCTTATTCTCTCAAATAAATTTTGAGATGTATTTGGTTTTCCATAAGGTAACCCGTAGAACTGGAGTGTATTACTGGTCAAGCTAATCAGTTCAGCCTTTATCTAAAAGTTTTCTACCCGAGATTTGGATATATAATACTGGAGTGCTCAGACGCTATTATAGGAGTTAAAGAACATTGAAATTGTCAAGTCTCCTTCATCTACCTCAACTTGTTTGCGATGTTAAATTGGTGGTTCTGCCATCTTGGCAACTTATTGTGCAATTTGACAACCTCAAAATATTCTATTTTTTTGCCATCTGATATTTCTATTTTTGTTTGTGTTCCTTATGTCTTTGTCTAAAGGTGCGTTCTATTTTTGGATCAAACTGTTCAAGATTGTCACATTTAGATCATAGCATACAACGGACATCATTTTATCTATAAGTCAAAGTAGAATAAACTAAAATTAAATGTAAATAAGTCCCTGACAATGATGCAAAAAACTTCATGTACTTTTTCTCTCGCAAGTGTACGATATGGAACAAATAATATAACAGACCTTTGAGTCTAGATAATCATTCCCACAGAGACCATTATTTATTCCTAATTTACTATTTCTATTTCTATTTGATGAAAACGATTTATGATTGGTGGTTGTCGATCTTAATCATACTAACTAACTTGAATGCTATTCGAATATAAAAGGAATATTAGGGCACACAATTTAATATATTATTCACCTTTAATTCTCTAATCAAGATTCATAACATAGTGTAGTGTTTTATCGAATTCCTATAATGTATTCAATTTACTTCTGCCGAGTTCAATTTGATTCTATCTAACTAGGTCAATTTCATATCTTTATGTGAATTCGAATACACCTTACTTAAACCCATCAAATTGCTAAGAATTTATATAACAGCCGCATTGATTGGAATGTATCTTAACACTTTTATACTAGTTCCCAAATTTTACATTTCTGTACTACTTGAATTTTACTACGTGGTCTAAACCTATAACTCACTTCTTGACTGATTATAAATTCACAAGATCAATGAATTATTGGCCATGTAATTAGAGCAATAAGCACAATAAATAAAATCAACACGTATGAAATTGAAAACTAAAATATTGAAAATTGAATTAAAGGGATAAATTATATTGTTCGCTCTAACAAAAAATTTAGCTATGCATAATGGATGAAGAAAAACAAAGAATAATAATTTAGTACATCACCAGGTTGTTAATTAAGATATAGAGAATTTGATGAATCTTACACTAAGATTCTCTTCTTGCCCAAATCAATGCTTCAAACCCTTGATTTCTTCCTTTTCTTAGATTTAATTTTCTCCAATTCTCAAGTTGTGAAACCCCTTTCGGTTTTTGTATAGAATTATACTTTTTTCTATCCAAAACATGTAAACATTTTGCATTTTTTAATGGTCCATCATTTAAACACCATCTCATAACCGTCCATTTTCTCTAATCGTTCATATTTCGTAACTCCTTTGATGGGAAGGAATTTATAAGGGGAAGTAGCGCTATTGGTCCCCAAGTCGAGACTTTCATGAAATTGCACCATCGCAGAGAGGTCTTGAAGACTTGGAACCACCAAACACAATCTGAAATTTGGTATTTTGAAGATCAATGGCTGGATGTTAGTTTCTGTTATTTATTTTTCACATTTGATCTATATGTTGCTTGTTTATCGACACATGATAGATCAAGGTAAAGTCTAACAGCAGGTATAAGGCCATATTTGCCTCTGCCTTGCTCGGCAAATTCTCTGCAATTTTTCCAAAGATTTCAAAATCTTATTTCATAGTTTTTTTTATGGAAATAAGGATAAGAATCATTAGGAAATCAGATTTCTAATATTTCTAGGATTTGAAATATAATTTTTGGTGTCCGGAAGGTAGAGAGACCGTTGGGTTTTTCCTTAGGTTGAAATCGGGCCAAAATGACCCGGTTGAAGACAAACTGTAGAGAGTAATAATTAAAAAAAAAAAGCAAAAAAAACGAGAGGCTTTTTTTTCCTTGAACTCAAGGGCCCACTTACGTGAAATAAGGCTACTGTTGTACTATTAAGTTTGGCAAAGATCAATTCTGCCAATTTCTTACTACACGTGATTATCAAATAGTGAGTTGGTCAAAATGGTGCAGATTTCTAGGTCCTTTTCATAAAAAATTGGTTATGTTATTATTTTGGAATATTTTAATAACATTTTTGACTATTGAACATTGATACAGTCGGAATTTTTTGAGTTTTTATATCACTGTAGACCCATGTGCTGGAAGTTAATGGGAATTGTTTATTGACTTTGTTTTTATGTGCTAAAGTTATTTAATTTTGTGTGAAAATGTGGTATCCTAGTAGTTCACCAATGTCCCAAAATTTCATGCCCATGTTTTAACTCTAATGAAGAGCCCTGGGCCTTTTCCCAAGTGGGACATCGATTTCATTGGACCTTTGTCCTAGGGCAAGGATGGAGTAAAGCATTAACCCTGGCCCTAGATTATTCACCAAGTGAGTAAAGGTCGATCCCCTTACTAAGATCACTGAGGAAAACACCTAGAAATTCGTATGGAAGAACATAGTATTGTCATTTTTGCATTCCTCAGATAAAACGTGTCTATAATTAGAATTTAATTTATTGGGAAAAAATTAATACCATTGTGAGGAGCTCCACATCCTAGAGACTTCTCCACACCATATTATACCCAGTCCAATGGCTAGGTCAAAAATGTCAACAAGATCATCGACATACTCTAAAGCATAAGTTGTAAACCACCAAGGCTGGTTGGGCAAAGGAGTTACCCCTATTCATGTAGTCATATTGAACCACAACAAGAACTGCGACAAGTGAGATGCCATTTGCATTCGTCTCATCACTGCTTACACTTTGACGAGATGCAAAATGATGCAGCCCAATGAGAAAATATGAATTTTTTGAAATAAAGGAATGAGGAGCAATAATGATTCGTAGTATAACAACGCAATAGGGAGATACTATAACTCTAACATCGGAGTTTTAAGTGTTTTCGAAGGTCAATCTCCCTTGTAATGAAGTAGAGATCAAAACTTTGGGTCCCTATTGAGAGGACCTTATCTCATCATAGATGTCATTGGATCCCACAATTGTAGACTGGGGGCTCCAATGGGATGCCCAGAAAGCACCTGTGGAATGCAGCTTACTTCGTTATAAATCGACAAGTTATGTTCCATGGTATTTTTTGTGAAATGTCTACAGAATTCACTCTACAAACACTTTTAACTCCTTTGAAAGTGAGCTCGTCCATTACCAGTTTTGGTTAACTACAAGATAATCTGGCTAGATCATGTTTTAGCGAATATCGAAAACAAGCACAACCAATAAGATAAATGGTATAAAAACCAGAGACTGTGGCTGGCCAAGGATAAAGGCGAAACTCCGCTCTAAAGGGGAAGAGTGATCACTTTATCGAATTTCATGAATGAAGGTTCTATCCATTCGCAAATCAAGTTACATTAAAATAGGTAAACTGGCCCTTCTCATCTTCCCCAAGAAAAAAACATTGGAAACCAAATTTTCACCAGTGTCGATCATCCTCATATTAATTCAGATAAATTATTTCCTTGAGCCCATCATTCCCAAAAGGTGAGAACTTCTCCACGAAAGAATACCTCTATATATGCATCCGAGTTAGAAGAAGAATAAGTCTATCAAAAGAAAAGCTGAAACGACTGTAAACCAAAGGAGAATGACGATCGAACTTTATTGGGCTATGATGCCATTTGATTTATTGGTCCATTTCAATTGGACAAGGATGAAATTACTTAACCCACCAAATACTACCTACGCCATTGCCTAATAACTCAATGTGAAGTAGGCTACGACTCGGCCCAAGACTTATGAAATACATGTGCTACTCTGGACACTTTGATCTCCTAACCTAAAATCAACGGTGATAATCCATCTATATATATATGGATTGAGAAATATTTTTCATTTTTCTCTCTTGACTCTTCATGTGGTCTTGTGTGTGGAAGTTTCTGGGTCTCTCTCTTGAGACTTTGTGTATATGTCCTTTCTTCTTCTTCGTGATGTCTGTTCATTTATGTAGGAATGTATTTTATTAACTATCATGTCATCAATTTCCATTAATCTAAGTGGTAGAATTGGATGTAGTTATCAATTCAAAACAAATTAAAATATAGTTATCCTGTTGAATAAAATTGAAAGAACCGTGCTATACTTACAGGAGATTTCATGCAGATGTTTTACAGAATACACATTGCAGTGGGGCCCACACCCATAAAATATTGAACAATGCTACAAGTACAGATTTTTTTTTACAGAATTTGGACAAAAAAATAGTTGTCTTTCTGTAATTGACTATTGTTAAAAACAGCTTTTGACAATAGCAAATCACGGGAAGATAAGTGTCTTTCTATACCAATTCTGTTAAGAAAATCTGTACTTGCAGATTAATTGTAAAATATCCACATGCGGCCCACCCCCATGTGACTGTCTCTGTATAACATCTGTGAAGTTTTCCCTGTTGCTGTACTTTTAGGCTTACAATATCAATGTCCTTATCATCCCTTAAAGCTAGTTCTTCGTCGTAACAACTCGACTTCTGTATCCAAATCGCTAACTTGTGTAATATCTCTTTAAGAGAGCGGTAGTCCATATAATCCCTCATGACTTTTTGTCGCATCCAACCATGACCTTTCCTTAAAGTTGAATTTTGTAACAACAGGGCTTCTATGTTCAAACCAATAACTTTACGTACTATCCACTTCAAGAGAATTTTGTAATGACTGGAGATTTATTCGAGGAAGACGTCTAAGTCGAAAATTTGAAAAACAAAATTTTATTAGTAATATAAATTAAGTTAAAATTAATTAATTTTAAGCCAACTACCATTTAGTGGACAAAAGATGGGAACATCTAAAATGAAAAAGATGTTTCACTAGTATTCTAGACCAATTATGATTTTATTGCCATTCTTGAAGAAGAAATAAGCAATGCATTGCTTTTGTGGCTCAATCAACCTTTAGTTTTATGTAATAATAGTATGGGTATGTATGTAAATAATCAATTTCAGTTCCCAACTATTTTTTTTCTTTTATATGTTGGATAAAAAACCCATTATTTAATACTTCGCAAAAAATATATGATGGTTACGGAACACTTTTCTAATACTTTCTAGTTTTACGAAGATAGTAAAAAAAAAAAAATTGAGGGGAACTTTGGGCAAGATCTATCTGCAACGAATAGAAATGCCTATCAGAAAGATACTCAAAAGGCTTCGGGATCGAGGTCTCATTATTCAAAGAAGACTATGCCTAAAGACTCCCATGCCTTTCTTGGTTGGACCAACCAACCGGCCATTTCCAACAAGTCTTCTCAATGATTAATATTTGGATCTCCAATGTTTTTCATATTGGTGTGGAGAGGGAGTGCCACCACGATCTTTAGCTTTGGGCAGTGGTATCTAACATGAACATAAAGGATAATTTTGCATAATGAATAAAAAATTTAAGACCAACTTGCAATAAAAATAATAAATAAGAAATTCATGTTGCAATTTTCTCATTCCAATAAATGGTTTCTAAACTCAAATATGTTGTTTCAAACTCGTTGTCCTTTATCACATCACCTTTGAATGCTACGTATTTTTCAACATCTTGATATATTACACTTTACGGTCTATTTTTATTTGGTAATAAGATATGATGTAACGAAATATCGAAATTGCATTTAAAAAAATATTTAAGAGGATAATAAATTTCGTCTCGACTTCTCAATGACAACACAAAGCGTGGGATTAACTGTGTATTTCCAGCTTGTTTTGTGCTTTGCAATTGAATTTTGTTTTCTTGTGTAATTGTGGCTGTTGGCTACGCTTCCACCGTCCAATTTTGACGCGAAACAAGAAATTCCTATTTCTTTTCTTTTCTTCATAGATTTAATGTTTTACTATTCAACGACGTTACTTAAATAAAAAATGTCAATTAAGTGGAGAGAGTGTTATTATGTTACTTAGAAACTGGTCAACGTGAAATTATGGATAATTTTGTGCTTAAAACTATATATTTTATAAAATTGACAAGTAATCCTTAACATTTTTACACTTCTAGGAAATTGGTCTTATTCGTCTCTTCCAAACGAAACGAAAAGGTTTCTAAAAATGCCTCGTATTATTACGAATGACTCAAGTAAGCGATTGTTTCACAAAACTTTTGATAAAATGTTTTTTTTTAAATCAAATTTTAATAAAAGTTGATAAAATATGTATTAAAATCTAATTGATTGATTAAATAATTGCTTAATTAATTAATTAATACACACACACAAACAAAATATTACCAATCGCAGGTCGATTTTAATCAATATAACAACAAAGGGTTTGGGGGCTAACGGAATGATTAATATTGAAAGTAAATTGAAATTTAATTATTTAATTGAGACAAATTAAAGTTGAATGATCAAATTGAGATTTTATTGAAAGCTCATTGACCAAAGGTGTTATTAACCCCGGCACATAAAATTCACTAATAGTAAAATATTAAAGGCTGTTTGATGTAAATTTTTAAAGAATAAATTTTTTTAAAAATTAGAAAGTAATATTTTTGAAATATGTGTGATTAAGAAGTAGACAAAACTAACTCAAATAATAATAACAAGACTTCACTAGCTCAGTGATCAGAATGAGTCTCATTTCGAGATGGGTAAAATAAGAAAAAATTAGAGAGAGACGTGAAGACTTCTAAAGTGCGCCTTCAAATACTAATCTTTCGCAGGCTTGTTCATGGCCCACGAGCCTGCTTCATCAAACAAGCACCACTCAGCCGAAAGGCCTACAAAACTAGAAATCACATATTTATCCATCCGTTCCAACACTAATAGGCAGGTAATAGGCCCGCCAAATTAGCACCAATCTCTCCACACTCTTGGGTATATCAGCATTAGAATCTTGCTGCATAAAAATCTCAGAAAGGTAGACCGCCATCAGCAATTCCTCTGGTTTGTCTGTCTATTTTAATATATATATATATATATATCCTACAGATTGCTGTCAAATGCCATCCGTATTAATTCTGATAGCCATTTTCTATACATATAGTCTATAGAAGAGTTGGACCACCATCTCATATATCAAATCCCTAGTGTAAGAGCCAAATGAAAGTTTAGCCTTCATTTTGACCATCAATTATATAAATGATTTATAAATTCAATCATAGTCAAACATTAATTTCAACTAGACATTTGTAACTATTAATCCAAGTTTTGTAATCTCTCTGAAAAGCAAAGACCGAAAAACCTTTTCAAGAAAATTGCCTATCTTTGTTATCCAAGAAGACGTCCACAATATACAGTTTAGCAAAAAACTTGAAAATGATGACTATCTGAGCAATTGAAGGGAAAACCCTCTAAATGAACCACAAGAATCAACTACCGCAGCCATAAGGTTGATAGCAAAACAAGATGTGGTTAAGTTGATAACTTGAAAATGAACAGTATTGTTACAACTAGAAGATTTTTAATTAAAACTTTTGTTTCACCACACAAGGGGAATAATTTGTCACTTGTGTTCTCTATTGTCCTATATTCGTACCAATTCGCAACAAAACCTACACAGCTAGCATCCCAACTATCAAGAGTATAACCAATTCACCTTGTCTTGGTTGGTCAAGAATTGTTGTGTCTACAACCAAGGTTAAGAATTCAAGGACCGGTATCTTCCATCCCCTGTACTACCCCTCAAGAAAGAAAAAAATTGGACCTCTGTACAAACTAATGTTTCCAGCTTCCTCTCTATCTTTAGTCTTGAACAATGAATTTTCCAAATAACGGCCATGTGGGAGCAACAAGTCACACGCAGGAATCTAGTATAGAAGCTCAAACAACATAAAATCCATAAATGGATCCCAGAATGATATTAATACTAAACATTCCAACACTCAAAATGAGAAGAAGTAAAAAATGAAGCATTTCTTCCATACTGCATTACACAATTTACGTAGTACTGCAAGTCTACACCCTCCAAGAATTAAAATAGAGACTCTCTGAAAGAAGTTGAGATCCAACGTCCAAAATTGGTTGTACAACTTACCGTCTACCCAATAATTCATTGAAACATCATTTTACATTAACATCAAGTTTTCTTTCATTGCCAATTGAAAGATTAAGCTTGAAAAATATGTGCAACTTTTCAGAATGGACAAGTTTCAAATCCATTGTTTGGCGTGATTCCTGTTGAAGTTATACATATCAAAGACACGAGTAGAAAATATATCATCAAAATATCTGAGTGAATTTCTCGTGACCATGCCAAACTAGAGGCCACCAGGTCAATTCTCACAATCCTTGCTCGGCTTTTGGCTCCCTTTTAACAATAAAGCTTCAGGCATCATCCTGGGAGACTCACTGTTTGGATAGCAAGGATATATGCACCAACAATAAGCATTATGCTAAAATTACGAGGTGAGAATAAAAGTAAAAAATGAAGGCCATGAAGAATTGTAGGACAAACTTTGTAATAACCGACCTGTCAGGTGCTTCTTTCTTGCTTATCAGTGTAATTTCTAGTGATGCAAGATATTCACCGAATCTTTTGAGGTCTTTCTCTTGGCAGAATTTGACAAGATGGTGCAGGAAATCATTGAATTGTTTGGGTTCCTGTTGACAGTTGTTTCAAAGTAGTGTGCAAAAAGAGTCAACATAAATACTACAAGTTCAGAGCACAAATTTCTCATGCAAATTTGGGGGGAAAAAGTAAAAAAAAATAAGTCACTGAATTTCAGCTATTTGTTTCTCATAGCTAACCGGTTTACATTTCTCATGTCAATTTGGGGAAAGGTTGCTTGAATTTCACAAATTTGTTTTCATAGCTAACCAACTTACATTTCTTGGATAAGAACCAATATATAGTTGAAATAGTATGCTTAATCACAAGGATAAAAAATACAGTCAACATATTTCCCTGAATACAACTGTAATTTGAATCTGGCAGAGCTGCAGAAATTGTTAGAGAATAACACGAGAACTTCATCATTAATAACTCCTAAAACAACACTTCCACTGTTCTTCCTACTATGACGTTGTGCAGTCAACAAGAGATGTAAAATAACATTGAGGAAGGGGAATGGGCCAACAAGTGTGAATAAAATATTCAAGATTGAAAGTTACACGCCAATAAAGATAAAATACTGATTATCTAGTCATATATTGAACCAAACAATATGTGATAAATTGAATCATCATTTACAAGTAGGCTTTTAGTGTCTAGGCAATTTCCTGGGTGATTTTTCATATCTTGAATTGCTTTATTAACCTATTCTGTACTATCTCTTTGAGACATCATGGCTTCAAAATCTTGAACAGGATCCAAATCCCCCATTTTCTCAACTTTACTCAAGAAGTGAATTCAGTGTCTTGCACATCAGTACCTTCGCCAACTCCTTCCTCACTTGATCCAGTTGGTTTCTCTATTAATAATATTTGAGACAACTTAAGCTACAGAATAAACTGAGTAAGAAAAACCACTACTTCTGTAGAATTTGGTTGCATACAAAAAATAATTATGATGATCGGCCAAAATAACATTCAAATTCTCTTTCAGTTCGAAGCATCTATGAAATTAATCTATAAACAGCTTTATTTTGAGAAATAAGTTCAGGATCAGGCTCTGTTATCTTCCAGAGAGTTTCTTCAAGTGGAGGGACAGCTGCATCTTGTTGCTTAGATTTTACAAGAAGGAAATGATGAAATCGCTCACATGTAGACCGAACGCAATTATTTTCTGGAAAAAGAAAAAAAGATACCAAAGAAAATAATCTGTGAAGCACAAATCAGAAACGTCATTGGTAGAAAATTCTCGTTCACATAGCTAACAAGGCATTGTTTTGTTTTTTCAGAACAGTAGCCTTTCAGGATTCACCAGCACCAAGTTTAAGTGTTTTTGCGGAAAGAATGCATTGTAGTACAAACAATGCAATGTTTCCAGAAATTCTATGGAAAAAAAATAATAATAATAAAATAAATAAATAAATATATATATATATATATATATATATATATAGAGAGAGAGAGAGAGAGAGAGAGAGAGAGAGAGAGAGAGAGAGCCTGTCTGGCTGTGCTTTTTCACCAGATTTTCAGCCAAAATAGAGCCGTTGGTCCAAGCTGCAGTCCCACCTCACACACAGGCAGTCAAAAATTGTGGGCTGCATCGGTAGGAAAATTGCTGCCAACGGTCACTTTTTAGCTTTTAATTTCTCCCAGACAGGCCCAATCACCTTTTTTCCCAAAGATTTTCCATGAGACCTCATTATTAAATAAAATGTACCAATCAAAAGAAACTGATTAGTTGTTTCCCTGTTCAGTTGTTCTATATAAAAATACCAAACTGGGACTTTTAAAACCTTCGGGATGATTGTGGCTTAGCTGCAATTTAAATTGGCAGGAAAGCACACACTCAGACTACTTACTAAAATGTTAACAGTTAGGAGGTTGAAAAGTGATTCTATTTCTTCTAAAGCAAGTTTCCTTCAATTAATGCTTTGGTGATCAAGCAATATTCATGGCTTGAGACACACCAGTATATAACAAGCAGTGTAGTGATGACTAGAAGAGCTCTTTTAAGGGCAATGCATTTGGCTCTTTAATTTTTTCAAGTTTAGTTGTCAAATTAAAATAACATCTTTCCACTAAATCAAGATGTGGTAAAGTTGACAACTGGGAAATGAAAATGCGGTGCCCTTATTTTTACGGCTAGAGGATTTGTCATTAAAACTCAAGTCTTACCAGGATTAGTGTCTCACTTGTGTTCTCTATTGTTAGTTTCATACAAATTTGCAACAAAACCGACACAAATAGCACCCCAACTCCCACTAGTATAACCAATTCACATTGTCATGATTGGTCAAGAATAGTTGTTTCCACAACCAAGGGCAACGGTTAAAGGATCAATATCCTTCATCTCTCTAATCCCCGCAAGATAAAAATGTAAGAAAATTACTTTTAACTATCAAACAAACAATCCACCCTCTCCTAACTATGGTAAGGAGAAAATGAAAAATAATCTCTTAGCAAAACACTGCTTTCTTGTCAGAAAACCATTTGGCCTAACTATTTCAGTGAAGGTCAAGTCCTGCAAAAGTGCACAAAGATAACATAAAAGGATATTGATAACAGAAGTACATACAGATTTGGACTTCATTGAAGAAACATGCCCACACTGCTCACTTCTCTACCATGGTAAGGCTCAAAAGCTTAAGTCACAGGATACTACAGAAAAATAAAAATAAAAATAAAAAATAAATAAATAAATAAATAAATAAATAAATAATAATAATAATAAATGTGTACAAACTATTTCTGATCAGTTACAATACACTAGGAAAACAACATCAAGGCCACACATTTTCAAAAGAATTAGAAAGCACAATATTTTGTAAATCTGATTTTCAAATACAAAATCCAACTAGCATCAACTAACTAACAGGGCATGCCAACCATTGTTCTGAGAGTTTGGAGGCAATAACAAATAAACCAAGATCATCTAATGCTATGGTTAGAAATTTGGACTGCCAGGATAATACAGAAAGCTTTCAAGAAAAGCCATAAAAAGGTTTGGACACGAAAATTCATATTGACCAAATTCGAATTATCCGTATTCGAAAGAAAGAAGTGTCTTGAGTCAAATAAAAAAAATGAGAAATGCTACATGTACACTAGAGTTATACAGCCCCCTCACATTTGAGGGGGCCCACGAATTTTTTAATCAATGTGGGCCCCCTCTCATGTGAAAGGGGTGTACACTAGAGTACAAGAAGCGTTTTTTCTAAAAAAATACTAGCATAAAAGATGCCATTCTCGTAGTGCAGCAATTCAAGAAAACATCATCAAAAAGATTATGTTAACAGGAATATGAAATTAAAGTGAGCAAAAATAGACAAATAAAAAGAGAGTTTTTCTTCCACCTACCAACCCAGTAGGGCCAGTACCAAAGATACATTTTTTGTACGCCCAGCTTCACGTTGACTAGAGACATCCGAAGCTTTTCCTGGTGCGATCTGGATATATTCGAGTCTTTGCAATTCGATTCTGCAATAATATAAATCACATAGGAAATGCAGCAGGATACCAACCCAATATATTTGTCACAAAGCATGTGTACTTGGAATCCTAACCATTTGTATTCCGACAATTCATAAAAAGGTATCATTTTTCCCTGTACATTAAACATCGAAATTGCTACATTGAAAAAAATACAGGAATCAAGCACAAAAGCTCAAAGAGCGTCATATCCATTGATAGGTGCCAAAACGACATTATTAAAAGGAGATTTAGAAGAACATCAAAATAAAAGGCAAAACAGAGCAACAACTACAAAGATGTTATTTTAATTTTACAACTAAATAAAAAATCAAATCTACAAATGAATTCTACGTTCAACCAGCGATCTCAGCAAAAGTTGCATTAATATCCAAAATTCTTTTTACTGAATTAAATTTCAGAACTAGTCCATATGGAGAGTAAAAATATAAAGATTTTTTTTTAAAAGTTTGATCGAGCAACACATGTTATACCTTAAAAAAAAAATTCATTTGAAAATGGTGAAGGCCCTGGAGTTGCTTTCGTAATTACAGTTCCTTCCCATCCCATCTCATGCTTCCTTCGCCATTGTCGACTTGTTTGAATCATCCGTTTCCGGTCTCAGCTTCAAATTGATTCATCTTCAAATTGTTTGCAAAATAAAACCCTAAGCTAAATACACGCGACGAATTTACATAAATACCCTTCGGACGCCTTGAATTAAACACCCACCCGACCCGGATATTTCCTCGATAATTAAACAAAACTCCAACGGTAAGTTAAAACTAGCGCTCCAAGTAATTCAAATTCCCGCCTAAACACAACGGATCTTTTCTTGATGCTCCTCTCGGTCTTGATTTCTCTCAGTTTCAATTACCTCTCGGTTTCAATTACTCTAGTCTCATCTTGATTTCTCTCTGTTTCAATTCCATTACTCTCATCTCAATCTTGATTTCTCTCCTTCTGATTCTCTTCTCACTGTAATAATTCACGATTTTAGTCTGAATCTTGAAATATAAATACTTCACATTCAAAAAAGATCACAATCATGGGGGATGATGATGGTGGATCAGACAATCATTCCAGGCCTCAAACAAAAAGCTTCAAGAAAGATGAGTTGAAGGCCAAGAAGAAGGCATTCTTGGCAAGAAAAGAATGTATAAAGAAGAAGACAATGGAATTATCTGTTTTGTGTGATGTCAAGGCTTGTGCTGTGATCTTAGGCCCTGATGGGAAGATAGAAACGTGGCCCGAGAATCGCAGCGATGTACAGGATGTGATCGACTTGTTCAAAAAAGACTGCCTTAATAACAAGAAGCGAAAACATAACAATAATGATCATGGTTGTAAGAAGAAGCAGGTTTTGGGAGGTGATGATGGGGTTGTAGAAGATTTTCTGAAAAAGCTTGAGAACAAATTAGATCAAGTCAAGAAACGGATAAAGGAGATTAAGACCAAAGATCAAGAAACAGGTTCAGGTATTTTCATGATTTTTTTTTTTTTTTTAATTTTGATTGGACTAGCCCTTTTTATTCACGTTTCATTATGTTCTTCCTGGTATTCATATACTGGTCTGCTTCTGTATTTATTCATGGATAGATATGGCTTTGTTGTTTGAATTAATTTTTAATCATGATAACAAACTCTTTTGAAGAAGCTGATTATTCCTTCTCCCATCCAGCGTCTGAACTTGGCAACCTGTTGAGTGGGGGCATTCCTCCTAATGCTTGGCCTCCAAAAAGTTCACAAAATCTGAGCTCATATTTTAATGCTGGCATGCTTGGTTTTGGAAATCAGTTGCCTGGGAATATTGTGTCTTCTACTCCAGTAAGGGCATTGTCCATTTATGTTGTTATTACACATTAGGCTGCTTATTTTTCACCACTATTCGAATTTTTCTTAAATCTTATTTATCACATAAACTTCCAGGGCTATTTTGGTGGCTTTCCGAACAATGTTGAAGGTATGCATTTGGGACCTGTGGTTTCTTCTGCACCTATGTCACAACTGGTATGTAAAACAATTAGCTTTTTTTGATTGATTTATATGTCCTTGCTTTAAAACTGAAATATAATTCCTTGTTAAATTTAAAATAGGGTTTTCAGCCAGAACAATACTTGCCATGTTCCTTGCGGCTACAATCTTCAAATGCAGCATCTTTCTCCACGACCCAAAGTTTGCATATGCCATACTCTGCTGGTCATACTCCTTACAGTACAGGATTTCAACAGAATTGCATTGATAACAGTGATAATTCCTTTTGGATTGAACCGCCCATATTTCAAGAGACATCGTCTTCTAATCCAACCATGGAAATACCTTGCTACTTCGATTATAAATTTGATGAGATACATGGATTTGAGCAGGCCAGACAAATTCCATTGTCATTTGATCAGTGTGATCCTGGATTTGAACTCGCTGGCGATGAGATGTCATCTCTTAATCAAACCATGGAAACGCCTTGCTTATTTGATTATCAAGTTGATGAGATACATGGATTTGAGCAGGCCAGACAGATTCCATTGTCGTTTGATCAGTATGGTACTGAATTTGAGCTCTCTACCACTGAAAATGATCGTTCCAATACTAGTGTGGAATGGACAGAGAATCAAATCTGCACAACCCAACCAAGTCCTCTAAGTTCATGTTTTTCAGTCACAAGTATGACACTCCCAGAAGAGGACGAACTTGATGTTCTTCTAGAACTTCAGCAGAATGCACCGACCCTCGACTGCTTCAACCCTGACTTTGGCTTAATGGGTACATTAGGTTTTCCATAATGTAACAGTTCAGTAGTTTATATGCTAGAGATTATCTTTCACAAAGAAAACTCTTCAAAAAAAACATTCCAAGAAACAGCTATAATCATCTTATGCGTTATCAAACAGAAGCTGTTTTTCCCTGCCTTGGACCATTTTATTAATTTCCATTAGCTTCTGAGTCTTTGGCACGACTTCTTTAAAAGCATCATGTGAACAAAATTTCTCCGCCCATTGTCCAAGCTCGGGGTCTTGTGTTGATCAAGAAATTTCCTGCCATTTATTTCCTCTGTCGCTTTAAGCCATCCCATGTAGGAACCTAGTGCAATATCAAGGTAACCGATATTAAGGGTTTCCCTTTGCTACATTTGATAAAAGCCTCATCCAACAAGACCAAACCTTCACATATTCTCTCAATGATTTTCTTTCTTGCTTCCTCTGTTGACGCTTCTTTAAGCTCCTTGTATAGTGGAATCCACTGGAATCAATAGTTCAAGTGTGTTGAATAGAATTCATTTTGTAATTAATAAGCCGATATAACAGTTTCTCTTTTTAGCATTGTGTCTACGGATGAGCACACTGCCGATGGAGTCATGGATACCTCAGTTCGCAACTTGCTGTGAAATTACAGTAGTTCGTGCCAATTCATTTAGTATAGAGTAGCTTGTGTATTTTTGCAGTTTGGATGTTAACTTCAAACTTATTCTTTATCATTGTAATTTGAATCTTGTTGTGTTCAAGAATTTTTTGACATGCTAAATTGTAAACACCCAGGTTCCACTTCCACTTCAAAGCAAGAATATACTATATGAATGCAAGGGGTGCCTTGAATAAACATTGTGTCTTGAGTCCAAAAAAAAAAGGGGAAGAAATAATTGAATTTTTTTTTTTTTAACTCTGTGTGGATTAATAATTAATTAAAAAATAAGTAAGCATTGAGCAGCTTTTAAAATTAAGCGAGTAAGTAGAAGTAAAAAGCGGCAAGGTAGTGGCATCACAGAACATTAATTATAAAATCATTGAAAAATTAAAGTTCTAGCTTTTAAACTTGGAAAAATTAATTAGAGATGACTACATAATTGAGAAACATAGTCGATGGTTTGATGAAATCATAACCCGTGGCTTTCTCATATTGATCATTTCTTATTCTTCATAATATTAAAATCTTGAATTATTGATGATGAATAGGTTGGTGATGATGTGAATCGGATTTCAAATAGGTGAAAGTGGGGGAGAATTTTAAGATTTGAAATTTAAAATAAATAAAAATGAAAGAAAAAAAATGTTATTGAGAGCCAGAGACCAAACCCCTGATAAAGAATGGAGAGAGATCTACATTAGTTCACTCGACAATCAATTATGTTTAGGGAAAATTTCGAAAGTAAGAGCCTAATTCAAAACTAAGACCAAAGATTTGAACTTTCAAAAATCAGAAATTTAATAAAATTTATTTATTATTTAATTTATTAATTACATATTTTATTAATTAAATATATTAAAGTCACATATTTATACAATTTGATCACAGATTCACAATTTAATTAATCACATAATATTTTTCGGTCACAAATCAACGTTTTGAAATGTTCAAATTATTTTATGGTCACAAATCAAAAAATTTATAGGTCATAGTTTGTTCATCCATTACAAATCAAAATTAATACGTCACAATTTATATGTCGATCACAGATTACAAATATTATAGGTCACAATTTTATTAGACGGTCACAAATTAATATATTTTTAGGTCACATTTGTCACAAATCATCTTTTTCATCGGTCACATATTTGTTTATTGGTCACAGATTAACCATTAATGATCAAAATCAATCAAATAATCTGTGATCACCACTGACAATTATGACAACCACTGCCTCTAACAATATCGCTGCCATCGTCGTCGCCAGAACCACCACCACCACCCAACAACAACACTGTCTGGGACAAAAGCACCATAGCAAGCACATCACCACCCCTCGCTGTTGCAACGCAAACCACCACCACATTAACACAAACCAAACACCAAAACAGTGAAAAACAAACCACCAGATCACGTTACCCATGTCATCCCGACGCCACAACCAGCCCTCCATCACTACCACATAACACAGCCACAATCCCCACCAAAGATCTACAACAAAATTTACAACGACGGTCGAAACCACCACAAGAAAACACGAACATAAAAAAAAAAAAAAAAAAAATATATATATATATATATATACACACACACACACACATGAGTACAAAGTTTTGATGTAACCTTCAGACAATGCATGGTATTGACAAAATCGTTCACTCAAGATTCACAGTCAACAAATGTTATACAGATTGTCTACCGTCCATAACACCAAACGCTGTTCACTATATTATGGACTATAATAAATATTGTTCCATGGAAGAACTCTACTCCAGTCACTGACGCCAAAGCATTATAATTTATCAGGAATTTTGTAATCTTGTTCCTCTAAAGATTGAAATATTTTGCTTTTCATTGCTGAATTGAACAAATATAAAATCGTAATTATGCTCTTTTAACATCGGTTTTAGAAAAAAATAAAATAAAATAACTGAATCCCAGGCATTAGAAAGCCTGGATCTGTTTACAACCAAAGTACTACCAAAGGATTACATATATACCATACATACCATCTTCAGTTCTAGCAACCAAGCAAAAAGAGAAATCCAATATGAGGGCATGTCGAATCGAAAGCCAAACCATCTGGTGATGCTTGGTCGATGGTTGGGCAGATGCACAATATCCATTTTCCCTTCCACCATGCCTCGGGAATCATGTGAAATGACCAACCTAGATAGAGACAAAGCCATACTTCCAAGCATTTGGTGCAGAATCATTCACTACGTGCATCAGAAGTCTGAAAATGATTCTGCAACACTAGGATCTGTTCAATTTTCTCCTTTTATTATGATGCTGATGCTGATGCTGCTGCTTCTTCTTCTTCTTCTTCTTCTTCTTCTTCTTCTTCTTCTTCTTCTTCTTCTTCTTCTTTTTGTTGTCATCAGGAGCATGACATTTCCCAAGTTTGCCGTGATCTCCACCTTCGCCATCCATATCTTCACACTGCTTGCTGACATAGTTTCCCGATACGAGCTGATGGGCCAATATTGCTAGATGAGGTCCCGAAACAGACTTGGGTGGAATGGGCCTATATAAATTTGAAGAAATATCAGAGTTTGCAAGGATTTATTTATGAACAAAAAAATAATAATAAATCAGGAATATAGGCTAGTCAGAGAAACTTCCAAATATATGTCCAATTCTCACCGGGTTGTAAATGTATCGAATACCAAAAAGTATCAGCCTACTATTCGCTAACTAACCCAGATATAATCTCTGTAATTTCCAAATGGAAACTCAAAACAGATGCACCTTTTAGGCAATATACGGGAATAACGATATGACATTACATATACAAGCCAATGCTCCTAACAAGATTCTTCATGACAAGTTTACTTGATGCATGTTGGATAGTGATTTATATTGGTCTAAATTATAAATAGATATAAGTGACGAATAAGTGAATAGTACTTTAGGGTCCCACGAAATGTGAATAAAAAATAAGTTTAACCAAAGTTTTTAATGTGAATACAAATTTCAAAGTTTTGAATGTTATTGAATCAGACATTTGCCTTTTCCAAACAATATTTTAACCAATTAGAACATCTCCACTCTTTATTTTTAGAGAGCATCTTTAAATTTGTAACAATTTGTTTACACACTCCAACACACTCTTTAATTTTGCTCTTTATTTTGCTTTTCCCAATATTCCTTGTTTCTCCCTCCTTCTTCAATTAATGTATATAATCTTGATAAAATACAAATACAAAGTGGGTTTGGCTCTCCAAATATACTAAGCCAACCCATTCCTATTTTAAAAAGAGTTTCTTGGAGCCTAATTTTAAGGTTTGATTTTTAAAACTCTTAAGCTGGCATGTATTTGCCATCTTTCCTTATTTTACACTATCGAACCGCTCAATGTGTAGTGCTTATGTAAATGCTAAGAGGCTGATCCCAAAAAATTCTAACATCTTTACTTCATAAAATTTTAATAGTATCCCAACTCTCAAGCTTTCTTATGATAGAAATAGTTAAATAACTAAGCATGAGTCCTAAAAGGTAGTGGCAGTGACTAAAACTGTTATACTTAAAGATCCATCCACATCCACTAATTTGTTGAGTGATAGATTTTAAATATTCAGTGTTCATCAAGGATTAATGAGTTTCAACAAATTCTTGCAGCCATCCACAGAGCAAACGAATGAGTAGAGTCAAGATCTCTTTGTTTACGTGCATTTATTTGTGAGAAGTTACAATTATCTGTCATTAGCTTTTTTATTTTGATGAAAAAAGAGCATTCATGTGTAACAGTGTAAGAATATGAAATGACCTCTTTTTCTTATGGGATCGTGGATATCAGACGTTATTTCCTGCACTATGGGAGTTGGCTCAGTTTGTCACCACCAGGAGGAAAATAGGAAATAATTATCATCAAAACTCTTCTTGCCTTAAAACAGTTCCTTTTATATATTTTACTTTTTTTTTTCTTTTGGCTTGAAATTTCTTGCTACTAAATGTAGAAGCAAAATATGGTAAAGCAATAAACATGGTTTACCTTTCCAGGCATTATGACTCCATCAGGTGGTTTAGGCATGTGAGGATGAAAAGGAGGAAATTTATAGAAGACGGATCTGAAATGAAGGAAAATAAAAAAATAAAAACTTTCAGGATATAATACACAGCTTTGAACTATGGTTGAGACTTTGTCACAAAAGTAAACTACACTCAATACCAAATTACATACAAATACCAATAAAGATATGCAATTTATTAATGTTAGGATATCCTACCTTAATTTAGGGTCGATTTTCCTCTTTATTTTAGCTTTAGACAACTTTAGATTGCCCTTATTCCGTTCATAGAAGGCCAAGATCTTTGACGCTAAAGGATGCGAGACATGAACATACAGTTTATCCATACCCAAACTGTTTCTCCGCTTTTCTTCATCCTAAATTACAACGATACAATTCAGAAAATAAATATCTCGCAGACGCATAAAGCAGAAATGCAAATGCAGAGAAAATAATTCTCCAAACAGGAACTAGCACTACAACATCATTTGCTTTTTATGGCATACAATGCATGCCGTAAAAAGTTCTTTACAGCATACACGTGAACGCCGTAATAAAGCCATGCCGTAAATACTCAATTTTTTACGGCGTACAATGAATGCCGTATAAAAGGGAATGTGCGCCGTTGATAGACTTTTTACGGCATGCATTTGCACGCCATAAAAAGATGTGCTCTTTACGGCATACATATGCATGCCGTAAAAGATGTCTCATTTTATGGCATACACGTGCAAGCCGTAAAAGAGTCCTAAACATCAATTTTTTATTTTTATTTTCAAATTTTTATTCATTTGATTGCCATCAAACCTATAATAATTAAAATAATTAAAGAACAAAATTACATACATTAATACATTCGTAATGACGTTTTCCATAATTTCTATAAACAAAAAAAAGTACAATTTATTACAAAATGAAAATAAAATGTAGATTGTGTCTAAATAATTCTAAGAAGCCAAAGACACAGATGGAAGTGTTGCTCCACTATATATTCTACCAAATGGTTCTGCCTCGAAGTTATCACTGGAGTCTTCAGATTTAACATTTTTCTAGTAAATTTGTAAGTTCCTCCCTTTTGTAATTTCTTCCTTTTTCCATATATAATCAAAATTCTCTAGAGCCATGGCCTCAATTTTTTCTCAGAGGGAGAACACATCTGGCATGTCCCACCAATATCCACTGGGGCGGTGGTGTTAGAACTCTCACTGCTTTTGAACAAATCACTGTAAGGATTGAAGTGTGAACCTTTCTTCCTTGGACTCCTAGACCATTGCAATACAAGACCAACAAAACACAAGTTTAGTTAAGCAACACTCTCTTAATCGTGTGAGGATTGTCCAATCCATTCTACATAAGTATTGAGCAGGACATGATCCTTTTATTATGTCTGGTAACGTCCAATGTCGCCACGTTATCAAAAAAGTACACTTAAAATTTCTTTTTAACTGTAATAATCTCACAGGCAACCTTACCAGATACCGGGGATATGCAAAGGGGAAAAGGGACTTTATATCTGAGGAATTTGATTGACAAATCCAGGCTCTTGTAGACTGGAATGAGAAAAGAAATGGCAGGGACACAAATTAGACCATCCAGTTAAGAAATCATAGCCACAAATTACCCACAGATTCTTAAAAGAAAGACAAACAAAAATTGTCATGTACCCATGAATCAAGAAAAGCTCAAGAATCTATGGAAAACATTACTGGTACCCATGATTCGTCGTTGTCAACATGTCCATGATTTTGATGGTGAGTCCTGAGGCTGATTATCCTATAATGTTAACATAAATAAGAACATCAGTTTTCTACAGCATTACATTATGGATTGGAGATATTTTCAAGACTAACCATCCATGGTACGTTACAAGAATGGAAGAATGCAAGATGTGTCCCACGATATTATTGAGATTGAGATTCTCGGAGAAGCTCCCATGGCCACTATAATCAACAAAGACACCAATCATAGACAACTCCGTTCTTTTCATAGCCGTTACTTGTGTTGACAGTGAAAGTAAAATTTTGTTATATCAGACAGTCTCACCAATCAATCAAATCTCATTAATCTTAATAGACACTTTGTTTTTGTATTAGATATATAAAGTTAGTAGATATTGAGAAAGGAAAAAGGGATTACCAATCATGGCCAATAACAAAAATTGCCCAGAAAATTGTCCCCTGCGCAAACCAATACACAGGGCAAAAGTCCAACTACTGAAATGCAAAGCAATTGCCATCAAACCAAGAGCCACGGCAATATCCCGAACAACATAAGAGCAAGACAAGTTTAGTATAAGAAAATCAAATACTACAAGGAGAACATATGGACGAGGCAAGGCAAGTTTAGTATAAAGAAAATCATAAGTTAAAAAGGATGTTAAATCATCCATATAAGTACTTGAATGACAGAAGTTCAAGCAAGGTAACACAAATAGTATAAAATTTATAGCTTGTTAATTATTCAATAATCTAACGCATCCCATCAAATAAATGCATAATAAATTATAAACAAATAAATTATAATCCATTCCTAATTTACAGTATATTTTTCTCAAATCCTTTCTTCCTAATAGATTAATCCTAAATGTACAACCAGATACTAATTTTTACTAATTGGTAGAAAATAAAATCAGCACTTATACCTTCTTCTGTAGATGGTGCCCAGGTAGTCGATAGAGACTTTGAGAGTGAGAGTCCCAAAGAGCTGTCATCCATCGAGTGAGAGAGGGGATGAAATGTTAGGTTTGGATTTCAGGATTTACAGCCCATATTCTAATTTGAAACTCGAATCCTGAAGACAAAAAAGTAA
Organism: Olea europaea var. sylvestris; assembly: GCF_002742605.1. Classification (NCBI taxonomy): domain Eukaryota; kingdom Viridiplantae; phylum Streptophyta; class Magnoliopsida; order Lamiales; family Oleaceae; genus Olea; species Olea europaea. The sequence continues at coordinate 23,618,184 of NC_036248.1, read as the reverse complement.
TTACTTACCCTATTGACACCAACGGTGACGTAGACGTCGAAGTAAAGGGAGAGAGACGAGAGTGAGAGCGGGGTTCCGTTGGTCGGCGGTGGAAGGCAGAGAGAGACAAGAGAGAGCTGTGGCGTCGGGGCGAAGTTGTGGAGAGGTAGTGTTGAAGGGATGGCAATTGGGAGAAATGACGTTTAGGCTTTGTAAATTTCATATCTTTTACAATACACGGCGTGCACTATATGCACGTCGTAAATGCTCATTTAATATGGCGTGCAGAGGATGTTCACCATAAATACTTTAATTAATTAAGTTTTTACGGCATTCATATAGAGTATGCCGTAATTAGTCTCTTTTTACGGCATGCTGTAGATGCATGCCGTAAATGAATGTCGTAAAAAGTTGTTTTTGTTGTAGTGTAGGTTAAGATGAATTGCTTTATCTGCATTAGTCATTGTCACTTAGGTGTTATCGTCAATGTATGTTCCACTTTTGCAATCTCAAAAAGAAGGCAACATTCATCGATAAATGGTAATCTACAAAGAGCCTGGCAGTTAGGAAGAGAACATAATTAAGTCAACATGTTGTAGCAATACCATACAAAAGTAACGATTGAAAGAAATCATGGTAAGATTGGTTCAGCTTTACAATTCACGAGTTGACTCTAATTAATTCATCCCGTCATGTTGAAGACCCATAAATGAAGAAATTGTTTTTCTTAATTATTATTTCTCTGTGTCTCCAGAACCTATCTGTAACATGGCCTTGTGTTGTGCAGTTTGGACGAAGATATATATTATTGTACTAAAAATTTATGGACTGTATATCCACCAAAAAGCTTATGTACCATCTACAACAGTGAAGGACCAAATCTAGGTGTTCCCGTTCCAGAAAAAGCACATGTATTACTATAAGCAATGGTCATGCAAGTTCTTGGTACAAATCTACGCCAATCAGTGAATATTCATCACCAATGGCAGTCTCATATTCAGATGACTAGGGTGGTTTCAGAATCACAATGGAATGTAATAAAGGTTATCAAATAGATATTCGAAAATTATTAAAACATTCTACGAATTTGGAAAAAATTATATTGCTTTTTAACCTAGACAAGCAGAAAGCTGACTGCAACCAAGCAACAGAAGTAGATTAGACTTGGAAGTCTATAAGCAGAAAAGTGAAAAAAAGGCATGTATGAAGGCAACATACAATTTGCATCGACAACCGGGAGAAGAAATTACAGCTAGTTGCAAAATTGTAGCAAACAAGAAATCTGAGTACAACTTGAGATCACACTTCGTTTGACCAACCAATATTAGTGGAGAATTGTTAGATGGAATAAAGATGAAAAGACAATACCTAAAATTTTAATCAAAGGATGCTGATATTAACAAAATAATATGTAAACAAATGTACACATCTATTTTAAGAAATTATATTGTGAAACAGTGCATTATGTCCCGACTAAAGCATGAAGTTGATCATCAACTTAGGTAGCAATCACTGCAATCACGACATTGTGGAAATAAATAAGCAGTCTGGAAATATGGAAAAATAATATTGCAAACATTTAATGTTGAAATGCAAATTACCCCCTAATGTGTGCAAAACAAATTGATAGAACCCCGACCCACCCAGTTTTAGGATACCCTAATAACCCTACTCTAGAAACATCACTTGGTTCAAAATGTTCTTCAAATTACCTTGAGTAATTTTAAAATTTAAAAAATAATAATAATAAATAATAATAATAATAATAAATTATCTATCGAAGCTAAGCAGTTTCTTTTGTCCCGGATGTCACACAGACAAAAGGAATAGAGTTAGACAAAGAACAGACTCATTTATTAGCAATGTCGCCAAGCCATTTTTCATTAACATAATGACTTCCAGAAACAACAAAGACGGTATTGAAAATCACAAAGTACTGGCTATTATTTAAAAAAAAATAGCATCAAGAAGAATTTCAGTCCCCATGGTGGACTATTTTGTTTTATTAAAGGACTATGCCACAAAAAGATATGAGCTAGATGCTTAATTTTGTGTGTTATAGACATTTTAGAAGAAAAATCATCACTGGATGAGAAAGGATAAAAAGACGAGAATCGATCAGAAAGAATGGAATTCTCAATTTGAGAACCAAAGTATCAAGTTTGGAAGTTGAAGGACATTTATTGCAAATATTGGGCTACTTAGGTTGAACAAGGAGACAAAATCAAGGACCAAATTGCATAGAATGGAAAGAACGCAGTCATTGCAATCGCAGCCATCTATTCATTAACGATCACAAGGATGCAAATTTGATTTACAGTTAATTTATTTACCTTCAACCATTGCGATTGCAACGGCACATGTGAGCCAGATTTCTTAACCTATGATTATTTATCAAACGTGGCACAAGTTTAGATAATTTGCCCGTCTTCAGGCAAATTACAATTTCTCATACTTAATTCTCAAGATTTGTGGCTCTAAATTGGGATTTGAATGCTGAACTTCATCAATTTGTTAAGAGATATATAATTATCAAGAAAGAGGTCAAAGATCCATTATGAGAATTCCCATGGTAAATATCAACAATAGATTGTATTATTTTTTTAGTTCATAGTAATGAATCTGACGACGTTTTTGAACTTCGGATGTTTAGTTTCACAATTATAAGCAACTAGATAATTCGTTGTTAGGATAACGCGTAGCTTAGACTTACTGTTAATTTAATTAAAAATTTCTTTCAGCTTCGATAATTTGTTAATTTCTTTTGTTTGTTTATTGATATTCAATTACTTGATCGCCAATTGATTGGTTAACGGACAATATTGAGACGAGGAGGACATTAATCTTTGATTGGAAGATTAGTGTCATAGAATAATGTGCTACAACTGTTGATAAGCTATAGGACCTCGATCTTGTGTCTCCTAATTATTTGACGACAAGGAAAAGGGCAAGGTGTGTGTCCTTGATGGTGACTACTGGACTTCCAAGCATTTTAATGGATCATCATTGATGCATGAATTTGAGGCAAGCCTTGCATTTAAGTTCATTATTCGAAAGGTCTCATCTCCAAATGAGATGTTATCTATTATATTTGAAGACCTAATGAGAAAGTTGACGTTTTCGCTAGGCTTCTATCCACTCGAGGATTATTGGTTCTCTATTGAAATTGAAAACCCAGTGGAAGAGTCAATGTCCTATTTAGGCCGCTCAATTAACCTATAGGAAATTTACATAAAGGCTTGACAAGGAAGCTAAGCTAAGAACCTAAAGTGGACTTACCATCCTTGGCCTTTAGCAAACAACCTCTCTTGAGGATTGGAAGAATATATCCAATCGAGAGCACTTTGAGAATTGAACAAATATCTTGAATAAACAATACCAATACCTCAAATTGAATGATATTTGAAGTCGGATCTTTTGCCAAAATTTCTTTGGGATTAACAGAGTATCTCCAATCGAGGGCAACTTGGGAAATGAAAGACTATCTTCTACAAACAAATAATGGGTAGCGGAGCTAAGCTAAAAACATATCATGGACTTACCTTCTTCAACCTGCATGAACAAATTTTCTCAAGATTGGAAGATTATACATCATTTATCGTCCCACCTTAAAAGAGTATCTAAGATCGGATTTCTTTGCCTTGTCAACATCCTCGAATTAAAAAAGTATCCGTGGATCGAATTACCGTGCCTCGTTAGTAGCATTGGACTAAAAGTAATTATGATCCAATAGGACCATAAAGGACCCATTACGTGGCCACATGTCTCTAAATATTCACAACATGGCTACATGGATCAGTTGAAGTGAAACATGCCTTGACCAAAAAAGTACCATTTAGAAACGAAACACACAGGATTCAAATACTTGGCTAAGAACGCAATTAAAGGCCTCAGCCACCAGAAGTTCCTTGGGCCATTAACCCATGGATGCACATAATAAATTGTTTGAACAATGTCAAAAATTGGAATTAATCATGACATTAAACATGCTTAGGAGTGTCAAATTCTAAAATAAACAAAAATCCCCTAAACACGTAGGACCATTTACACAACTAAAAAAAGGTTGAAAATCGAATATCCAATCTTCAAACTCACTAAAAATGCCACCTCGAATCAGGGCAAAATTAAGGGTGGTTGGCACTCTTGAAAATCATAGCATTCTCCAATTGAAGGGCAGTTTTAAGCCAAAGTTTTACGAAAACTCCGTATTTCTTGTTTCTATAAGCAATTTGCTTAAAAAGATACCCACATCCCTTAAAAGAGGAAAAACTCTACCAAAATTGTGGCAAAAAAAACTCTACCTTTAGCTTAAGAAAATAATTTCTATTTTTTGAAGTCAACAGTTATCATACTCAATTGTTAGTTGTTAATGTAGAATAAGTACTAGTAAAATAAATGATAAACATCATACATTTACTATCAAGTCATCAATTTCCATTCGTTCAAGCGGTAGAATTGGATGAAGTTACCCAATTTAAATCAAATTAAGGTAAAATTACCTAATTGATATCATATGAAAGTATGGTTATGACGAATGGAATTTACCAACCCACCCACTAAGTAAGGCCTTACATGGTGCAACAATGAGGTACCCTTATATCAAGAAGCTTGCACTATCCCGAGTAATTGCATCTAGAAAGCTACAACCAATTTAACCAATTTAAAATCAACTTTAAGTCATGAGCTTCAGTTAAAATGCATGCCTTAGAAAACTTTGTTGTAGAGTTTGTGCATCACCTAGAGCAGATTCTACACAGAGAACCTGTGGAAATCCCAACACTGAAATTGCATGTTGACAGGTCAAAAAGAGAACCTACATCAGATGCGAGACATTTTGCTCATGATCTTTGGGGGAAACAAATTAATGGAAGCTTTGTGGTTTGCAAATAGACGATAGACATATATTTGAAGAAAGTGATTAACTCCTTAAAGTAAATTGAAGTGTGTTGGTTTATACAGATCCTACACAAGGACAACAATTATGCAAAATCCATATTTAAATCTAAATGGCTGTCTTGATTCTAAATTGATGAAACATTTGCCTCTAGAGCACCTAACGAAGCCTATAGTAGAAGAAGAAGAGCCAAAAAAATGTGATGTGGTTTAGAAGCCCCAGTGATAGTATAAATCATCGTATATAGTTGGTTTTTATTCTATTGTAAGTCTACAATATCGGACAAGTAGTATAACAAACCGTTGAGTCCAAATAATCGTTTCCATGGATACTATTATTTTTATTCCTAGTTTATTATTTCTACTTCTATTCATTGAAAACAATTTATGATTGTTGATTGTTAATCTAAATTATACTATCTAACTTGAATGTTGTTAGAACGTGCACAATAATTGAATTAGGTTTTTGAAGATGGAAGGAATATTAGGGTGCATAATTATATTTTTCGATGACCTTTAATTCTCTAATCAAGATTCATAATATAATATAGTGTTCAATCAAATATATTTAACGTATTCAATTTACCTCTCTCGAATTCAAATTGATTATATTTAACTAATCAATTTCATATCTCTATGTGAATCCGGATAACCTTAGTTAAACGCATTAAATTGCTAAAGATTTAGGTAACAACCACATTGATTATAATCTTAACACTTTTATATTAGTTCCCGAATTTTACTACATGGTTTAAACCTATAATTCACCTCTCGACTCATTATAAATTCATTGAATTACTCTCCAAGTAATTCAAGCATTAAACACTATAAATAAAATCAACACATATGAAATTGAGAACTAGAACATTAAAAATTGAATTAAAGATCCTCAATAAATTACTTTGTTCACCCAAACAAAAGGTTTAGCTACGCATAACAGTTAAGAAAAACAAAGAATAATAGTTGAGTACATCATTGGCTTTTTAATTAAGATGTAACGAAAATGAATCTTGCACTTCTTGTCCAAATTAATGCTTCAAATCCTTATTTTTTGTTTTTTCGATGTGTTTTTCTCTAATTCTTAAGTTTTGGGACTCTTTTTCTCATTCTCCTTTTGGTCTTTATATAGTATTCTACTTTTTAGAAGAGTTTTCATCCAAAAGAAACTCAAAAGACTAGAAGAAAATTAAAAAATGTTAAAACACCCAAACGGAGGTTGTCGCAGGTCGGCCTCGAATAGCAAACACGTGGCCTACCTGAGACATACAGGGAAAATCATTGGCCATGGGAGCATCGTGGGCCACTAGTTCGCAAACCAAGGAACACCTGTGGCCTAATTTCCACTTTTTAGTTTAGTCCTCAACTTTCTAAAACTTCTATTTTGATCCCCCAAACTTTCCAATTGTCAATTTATTGTGCTTAATCTTATGAATTCATCCAATTGCTCCAATATCTTCTTCCAGTTGATTAATCCCAATCCCAAATGATCTTCAAGAGCCCAAATTAATCTCCAATTATGCTCAAAATCATCATTTTTTGTATCAATTACGCTCAACTTCGAACTTTTTTTACAAATCACATTATTTTACATAATTAGGTAGAGATTCCCTCAAATATATTATAATCTATCAAGATTAAAAGCATAATTAAGTGTGTTAAACACGCTTATCAAATATCCTTAAACCTAAACTCTTGTTTGTCCCGAGCAAGTTTATCTACCCAACAAACATGTAAACAACAATTAACAAGTTAAATAGCACGACGTATTTTGCCTCGGGATTTGAAACGACTCAAGTAATTCACAAACCAAAAAAAAAAAAACTTCTAATTTTTGCTGCAAAAACATAGTTTAACTTGTCTAATGCTCATCCAATGTGTATATGTGCATAATCAATTTAGTCACATACCCTTTTTAAAGTTGGACCCTTTGTGACCCTCAATGGTAAATTATTTCTCTCTTTTCTCATGAGATGGACACTCTCAAAATCATTTTTCAATTACTCACTCAAGGCGCTCCTTCTAAGACTGGCTTACTCTTTCTTTCACTCTCAAATTTTGTTGATATTTCACCATATGCAAGTTAATATTTCAACAAATAAGGATTCTCCAAATTTTTATTGCTTCGATCTCTAATAGTCAACCAAGCTAATAATTGTTAAGAGGTCTTATTCTCTCAAATAAATTTTGAGATGTGTTTGGTTTTTCATAAGGCAACCCATAGAACTGGAGTGTATTACTGGTCAAGCTAATCAATTCGGCCTTTATCTGAAAGTTTTCTACCTGAAATTTGGATAGATATATAATACTGGAGTGCTTAGACGCTATTATAGGAGTTAAAGAACGTTGACATTGTCAAGTCTCCTTCATCTACCTCAACTTGTTTGCGATGTTAAATTGGTGGTTCTGCCATCTTGGCAACTTATTGTGCAATTTGACAACCTCAAAATATTCTATTTTTTTGCCATCTGATATTTCTATTTTTGTTTGTGTTCCTTATGTCTTTGTCTAAAGGTGCGTTCTATTTTTGGATCAAATTGTTCAAGATTCTCACATTTAGATCAGAGCATACAACGGACATCATTTTATCTATAAGTCAAAGTAGAATAAACTAAAATTAAATGTAAATAAGTCCCTAACAATGATGCAAAAAACTTCTTGTACTTTTTCTCTCGCAAGTGTACGATATGGAACAAATAATACAATGGACCTTTGAGGCTAGATAATCATTCCCACAGAGACCATTATTTATTCCTAATTTACTATTTCTATTTCTATTTGATGAAAACGATTTATCATTGGTGATTGTTGATCTTAATTATACTAACTAACTTGAATGCTATTCGAATATAAAAGGAATATTAGGGCACACAATTTAATATATTATTCATCTTTAATTCTCTAATCAAGATTCATAACATATTGTAGTGTTTTATCGAATTCCTATAATGTATTCAATTTACTTCTGTCGAGTTCAATTTGATTCTATCTAACTAAGTCAATTTCATATCTTTATGTGAATTCGGATACATCTTACTTAAACCCATCAAATTGCTAAGAATCTATATAACAAGTGCATTGATTGGAATGTATCTTAACACTTTTATACCAGTTCCCAAATTTTACATTTCTGTACCACTTGAATTTTACTACGTGGTCTAAACCTATAACTCACTTCTTGACTGATTATAAATTCACAAGATCAATGAATTATTGGCCAAGTATTTCAAGCAATAAACACTTTAAATAAAATCAACACGTATGAAATTGAAAACTAAAATATTGAAAATTGAATTAAAGGGTCTCGATAATCAACATTGTTAGCTTTAACAAAAAATTTAGCTATGCATAATGGATGAAGAAAAACAAAGAATAATAATCAAGTACATCACCAGATTGTTAATTAAGATATACAGAAGTTGATGACTCTTTCACCAAGATGCACTTCTTGCCCAAATCAATGCTTCAAACCCTTGATTTCTTCCTTTTCTTAGATGTAATTTTCTCTAATTCTCAAGTTGTGAAACCCCTTTTCCCATCCCCTATCGGTTTTTGTATAGAATTATACTTTTTTTTCTATCCAAAACATGTAAACATTTTGCATTTTTTAATGGTCCATCATTTCCCTCATTTATTGGATATTAAACACCATCTCATAACTGTCCATTTTCCCTAATCGTTCATATTTTGTAACTCCTTTGATGGTAAGAAGTTTATAAAGGGAAGTAGTGCTATTGGTCCCCAAGTCAAGACACTCACGAAATTGCATCATTGCAGAAAGGTCTTGAAGACTTGGAAGCACCAACCATAATCTGAAATTTGGTATTTTGAAGATCAATGGCTGGATGTTAGTTTCTGTTATTTATTTTCACCATTTGATCTATATGTTGCCTATTTATCTACACATTATAGATCAAGGTAAAGTCTAACAGTAGGTATCAAAGTCATATTTACCTGTGCCTTGCTCGGTAAATTCTTTGCAATTTTTTCAGAAATTTTTCTAAAGATTTCAAAATCTTATTTCATAGTTTTTTTTATGGAAATAAGGATAAGAATCATCAGGAAATCATATTTCTAACATTTCTGGGATTTGAAATGTAATTTTTGGTGTCCGGAAGATAGAGAAACCGTCAGGTTTTTCATTGCGTTGAAATCGGGCCAAAATGACCCGGTTGAAGACAAACCATAGAAAGTAATAATTAAAAAAAAAGGCAAAAAACAAACAAAACAAGAGGCTTCCACTCACATGAAATAAGGCTACTGTTGTACTGTTAAGTTTTGCAAAGATCAATTCTGCCAATTTCTTATTGCACGTGATTATCAAATAGTGAGTTGGTCAAAAATGGTGCAGATTTCCAGGTCCTTTTCATAACAAATTGGTTATGTTATTATTTTGGAATATTTTAATAACATTTTTGACTATTGAATATTGATATAAACGAAATATTTTGAGACAAATTGGTTATGTTATTATTTTGGAATATTTTAATAACATTTTTGACTATTGAATATTGATATAACCGAAATATTTTGAGTTCTTATATCACTGTGGACCCATGTACTGGAAGTCAAGGGACCAAAATTACATGCTTATATATAGACGAACTAAGTTCTTATATTGGTTTGAGGTTACCTTGCATGGTGTTTGGATGAAGAGTTTCATTTACGGGCTTAGAATCGTGGATTCAATCTCTAAGCCATTGACGATACATTGTGATAATTCAACTGCAGTCTTTGACATGATTCGTCCCAAATCACCCTAGTGGACCCAAAACGTGTCGTGCGCCGATAATAGATGCTGATTAGATGTCAAATCTATCACCAAGGCTGACTATGAGTTATTTCAAAAAAAAAAATGCAACAAAATCAAATGCTTATATAAAATATAATGCGATGGGCCCAAAATATTTACTTCGTGCTTCATCAATATGAGTTATAATATTCAACATGTCGTGTGGCTCTCATTTCGAAATCATTAGGCTCTTCCAACTAAAAAGAATTAATTGCTACCTGTAGGAAAAATCGTGGGAAAAAATATGAGTTGATAGCTCAGTAAATGGAGAAGTTCGAAAATAATTATACTTTTTCAATTTTACATTTCTATCGAAAATCAAGTTCATATCATTTAATAATTCACAAGATAACATCATGTAAATAACCAAAAGTGAAATATTCACATAAGATCGTAAAATATCATCCCAAAATTATGATATAAATATCAGCTAATAACCACACTATAATCTCATCGCATCAAACATACTGAAAAATCCACCAAAAATGTACCATCTGACTGAAATATATAATTCGCCTCTCAGGCTAAAAACTTTCGCCACGAGCTTTTAGCCCCTCCGTGAACGAAAGTCGATCTCAAAGACCTCTCATAATTAATTATATAACACGGCCAAGATCCCTCTGTGAACTATATATACACGATCGAAATCAATATCAGGTCTAAACCCTTCGTGTAGGATAGAATACGGCCAAGGCCCTTCTGTGAACTAGAAGAAGTACATAATCGCGAGTACTTTTCTGGTCGATTTCAATATCACGTCCCACATACCAAACAAATCTCAATATCACATGTCTCATATACAAAGTCACAAACGTACAATAAATAATCCTTGAAATTCCACATGTATCATAATAAAAGATATTTCCATAATAATCATGTGATTCGAACACATAATTGCATATAATTGCAATACTTTAACAATATACTTAATTTATAAATACTTTGAAAATATTTATATTTTTCCACTCACAGTACTATGTTCGCAAAATCAATCTGGTTGGTAAGCTATTCTGATGTTAGTATCGTCGCCTGAAATACAATATAATTTTTAAATAAACAATTAATTATTTTAAATAATTTCAATAATTAAATAGGCAGCACCCAAACTTAATCATTTCACGTTTAAGCGATTTCTACAGTCTTTTTAATCACTAAAACTAGTTTTTCTTTCACTTTACTAAATTTTATAGTTTATTATACTTAACCCCTTCAATAAAATTGAATTTAGTCTAACAATATAACAACTATAAAATCAAACATAACTTAACAATAAGTAACTTTTTACTTACCTTTCAAAATTGTGGAATTCAAGCCTAATAATGTAAACCACTTAATTTTCTAACAACATAGGCGAATTTTTCTATTTTTTTCTTCCTCTTCTCCCCTTTTTTTTCTTTTCTATTTTTTTCTTCCTCTTCTCTCCTTTTTTTTTTCTTCTTTTTCCTTTCTCTTTTCTCTTCCTTTTTTTTCTCTCCTCCTCGTTTTTCTTGTGCAGGCTCTGTGTACGTTTTTTGTGAATAATGGATTTGCATTGTATATATATAAATGGGATGGATTTGGATGACTTTGGTCCACCGCCTGCTAAATTATTTTTTAATTGTTTTAATTTTTTTATTTTTATTTTTTTATGACATCTTTGGCTTTTCTTCCTTTTTTTTATTTGTTTTGTTTTTTACTAAATTAAGGTATTACAGTCTTTATGGCTAAGAACAACAAAATGATAGTTGAAGCAAGTACATCGATATAAAGTATCTAGCCATAAGGAACTGAATTAATGATTGTTGATCTTTTTGGTCATTGAACATGTTAATACTGAATCAATGATTGTTGATCTTTTGACAAAAGGCATGCCACCATTAAAATTTAAGGATCATGCGGATAAAATGGGACTTGATACCTTTATGTAGTTTTCGTTATAAGAACGAATGATTAATTAAATGAAAATATATTTGTGATATTTTCTCATATTTGATTTTCCTTGTGTACACATTAATGTTGAGAAATATCACTGATGTTTAGACCTAGAATAAATATAGGGTTTGTTCATTAAGTTATATGGGCTGATGTTTAAGAGACATAATGCATTGTGATACATAGAAGATAATACTTGTATTTAGAGAACCTATCGCCGTGATTCGTGTATTTTTGTTTCTTGAAAGTCAGAATTGATGGATTTTGGATATCATATTGAGTGAAATGTATGGACCAAGTGGGAGACTATAAACGTTTTACATTTTTTAATGATCCATTATTTCCCTCATTTATTGGGTATTAAACATCATCTCATAACCGTCCATTTTTCCTAACCGTTCATATTTCGTAACTCCTTTGATGGAAAGGAGTTTATAAAGGGAAGTAGCGCTATTGGTCCCCAAGTCGAGACTTTCACGAAATTGCACCATCGCAGAGAGGTCTTGAAGATTTGGAAGCACCAAACACAATCTGAAATTTGGTATTTTGAAGATCAATGGCTGGATGTTAGTTTCTGTTATTTATTTTCCTCATTTTATCTATATGTTGTTTGTTTATCCACACATGATAGATCAAGGTAAAGTCTAACAAAACAAACTCAAAAAGACTAGAAGAAAATTTAAAAATAAATAAATAAATAAACAAAACGTAAAAATGCCTCAACGGAGCTTGCCAGGGTCGGCCTCGTGTTGGCCTACCCGAGACATATAGGTTAAATCATTGGCAGCAGATGGACTGCTGGTTTGCAAACCGAGGTCAACCCATGGCCTAATGTTCAATTTTTGTAGTTTAGTCCTCCGACTTTTCAAAACTTCTATTTTGATCCTCAAACTTTCCAATTATCAATTTTTCTTGCTTAATCTCATGAATTCATCAAATTGCACTAATAATTTCTTTTAGTCGATTAATTGCAACCCTAACTAATCTTCGAAAGCCAAAATTTATCTCCAATTAAGCTCAAATTTACCACTTTTGCATCAATTGCGCTCAACCTTGAACTATTCCTGCAAATCATATCATTTTACGTAATTAGGTAGAAATACGCTCAAATAAATCACAGTTTATCAAGATTAGCTTGAAGACACACTCATCATATATGTAAGGGATTTGATGCTCACCACCAACAAGGTGGCCGTCCACAAGCTTTCTATGTGGCCTGCTAAGTTTTTTCCCAAAGAATGAGGTTCTATATTAATGGGGTTTTACCAAGTTCCTACTTTGGCTTATTTACAATGAGACCAATATGTTATGAAAAATAACATGAAAATGTATGAGGCAACTATACAGGAAGATACATCCTGGCTCAGAAGGTTTTGAAATAAGATACACTTGGCCTACAATGAAGGAAAATGCACATAACTTTTGTGTGAAAATGTGGTATCCTAGTGGTTCACCAATGTCCCAAAATTTCATGCCCATGTTTTAACTCTAATGAAGAGCCCTGGGCCTTTTCCCAAGTGGGATATCGATTTCATTGGACCTTTGTCCTAGGGCAAGGATGGAGTAAAGCATTAACCATGGCCCTAGATTATTCACCAAGTGAGTAAAGGTCGATCCCCTTACTAAGATCACTGAGGAAAACACTTAGAAATTCATATGGAAGAACATAGAATTGCCATTTTTGCATTCCTCATATAAAACGTGTCTATAATTAGAATTTAATATATTGGAAAAAAATTAATACCTTATTGCGAGGAACTCGACATCCTAGAGACTTCTCCACACCATGTTATACCCTGTCCAATGGCTAGGTCAAAAATGTCAACAAGATCATCGACATACTCTAAAGCATAAGTTGTAAACCACCAAGGCTGGTTGGGCAAAGGGGTTGTCCCTATTCATGTGGTCATATTGAACCACAACAAGAACTGCCACAAGCGAGATGCCATTTGCATTCGTCTCATCACAGCTTACACTTTGACGAGATGCAAAATGACGCAGCCCAATGAGAAAATATGAATTTTTTGAAATAAAGGAATGAGGAGCAACTATGATTCGTAGTATAACAACGCAATAGGGAGATACCATAATTCTAACGTCGGAGTTTTAAGTGTTTTCGAAGGTCTAGCTCCCTTGTAATGAAGTAGAGATCAAAACTCTGGGTCCCTATTGAGAGGACCTTATCTCATCATAGAGGTTATTGGATCCCACAATTGTAGACTGGGGGCTCCAATGGGATGCCCAGAAAGCACCTATGGAATGCAGCTTACTTCGTTATAAATCGACAAGTTATGTTCCATGTTATTTTTGGTGAAATGTCTACAGAATGCACTCTACAAACACTTTTAACTCCTTTGAAAGTGAGCTCGTTTATTACCAATTTTGGTTAACTACAAGATAATCTGGCTAGATCATGTTTTAGCGAATATCGAAAACAAGCATAACCAATAAGATAAATGGTATAAAAACTAGAGACTGTGGCTGGCCAAGTACAAAGGCGAAACTCCACTCTAAAGGGGAAGAGTGAACACTTTATCGAATTTCATGAATGAAGGCTCTATCCATTCTCAAATCGAGTTACATTAAAATAGGTAAACTGGCCCTTCTCGTCTTCCCCAAGAAAAAAACATTGGAAACCAAATTTTCACCGGTGTCAATCGTCCCCATATTGATTCAGATAAATTATTTCCTTGAGCCCATCATTCCCAAAAGGTGAGAACTTCTCCACGAAAGAATACCACTATATATGCATCCGAGTTAGAAGAAGAATAAGCCTTTCAAAAGAAAAGCTGAAACGACTGTAAACTAGAGGAGAATGATGATCGAACTTTATTGGGCTATGATGCCATTTGATTTATTGGTCCAGTCCAATTGGACAAAGATGAAATTACTTAACACAACAGATACTACTTACACTATTGCCCAATAACTCAATGTGAAGTAGGCTACAACTCGGCCCAAGACTTATGAAACACGTGCTATGAAATCTCCTGTAAGTGTAGCACAGTTCTTTCAATTTTATTCAATAGGATAACTATATTTTAATTTGTTTTGAATTGAATAACTACACCCAATTGTACCACTTGGATTAATGGAAATTGATGACATGATAGTTAATAAAATACATTCCTACATAAATGAACAGACATCACGAAGAAGAAGAAAGGACATAGACACAAAGTCTCAAGATAGAGACCCAGAAACTTCCACACACAAGACCACATGAAGAGTCAAGAGAGAAAAATGAAAAATATTTCTCAATCCATATATATATAGTTATCCTATTGAATAAAATTGAAAGAACTGTGCTACACTTACAGGAGATTTCATAGCAGTGGGGCCCACACCCATAAAATATTGAACAATGCTACAAGTACATTTTTTTTTTTTTACAGAATTTGTACAGAAAAATAGTTGTCTTCTGTAATTGACTATTGTTAAAAACAATTTTTGACAACAGCAAATCATGGGAAGACAAGTGTCTTTTTATACTAATTCTGTTTAGAAAAATCTGTACTTGCAGATTAATTGTAAAATATTCACATGGGGCCCACCCCCATGTGACTGTCTCTGTATAACATCTGTGAAGTTTTCCCAGTACACAAGGCATTTTCCAAGTTTAAATACAATTAATCACATGATTGATATCAGACAAAAATATGATTATTACAAATGGAATTTACCCACCAATCTTTTAAGGCATTACATCATTGTAACGAGGTAACCCTAGCATTGAGACACTAGCCCTAACCCTTGCAGTATCATCTAGAAAGCTGTTGCTGTACTTTTAGGCTTACAATTCAATGTCCTTATCATCCCTTGAAGCTAGTTCTTCATCGTAACGACTCGACTTTTATATCTAAATCGCTAACTTGTGTACTGTCTCTTTAAGAGAGCGGTAGTCCATATCATCTCTCATGACTTTCTGTCGCATCCAACCCATGACCTTTCCTTAAAGTTGAATTTTGTAACGACAGGGCTTTTGTGTTCAAGCCAATAACTTTACGTACTATCCACTTCGAGAGAATTTGTAATGATTGGAGATTTATTCGCGGAAGACATCAAAGTCGAAAATTTGAAAAAAAAAAATTATTAGTAATATAAATTAAGTTAAAATTAATTAATTTTAAGCCAACTACCATTTAGTGGGCAAAAGATGGGAACATCTAAAATGAAAAATATGTTTCACTAGTATTCTAGACCAATTATGATTTTATTGCCATTCTTGAAGAAGAAATAAACAATGCATTGCTTTTGTGGCTCAATTAACCTGTAGTTTTACGTAATAATAGTATGGGTATGTATGTAAATAATCAGTTCCCAACTAATTTTTTTTCTTTTATATGTTGGATAAAAAAACCATTAAATACTGCGCAAAAAATATATGATGGTAACGGAACACTTTTCTAATACTTTCTAGTTTTTACGAAGATAGTAAAAAAAGGAGGGGAACATCGGGCGAGATCTATCTACAGCGAATAGAAATGCCTATCGAAAAGATACTCAAAAGGCTTCTGGATCGAGATCTCATTAGTCGAAGAAGATTATGCCTAAAGACTCCCATGCCTTTCTTGTTTGGACCAACCAACTGGCCATTTCCGACAAGTCTTCTCAATGATTAGTCTTTGGATCTCTAATGTTTTTCATATTGGTGTGGAGAGGGAGTGCCACCACAATCTTTAGACTTGGGTAGTGGTAATTTTTTATAATGAATAAAAAATTTAAGACTAACTTGCAATAAAAATAATAGATAAGAAATTCATGTTGCAATTTTCTCATTCCAATAAATGGTTTCTCTGAACTCAAATATGTTATTTCGAACTCCTTGTCCTTTATCACATCACCTTTGAACGCTACGTATTTTTCGACATCTTAGCACATTACACGTTACAGTCTATTTTCATTTGTTCATAAGATATGATGTAATGAAATATCGAAATTGCATTAAGAAAATATATATATTTAAGAGGATAATAGATTTCGTCTCGACTTCTCAATGACAACACAAAGCGTGGGATTAACTGTGTATTTCCTGTTTCTTTTGTGCTTTGCAAATGAATTTTGTTTTCTTGTGTAATTGTGGCTGTTGGCTACGCTTCCACCGTCCAATTTTGACTCGAAACAAGAAATTCCTATTTCTTTTCTTTTCTTCATAGATTTAGGGTGTGTTTGATTACATTTATTTTCCATGGAAAATATTAGTTTTCCATCCAAATTTTCACTTAGAGTGTTTGATTGCTATTTTTTTTCCATGGAAAACATTTTCCAATTTTTGAAAATATGCCTAATTTTCCTTGTTTTTAAGGAAAATATTTTCCTTGGGTAGAGGTGGTTTTTATTTTCCACAATAGATGGAAAATATTTTATTTTCTAAGTAATATTTTCCATGTTAATCAAACACACTCTTAATGTTTTACTATTCAACGACGTTACTTAAATAAAAAAAATGAATTTTTATTTATGGTTTTTGTGGTTAGGTAAAAATTAAATTTAAAATTTTAATTTAAGTTAAAGTCAAAGTCAAAGTCAACAATAATTTTAACCACTAATTTTATAGGATTCACAATTTTTTATTCACACATTTAATAGACTTTTATTAAAATCTACTAAAAAATTTTAAATTAATTTTCACCAAACAGGTATTAAATTTTAATTTTAAGTAAGTGTGCACTTTGGAAGAAAGGCTAAAGAGTGAAGTGCATTGATTGGTAAAAATGTCAATTAAGTGGAGAGAGTGTTATTATGTTACTTAGAAACTGGTCAACGTGATATTATGGATAATTTTTGGAAGAAAGGCTAAAGAGTGAAGTGCATTGATTGGTAAAAATGTCAATTAAGTGGAGAGAGTGTTATTATGTTACTTAGAAACTGGTCAACGTGAAATTATGGATAATTTTGTGCTTAAAACTATATATTTTATAAAATCGACAATTAATCCTTAACATTTTTACACTTCTAGGAAATTGGTCTTATTCGTCTCTTTCAAACGAAACGAAAAGGTTTCTACTGAAATGCCTCGTATAATAACCAATGACTCAAGTAAGCGATTGTTTCACAAAGCTTTTGATAAAATGGTTTTTTTTAATCAAATTTTAATAAAAGTTTATAAAATATGTATTAAAATCTAATTGATTGATTAAATAATTGCTTAATTAATTAATTATTACACACACAAAAACAAAATATTACCAATCGTGGGTTGATGTTAATCAATATAACAACAAAGGGTTTGGGGGCTAATGGAGTGATTAACATTGAGAGTAAATTGAAATTTAATTATTTAATTGAGATTAAAGTTGAATAATCAAATTGAGATTTTATTGAAAGTTCATTGACCAAAGGTGTTATTAACCCTGGCACATAAACTTCACTAATAACAAAATATTAAAGGCCAGTTTGATGTAAATTTTTTAAGAATAAATTTTGTAAAAATTAGAAAGTAATATTTTTGAAATATGTGAGATTAAGTAGAGAAAACTAACTCAAATATTGGCAATGGCATTTGATAAATTTTACAAGTATAATTGTGTATTAAAACATGTATAACCGAAGCCACATGTCTTAACAAAAAATTCAATTACAATTTGTTATGGATGTGAAAGAAACAAGCTAAACTTGTACATCAACTCAATTCGTCAAAGAAAATCAATTTACAATGAATTAAAAGCTCTGATGAAAAGTGATGGTGTATATACATATATTGGAGCGTTCTTCCTACACATAGATTTGACAAGTATTTTTGACATATAATATTTCACTAGGATCATGGAAAATTTAGTTATAACCACTTGAGATCCATGAGATACTAACTGTTGGATTTGCTTAAATTAAAAGTCACGATTATTTATCAAAAGTACTTTTCAAATCCGTGTGTGTGTGTGTGTGTGTGTGTGTGTGTGTGTGTGTGTGTGTGTGTGTATATATATATATTGCATTTTGTGGCATTTTTAGTAAAAAGTGATATAGCATGTTGTGCCACTTGTTTATTAAAATGTCACACACAATCTAATTTTAATTGAACAATAAATCTTTGATTGAGCTTTTCATTTGTTTATAAGAATTTCTTTTAGATGTTAATTTCTTTCATTTTTGAGCGACAAAATCAATTTTTTAATAATAGTATGTCATTTTTTATTTAAAAAAGTGACATTGAATGTTTGTCACTTTTTTTAGTTTGTCGTATTTTTTATTTTCTTACTTTTCGAGTGTTTGTCACTTTTTTTTATTTATTGCCACTTTTTAATCTGTGTAACTTTTTTAATTTGTTTCTGTGACTTTTTTGAATTTTTGTCACTTTTTTCGATCGTCTTCTGGAAATTTTTATCACTTTTTTTAGTGACATACATCACTTTTTAATAAAAATGAAATTGTATGTCATATTTTTAATATAAAAGTAACACTAAACTTTTAAAAGTGATATTAACTGACAATTTCTAAAAATATATATATAAAATTAAGTAACGTTATGTCACATTTTAATTTTACACAGTATTCTTTACATTCAAAAAAATTTTCATATGATTTTTCGAAAGATCCTTAATTGTAAGGGTATTTTCATAACAAGACGCCCACAATACACAGTTTAGCAAAAAACTTGAAAATGACTATCTGAGCAATTGAAGGGAAAACCCTTTAAATGAACCACGAGAATCAACTACCACAGCCATAAGGTTGATAGCAAAACAAGATGTGGTTAAGTTGATAACTTGAAAATGAACAGTATTGTTACAACTAAAAGATTTTTAATTAAAACTTTTGTCTCACCACACAAGGGGAATAATTTGTCACTTGCGTTCTCTATTGTCCTATGTTCGTACCAATTCGCAACAAAACCTACACAGCTAGCATCCCAACTATCACGAGTATAACCAATTCACCTTGTCTTCGATGGTCAAGAATTGTTGCGTCTACAACCAAGGTTAAGAATTCGAGGAGCGGTATCTTCCATCCCCTGTACCACCCCTCAAGAAAGAAAAAAAATTGGACCTGTGTTCAAACTAATGTTTCCTGCTTCCTCTCTATCTTTAGTCTTGAACAATGAATTTTTCAAATAACAGCCACGTGGGAGCAACAAGTCATACACAGGAATACAGTATAAAAGTTCAAATCCATAAATAGGTCCCAAAATGATGGGCAATCCAAAGAAGGTTTTTTGTACGTTCATCACAAATATTTCTAGATCCCAATGCCAGATATTAATACTAAACATTCCAACACTCAAAATGAGTAGTAAAAAATGAAGCATTTCTTCCATACTGCATCACACAATTTACGTAGTACTGCAAGTCTACACCCTCCAAGAATTAAAACAGAGACTCTTTGAAAGAAGTTGAGATCCAACGTCCGAAATTGGTTGAACAACTTACCGACTAATAATTCATTGAAACATCATTTTACATTAACATCAACTTTTCTTTCAATGCCACTTGAAAGATTAAGCTTGAAAAATCTATTCAACTTTTCAGAATGGACAAGTTTTAAATCCATTGTTTGGCGTGATTCCTGTTGAAATCTATACATATCAAAGACAGGAGCAGAGAATATATCATCAAAATATCTGAGTGAATTTCTCGTGCCCACTTCAAACTAGAGGCCACCAGGCCAATTCTCACAATCCTTGCTCGGCTTCTGGCTCCCTTTATAAAGCTTCTGGCATCATCCTGGTAGACTTCACTGTTTGGATAGCAAGGATATATGGACCAAAAATAAGCATTATCCTAAAATTATATGGTGAGAATGAAAGTAAAAATTGAAGGGCATGAAGAATTGTAGGACAAACTTTGTAATAACAGACCTGTCGGGTGCTTCTTGCTTGCTTACCAGTGTAATTTCTAGTGATGCATATTCACCGAAGCTTTTGAGGTCTTTCTCTTGGCAGAATTTGACAAGATGGTGCAGGAAATCATTGAATTGTTTGGGTTCCTGTTCAAGGAAAAACTCAAAATATTTGACAGCTGTTTCAAAGTAGTCTGCTAAAAGAGTCAACATACTTATATACTACAAGTTCAGAATACAAATTTTTCATGCAAATTTGGGGTAAAAAATAAAAAAATAAGTCACTGGATTTCAGCGATTTGTTTCTCATAGCTAACCGGTTTACATTTCTCATGTCAATTTGGGAAAGGGTTGCTTGAATTTCACAAATTTGTTTTGTTAGCTAACCAACTTACATTTCTTGGATAAGAACCAATATATAGTTGAAATAGTGTGCTTAATCACAAGGATAAAAAATACAGTCCACATATTTCCCTGAATGCAACAGTAATTTGAATCTGGCAGAGCTGCAGAAATTGTCAGAGAATAACACGAGAACTTCATCATTAATAACTCCTAAAACAACACTTCCACTGTTCTTCCTACTATGATGTTGTGCAGTCAACAAGTGATGTAAAATAACATTGAGGAAGGGGGAGGGGCCAACAAGCGCGAATAAATATTCAAGATGGAAAGTTACACGCCAGTAAAGATAAAATAGTGATTATCTAGTCATATATTAAACCAAACAATATGTTTGAATCATCATTTATATGTAGGCTTTTAGTGTCTAGGCAATTTTCTGGGTGTATACAAAGCATGAAAGAAAACTTGCTCTAGAATGCAACCCTTGCAAAGAGCTACTAAACGTTATAGTGCTTTATGGTATGTGTCTCCTTTAAAGGAGATTTTATTTTTCATATCATGAATCGCTTCATTAAACTATTCTGTACTCTCTTTGAGACATCATGGCTTCAAAATCTTGAACAGGATCCAAATCCCCCATTTTCTCAACTTTGACTCTAGAGGTGTATTCAGTGTCTTGCACATCAGTACCTTTGCCAACTCCTTCCTCACTTGATCCAGTTGGTTTCTCTGTTAAT
The DNA here is from genome assembly GCF_002742605.1 of Olea europaea var. sylvestris. Classification (NCBI taxonomy): domain Eukaryota; kingdom Viridiplantae; phylum Streptophyta; class Magnoliopsida; order Lamiales; family Oleaceae; genus Olea; species Olea europaea. Next base: position 23,596,755 of record NC_036248.1, on the reverse strand, counting down.
AATATTTGAGACAACTTAAGCTACAGAATAAACTGAGTAAGAAAAACCACTACTTCTGTAGAATTTGGTTGCATACAAAAAATAATTATGATGATCAGCCAAAATAACATTCAAATTCCCTTTCAGTTCGAAGCATCTACGAAATTAATCTATAAACAGCTTTATTTTGAGAAATAAGTTCAGGATCAGGCTCTGTTATCTTCCTGAGAGTTTCTTCAGTTGGAGGTACAGCTGCATCTTGTTGCTTAGATTTTACAAGAAGGAAATGATGAAATCGCTCACATGTAGGCCAAACGCAATTATTTTATGAAAAAAGGAAAAAAAATACCAAAGAAAATAATCTGTGAAGCACAAATCAGAAACGTCATTGGTAGAAAATTCTCGTTCACATAGCTAACAAGGCATTGTTTTGTTTTTTCAGAACAGTAGCCTTTCAGGATTCACCGGCACCAAGTTTAAGTGCTTTTGCTGCAAGAATGCGTTGCAGTACAAACAATGCAATGTTTCCAGAAATTCAATGGAAAAATATAAAAAAATAATAAAATTGAAAAATTAAAAAATAATAAAATAATAAAAAAGAGAGAGAGGAAAAAAATATATTAATAATAAGCTTCTGGGACACAGCATAATAACCTTTTTTTCCCAAAGATTTTCCATGAGAGCTCATTATTAAATAAAAAGTACCAATCAAAAGAAACTGATTAGTTGTTTCCCTGTTCAGTTGTCCTATATAAAATACAAAACTGGGACTTTTAAAACCTTCGGGATAAGTGTGGCTTAGTTGCAATTTAAATTGGCACAAAAGCAAACACTCGGTAGGACTACTTACTAAAATGTTATCAGTTAGGAGGTTGAAAAGTGATTCTATTTATTCTAAAGCAAGTTTCCTTCAATTAATGCTTTGGTGATCAAGCAATATTAATGGCTTGAGACACACCAGTATTTAACAAGCAGTGTAGTGATGACTAGAAGAGCTCTTTTAAGGGCAATGCATTTGGCTCTTTAATTTTTCAAGTTTAGTTGTCAAATTAAAATAACATCTTTGCACTAAATCAAGATGTGGTCAAGTTGATAACTGGGAAATGAAAATGCAGTGCCCTTATTTTTACAGCTAGAGGATTTGTCATTAAAACTCAAGTCTTACCAAACAAAGGGATTAGTGTCTCACTTGTGTTCTCTATTGTCCTATGTTCATACAAATTTGCAACAAAGCCTACACAAATAGCATCCCAACTTCCTCTAGTATAACCAATTCACATTGTCATGACTGGTCAAGAATCGTTGTTTCCAAAACCAAAGGCAACGGTTAAAGGACCAATATCCATCATCTCACTAATCCCCTCAAGATAAAAATGTAAGAAAAAGACTTTTAACTATCAAACAAACAATCCACCCTCTCCTAACTATGGTAAGGAGAAATTGAAAAATAATCTCCTTGCAAAACACTGCTTTCTTGTCAGAAAACAATTTGGCCTAACTATTTCAGTGAAGGTCAAGTCCTGCAAAAGTGCACAAAGATAACATAAAAAGATATTGATAACAGAAGTACATACAGATTTGGACTTCACTGAAGAAATATTGCCCATACTGCTCCCTTCTCTACCATGGTAAGGCTCAAAGGCTTAAGTCACAGGATATTCTACAAAAAAAAAAAATAATAATAATAATAGTCAAATGTGTACAAACTATTTCTGATCAGTTACAATACACTAGGAAAACAACATCAAGGCCACACATTTTCAAAAGAATAATATTTTGTAAATCTGATTGTCAAACACAAAATCCAACTAGCATCAACTAAATAACAGGGCATGCCAACCATTGTTCTGAGAGTTTGAAGGCAATAACAAATAAACCAAGATCATCTACTGCTATGGTTAGAAATTTGGACTGCCAGGTTAATACAGAAAGCTTCCAAGAAAAGCCATAAAAAGGTTTGGATACGAAAATTCATATTGACCAACTTCGAATTATCCGTATTCGAAAGAAAAATTGTCTTGAGTCAAATAAAAAAATGAGAAATGCTACCTGTACACTAGAGTTATACACTCTAGTGCACAGCCCCCTCACATTCAAGGGGGCCCACGAATTTTTCAATCAATGTGGGCCCCCTCTCATGTGAAAGGGGTATACACTAGAGTACAAGAAGCATTTTTCTGAAAAAATACTAGCATAAAAGATGCCACTCACAGTGCAGCAATTCAAGAAAACATCATCAAAAAAGATTATGTTAACAGGAACACGAAATTAAAGTAAGCAAAAATAGACAAATAAAAAGAGAGTTTTTCTTCCACCTACCAACCCTGTACCAAAGATACATCTGGATATATTCGAGTCTTTGCAATTCGATACTGCAATAATACAAATCATATAGGAAATGCAGCAGGATACCAACCCAATATATTTGTCACAAAGCATGTGTATTTGGAATCATCAAAATAATGTAGTCCTAACCATTTGTATTCCGACAATTCATAAAAAGGTATAATTTTTCCCTGTACATTAAACATCGAAATTGCTACATTGAAAAAAATACAGGAATCGAGCACAAAAGCTCAAGAGCGTCATATCCATTAATAGGTGCCAAAACGACATTATTAAAAGGAGATTTAGAAGAACATCAAAATAAAAGGCAAAACAGTCCAACAACTACAAAGATGTTATTTTAATTTTACAACTAAATAAAAAAAATAAAATCTACAAATGAATTCTACGTTCAACCAGCGATCTCAGCAAAAGTTGGATTAATATCCAAAATTCTTTTTACTGAATTCAATTTCAGAACTAGTCCACATGGAGAGTAAAAATATAAAGATTTTTTTTAGAAGTTTGATCGAGCAACACATGTTATACCTTAAAAAAAAAAATTCATTTGAAAATGGTGAAGGCCCTGGAGTTGCTTTCGTAATTACAGTTCCTTCCCATCCCATCTCATCCTTCCTTCGCCATTGTCGACTTGTTTGAATCATCCGTTTCCGGTCTCAGCTTCAAATTGATTCATCTTCAAATTGTTTGCAAAATAAAACCCTAAGCTAAATACACGCGACGAATTTACACAAATACCCTTCGGACGCCTTGAATTAAACACCCACCGGACCCGGATATTTCCTCGATAATTAAACAAAACTCCAACGGTAAGTTAAAACTAGCGCTCTAAGTAATTCAAATTCCCGCCTAAACACAACGGATCTTTTCTTGATGCTCTTTTCCCGGTCTTGATTTCTCTCAGTTTCAATTACCTCTCGGTTTCAATTACTCTAGTCTCATCTTGATTTCTCTCTGTTTCAATTCCATTACTCTCATCTCAATCTTGATTTCTCTCCTTCTGATTCTCCTCACTGTAATAATTCACGATCTTAGTCTGAATCTTGAAATATACATACTTCACATACAAAAAAGATCACAATCATGGGGGATGATGATGGTGGATCAGACAATCATTCCAGGCCTCAAAAAAAAAGCTTCAAGAAAGATGAGTTGAAGGCCAAGAAGAAGGCATTCTTGGCAAGAAAAGAATGTATAAAGAAGAAGACAATGGAATTATCTGTTTTGTGTGAAGTCAAGGCTTGTGCTGTGATCTTAGGCCCTGATGGGAAGATAGAAACGTGGCCTGAGAATCGCAGCGATGTACAGGATGTGATCGACTTGTTCAAAAAAGACTGCCTTAATAACAAGAAGCGAAAACATAACAATAATGATCATGGTTGTAAGAAGAAGCAGGTTTTGGGAGGTGATGAAGGGGCTGTAGAAAATTTTCTGAAAAAGGTTGAGAACAAATTAGATCAAGTCAAGAAACGGATAAAGGAGATTAAGACCAAAGATCAAGAAACAGGTTCAGGTACTTTCATGATTATTTTTTTTATTGTGATTGGACTAGCCCTTTTTATTCACGTTTCATTATGTTCTTCCTGGAATTCATATACTGGTCTGCTTCTGTATTTATTCATGGATAGATATGGTTTTGTTGTTTGAATTAATTTTTAATCATGATAACAAACTCTTTTGAAGAAGCTGATTATTCCTTCTCCTATCCAGCGTCTGAATTTGGCAACCCGTTGAGTGGGGGCATTCCTCCTAATGCCTGGCCTCCAAAAAGTTCACAAAATCTGAGCTCATATTTTAATGCTGGCATGCTTGGTTTTGGAAATCAGTTGCCTGGGAATATTATGTCTTCTACTCCAGTAAGAGCATTGTCCATTTATGTTGTTATTACACATTAGGCTGCTTATTTTTCACCACTATTCGAATTTTTCTTAAATCTTATTTAACACAAACTTTCAGGGCTATTTTGGTGGTTTTCCAAGCAATGTTGAAGGTATGCATTTGGGACCTGTGGTTTCTTCTGAACCTATGTCACAATTGGTATGTAAAACAATTAGCTTTTTTTGATTGATTTATATGTCCTGTCTTTAAAACTGAAATATAATATTTTGTTAAATTTAAAACAGGGTTTTCAGTCAGAACAATACTTGCCATGTTCCTTGCAACTACAATCTTCAAATGCAGCATCTTTCTACATGACCCAAAGTTTACATATGCCATACTCTACTGGTCATACTCCTTACAGCATGGGATTTCAACAGAATTGCATTGATAACAGTGATAATTCCTTTTGGACTGAATCGCTCATATTTCAAGAGACATCATCTTCCAATCCAACCATGGAAACACCTTGCTGCTTCGACTATAAAGTTGATGAGATACATGGATTTGAGCAGGCCAGACAAATTCCATTGTCATTTGATCAGTGTGATCCTGGATTTGAACTCGCTGCTGATGAGATGTCATCTCTTAATCAAACCATGGAAACACCTTGCTTATTTGATTATCAAGTTGATGAGATACATGGATTTGAGAAGGCCAGACATATTCCATTGTCGTTTGATCAGTATGGTACTGAATTTGAGCTCTCTACCACTGAAAATGATCGTTCCAATACTAGAGTGGAATGGACAGAGAATCAAATCTGCACAACCCAACCAAGTCCTCAAAGTTCATGTTTTTCAGTCACAAGTATGACACTCCCAGAAGAGGACGAACTTGATGTTCTTCTAGAACTTCAGCAGAATGCACCGACCCTCGACTGCTTCAACCCTGACTTTGGCTTAATGGGCACATTAGGTTTTTCATAATGTAACAGTTCAGTAGTTTATATGCTAGAGATTATCTTTCACAAAGAAAACTCTTCAAAAAAAAACATTCCAAGAAACAGCTATAATCATCTTATGCATTATCAAACAGAAGCTGTTTTTCCCCTGCCTTGGACCATTTTATTAATTTCCATTAGCTTCTGAGTCTTTGGCATGACTTCTTTGAAAGCGTAATGTGAAAAAAATTTCTCCGCCCATTGTGCCAAGCTCGGGGGCTTGTGTTGATCAAGAAATTTCCTGTCCATTTATTTCCTTTGTCGCTTTAAGCCATCCCATGTAGGAACCTAGTGCAATATCAAGGTAACCGATTTTATCTCCACCATAAAAGGGTTTCCCTTTGCTACACTTGATAAAAGCCTCATACAACAAGACCAAACCTTCACAGATTCTCTCAATGATTTTCTTTCTTGCTTCCTCTGTTGATATGCTTCTTTAAGCTCCTAGTATAGTGGAATCCACTGGAATCAATAGTTCAAGTGTGTTAAATAGAATTCATTTTGTAATTAATAAGCCGATATAACAGTGTCTCTTTTTAGCATTGTGTCTACGGATGAGCACGCTAAACTCATCCAATCCTGCCGATGGAGTCATGGATACCTTAGTTCGCCACTTGCTGTGAAATCACTGTAGTTTGTGCCAATTCATTTAGTATAGAGTAGCTTGTGTATTTTTGCAGTTTGGATGTTAACTTCAAACCTATTCTTTATCATTGTAATTTGAATCTTGTTGGGTTCAAGAGTTTTTTGACATGCTAAATTGTAAACACCCAGGTTCCACTTCCACTTCAAAGCAAGAATATACTATATGAATGCAAGGGGTGCCTTGAATAAACATTGTGTCTTAGAGTCCAAAAAAAAAAAAAAGAAAAAGGGAAGACCTAATTGATGTTTTATTTATTTATTTATTTTTTTTTTTTTAAACTCTGTGTGGATTAATAATTAATTAAAAAATAAGTAAGCATTGAGTAACTTTTAAAATTAAGCGAGGAATTAGAAGTAAAAAAGCGGCAAGGCAGTGGCACTCATAGTGCTAGTTGAAGAGCTCAAGCTGTCAGCACTTAAACTTACTGTCGTCTCCAGTAAAGATGATATCAATCCTCCTACGTACGACCACATAATATGCATGTCAAGGATGAGCCTAATACCTATTTAGATATCCATCCTACACAGAAAATTTAGTGGCATCACTGAACATTAATTATAAAATCATTGAAAAATTAAAATTAAACTTGGAAAAATTAATAAGAGATGACCACATAATTGAGAAACATAGTCGATGGTTTGATGAAATCATAACCCGTGGCTTTCTCATATTGATTATTTCTTATTCTTCACAATATTAAAATCTTGAATTATTGATGATGAATAAATTGGTGATGATGTGAATCGGATTTCAAATAGGTGAAAGTGGGGAGAATTTTAAGATTTGAAAATTAAAATAAATAAAAATGAAAGAAAAAATGTTATTGAGAGCCAGAGACCAAACCCCTGATAAAGAATGGAGAGAGATCCACATTAGTTGACTCAACAATCAATTATTTTAATTGGATTGGATCGATTAAATCAAGCAACCTTTTCTTAGGCATGGACTTGGTCCCGGTCGACTAACTTATCTTGGCCCGTTTTCCTTCCACGATATAAGTGTGAGAGTTCATTTCACACTCAAGGTATGTATTCTAATTCTAGCCCAATTTCCTCACCCATCTCTTGTACTCACTTTCTCTCTCCTGGATGTTGATTTGATCATTGAAGTGCAAATAATCATCGAACCCTTTTTCTTAGCTGGTGATCTTTCCACCTAACGGCATATTTCAACGTGTAGGTGATGCCTAGGTGGATGGTGAGATGATCAAAATTCTATTAACCACTCAATCAAACAAATTTTGACGTCAACATAAACTAATTATGGACATTGACATATTATATCACTTGATCTACAACCTGGAGAATTTTGTTACTTGTACTGAGTGATTCTCCCTATACGAGTATCAGATACAATGTTGGCAGCATCTTGTCAAGTTATTTTTCTGTACATACAACAAAGTTCTAAATTAGAAGATAGGACTCAAAGAATCTGGAATTTGATTAAAGATTATGTAAAATTAATCGGTGTTTACCACAATAGATATTGAATTAGGTGATTATGCATTTATAACATGAAATTTTAGTGAACAATGAGGTCAGAATTAGAATTCTTTTTAAAGTTCTGTAGAATTAACATATTATTATGGCAACTACATTCACCAATCCGAAGAAAAAACAGATCTTGTAATTAGAAATTATATAAGTTATGAAAGATTTCAGATTCACTGTTTTTCCGACGACAATGATTTTGTGTTTCATATACTTGTATTCGAGCAGATTTCCACCATTCCATTCAATCAAAAGTTTGAGTACAAGGTTTTGATGTAACCTTCGGACAATGCATGGTATTGACAAAATCGTTCACTCAAGATTCATAGTCGACAAATGTTACACAGATCGTCTACTGTCCATAACACCAAACGCTGTTTACTATATTATTGACTATAATAAATATTGTTCCATGGAAAAACTCTACTCCAGTCACTGGCACCAAAGCATTATAATTTATCAGGAATTTTGTAATCTTGTTCCTCTAAAGATTGTGTGAGAAATGGAGAAGAAGCAGGGCGCCTAGGCGCCATGAGTGGGCACCTAGGCACTGGCCGGTGCAAGAATAGGGCAGAAACTTGTGGGCGCCTAGGCGCCCGATTTAGCCTTTATATAGCTGATTTTTTCCCTTTTGTATAGAACCCGATTTTTTAGAGGAAAAATAGAGAGAGGGCTTGGATAGAATTTATCAAGTAAGAGGTTGTTCTTATTGGGTATAAATTCAAAGTCATTTTTATTTTCTTTGGGATTAACTTAAGGTTTGTTCAAGTAATCCAATCCATTGTTCTTCATTTTTATTGAAAATCATTTCTTCCCCAATTTCTTATCTTTGAAGTGGTTTGGGATTTTTCACATTACAAGTTATCTTTCTTGGGCAATCTTGGGAGTGTTGTATTCCCAACAATTTGGTATCAGAGCATCTTCTTAAATCAGGGTGGTTAAGCTCTGATTTTTGTGGGTTGGCTTGAACTTTATTGTGCACACAAGGTGTTTGTGAAAATTTTCAAGTGAACTTTGTTGGTTTATTTCCGGTAAACAAGTAGATAAATCATGTCTACTAGAGGAACGTGAAGATTGGGAAGTATGAGATAGAGAAATTCAATGGAAGAATGATTTCTCATATTGGAGAATGCAAATGAAAAATTTGTTAATTTCTCAAAAGTTGCACAAGGCATTGGCGGAAAAGGAGAAAAAGCACATAGATATGTTTGACGAGGATTGGGAAGAGCTAGATCTTGAGGCACGAGCGTCTATCATTCTATGCCTTGAAAGAGATGTTGCTTTCTTGGTTGATGGTGAGGAAATGGCGACGAAGTTGGGGACAAAGTTGGAGACGAACTTCATGACGAAGACTCTAACTAATCGGATCTATTTGAAGTCCAAATTGTATACTTGCAAGATGGATGAAGGTACACAAATCCGGGAGTACGTCAACAAGTTTGATAGGTGCATATCGGACTTGAAGGACATTGATGTGAAAGTAGATGATGAGGATCAAGCACTTCTACTACTTCTTTCATTGCCAAAGTCTTACGAGAACCTAGTGCAAACATTGATGCTTGTGGGTGATAAACTTGTGATGGAGGACACTAGAACGTCACTTCTAGCGGATGATCTTCGAAAGATTGCAACTAGTGGCATGTCTACCATTGGTAACAAGGAGCAAGCTCAAGGATTGTTTGTAAGAGGTAGAAGCAATGTGCAACCAAAGGGCAAGGGAGAAAAATCTAGATCGAGTTCTAGACCTCTTGCGGAAAGGTCTTGTTTCAAATGCGATGAGCTTGAGCATTTCAAGACGAATTGTACAAACAAAAGGAGTTGGAAGAACAACAACAACAATGGGAAGGTGCAAGTGAAGCAAGAGGCTAGCTATGCCTCGGAAGGAGGGGAAAGCGATGAGTGCTACACCATCTCTTGTGATGACGAAATCTCCGGTAAGTGGATTCTTGACTCAGGATGCTCTTACCATATGTGTCCAAATAGGAAGTGGTTTACTACTTATAGAAGCACTGATGGTGGAACCGTGTTCATGGGTAATAACCATTCCTGTAAAACTGTGGGGCTCGGTTCAATTAGAATCAAGATGTTTGATGGAGTGGTTAGAACATTGAAGGATGTTAGACATGTTCCTGATTTGCGGAAGAACCTTATCTCTGTTGGTGTTTTAGACTTCAGTGGTTGCAAGATTGTAACATGGAATGGAGTAAAGAAGGTTGTTCGTGGTTCTTTGATTGTGATGAAGGGTATTCGTGAAGGCAATCTCTATGCTCTTCAGGGTACTACTGTTATAGAAGATGTAGCAGTTGGAACAAGTGAAAGTGGTGGAGACCCATGTGAGTGCACTCGACTATGGCATAGGAGACTTGGGCATATGTCTAAAAAGGGGCTAGATCTGCTAGTCAAGAAAGGTTTGTTAAAGAACTTGAAGAAGCTTTGTATGAATTTTTGCGAGCATTGCGTGTACGGTAAAGTACACCGAGTTCAGTTCCAGCTAAGCAAATATAAAAGCAGAGGTATTCTAGACTATGTGCACACGGATGTATAGGGTTCGGCTTCTGTCACTTCCAAAGGCAGTTCCAGGTATTTTGTTACATTTGTTGATGATTATTCTAGATATGCTTGGATTTATTTTTTGAAGCATAAGAATGAGGTATTTGACACTTTCAAGAAGTGGAAAGCAATGGTTGAAAACAGAACAGGAAAGAAATTGAAGACACTGCGATCTGATAACGGTACTGAGTATATAGATGGTGCTTTCAAGGAGTTCTGTGGTAAGGAAGGCATTGCGAGACACTGGACAGTTAGAAATACACCGCAACAGAATGGGATCGCGGAAATACTGAATCGCACATTTCGAGAGAAATCGATGTGTATGCGATCCTATGCTGGTTTGGGCAGAGAATGGTGGGCAGAGTCGGTTGCAAATGCTTGCTACATAATGAACCGGTCTCCACATTCAAGGTTAGATGGAGATGTACCTTACAGGGTATTGACAAGAGAACATGCAGATTATGAGAAACTCAAAATATTCTGATGCATAGCCTACTATCACGTCAACGAGGGAAAGCTTGATGCGAGGGCCAAGAAGGCTATATTCTTGGGGTATGCGGCAGGTGTAAAAGGCTATCGCCTATGGTGTGTAGAGGATTCTAAGTTCATAATCAGCAGAGATGTTACTTTTGATGAGAACTCCGTGATAGCTTCGTTGAAAGCTACAGTGTCCGGTGGTGATGATGTTGAGACTACAAAGTCTCAAGTTGTTGACATAGAATCTAGAGATCAACCTGGTTCTAGGCATGTTCAAGAGGAACATCATGCAGACACTCAAGATGAGAGTGATGATGAGCTTGAACAAGAGGCGGTTCAACAAGAGAATGTACAGGCACAGCAACAACAACAGCTTGCAGATAACTTGGCTTCCTCTAGGCCACGGCGTACTTATAAGCAAGTTCTAAAGTTGGGGTCATACGAGCCTTTGAGGCACTATAGGCAGACAAATTTGGTTGAGTATGCACTCTCGGTGGAGGATGATGAGCCTGCCACTTTCAAGGAAGCTATTTTAAATAACAATAGTGAGAGTTGGTTGGCAGCAATGGAAGAAGAGATGGAATCACGTCACAAGAACCAAACATGGGAGGTTGTCCCATTGCCCATAGGTAAGAAAGCTATTGGTTGCAAGTGGTTGTACAAAAAGAAAGAGGACCCTGCCAAGTTCGTTGGTACAAGATTCAAAGCAAGGTTAGTGGCTAACGGGTTTGCACAAAGAGAGGGAGTTGACTACAATGAGATCTTTTCTCCGGTGGTCAAGCATACTTCCATTCGGGTGCTATTGAGTATGGTTGCTCATCATGATCTTGAGCTAGAACAACTCGATGCCAAAATTGCCTTCTTGCACGGGGACTTAAATGAGAAAATCTATATGCATCAACTTGCGGGTTACAAGGTTGAGGATAAAGAACGTCAGGTATGCCGCTTGAGAAAATCACTATATGGATTGAAGCAATCTCCTCGGCAGTGGTACAAGCGATTTGACTCCTTCATGCTAAAGCATGGTTTCTCTAGAAGTGAGTATGACTGTTGTGTTTTTATTCGAAAATTTCGGGGAGGTAACTATATCTATCTTCTTTTGTATGTGGATGACATGCTTATCGCTTCGAAAAGAAAGGTGGAGATAGATAGGTTGAAATCTCAACTTGGTAAAGAGTTTGAGATGAAGGATATGGGGGCTGCTAGGAAAATGCTGGGTATGGAGATTAGAAGAGAGGATGAACCGGCGAATGTTCTTGAGTCAGAAAGGCTACATTGAGCGAGTTATTGTTAGGTTCGGGTTACAAGGTGCAAAGTCGGTGGTGACTCCATTGGCTCCACATTTCAGGCTCTCTGGTAAACAATCTCCTACTACAGCGAAAGAAAAGGTACGCATGGATCGTGTACCTTATGCTAGTGTAGTTGGCAGTTTGATGTATGCCATGGTGTGTATACGCCCAGATATTTAACAGGCGGTTAGTGTGGTCAGTAGATTCATGGCAAATCCGGGGAAGGCAGACTGGGAAGCTGTGAAGTGGATCCTGAGGTACTTAAAAGGTACCGCGGGTACAGGTTTATGTTTTGGTGGAGATGCATGTCATATAAGTGGGTTTATGGACTCGAATTATGCAGGTGATCTAGACAGACGACGATCTACTACTGGCTATGTATTTTGCATACATGGTGCCCCAGTTAGTTGGCGATCGATGTTACAGGCTACAGTGGCTCTTTCTACTACAAAGGCCGAGTATATGGCCATGGCAAAGGGAGTGAAGGAAGCATTGTGGTTGTGGGGTCTTCTAGATGATTTGGGGATTGAGCAGGATTGTGTGGACTTGTGGTGTGATAGCCAGAGTGCGATTCACTTGGCTAAGAATCAGGTTCATCATGCTCAAACCAAGCACTACGATGTCAGGTATCACTTTGTGCGTGATATCATAGAGGAAGGTGATATTTCTCTTTTGAAGGTACACACAAATGAGAACCCAGCAGACATGTTAACCAAAGTGGTAACAGGTAGCAAGTTTCAGCATTGCTTGGACTTGCTTCACATTAGTCCGTATTGATATGCCCGAGTGGGCATGACCCTTCGGGGCGGGGTTGAAATGAGGTGAAGAGTATATGAAGGTGGAGGTGAATTACGGAGGCTTGATCCCGAGTTTTGGGTACGTAGGCAACCATGGTTTGAGTGGTGCAGCCGAGTTTGGCGCTTACTGCTTCTTCTCGTGTTCGTCCAAAATTTGAAGTCTATCAAATGATGTACGAGGTGGAGAATTGTGAGAAATGGAGAAGAAGCAAGGCGCCTAGGCGCTGGCCAGTGCAAGAATGGGTCAGAAACTTGGCACCTAGGCGACCATGAAAGTTATCTTTCTTGGGCAATCTTGGGAGTGTTTTATTCCCTACAGATTGCAATATTTTGCTTTTCATTGCTGAATTGAACAAATATAAAATCGTAATTATGCTCTTTTAACATTTGTTTTAGAAAAAAACAAAATAAAATAACTGAATCCCAGGCATTAGAAAGCCTCGATCTGTTTACAACCAAAGTACAACAAAAGGATTACATATATACCATATATACCATCTTCAATTCAATCGCAACCAAGCAAAAATAGCTATGAGGGCATGTCGAATCGAAAGCCAAACCATCTGGTTATGCTTGGTCGATGGTTGGGCAGCTGCACAATATCCATTTTCCCTTCCACCATGCCTCGGGAATCTTGTGAAATGACCAACCTAGATAGAGACAAAGCCATACTTCCAAGCATTTGGTGCAGAACCATTCACTACATGCATCAGAAGTTCGAAAATGATTCTGCAACACTAGGATCTGTTCAATTTTCTCCTTTTATTATGATGTTGATGCTTCTTCTTCTTTTTGTTTTCATCGGGAGCATGACATTTCCTTTTCCCAAGTTTGCCGTTATCTCCACCTTTGCCATCTATATCTTCACACTGCTTGCTGACATAGTTTCCTGATACGAGCTGATGGGCCATTATTGCCATACAAGGTCCTGAAACAGACGTGGGTGGAATGGGCCTATATAAATTTGAAGAAATATCAGAGATTGCAAGGAATTATTTATAAACAAAAATAAAAACATAGGAATATAAGCTAGTCGGCGAAACTTCCAAATATATGTCCAATTCTCACTGAGTTGTGAATGTATCGAATACCAAAAAGTATCAGTCTACTATTCTCTAAACTAACACAGATATAATCTCTGCAATTTCCAAATGGAAACTCAAAACAGATGCACTTTTTAGGCAATATATGGGAATAACGAAATGATATTGCATATACAAGTCGATGCTCCTAACAAGATTCTTCATGACAAATTTACTTAATGCATATTGGATAGTGATTTATATTGGTCTAAATTATAAATAGATATAAGTAGTACTTTAGGGTCCCACGAAATGTGAATAAAAAATAAGTTTAACCAATTATGTTTATAAATTATATAGGAGCCAAACATGCACTAAGCAACGAAATTTATTCCGTTTAGGGTTATGGATATTAATTGCAAAAATGAGCTTGCATTGCCTAAAGATACCTATTTTAGTTATGGTTTACAATCTCCTCTTAAAACTAACTAATTAGAACGGCCCAATCAGGTTGTTAACCATCTAGATCAATAAGACCATCAGAGAATTTTCATTAGTAACTTATAAACATCCCACACCACTACTTATTTACTCTCTCTTGAAAGATTGTTTTTAGCAAGCATATAATACCTTGCCCCTCACTAATCTCTCTTGTGATTGCGTTTCCATGGGCACACACTCATAAAGCACAAAGTAAAACTATCACCTTCTTGAGAATCTGCTCTGAACCATTGTTTTCTCATGCCACAGGATGGGTGGAGGTAAAATGTTGTGCCTGCCGACGAACTGTCAAAAAAATAAAATAAAATAAAATAGAGGAGATGTATGTTATGCAAGACATAAAGATTTGAATGCAGAACTGAAGTGAGCGTAAATTTCAAACATGGGACACATAAGAGATAAAATGCAGTTTTCAGATACAAATTTCAAAGTTTTGAATGTTATTGAATTAGACATTTGCCTTTTCCAAACAATATTTTAACCAATTAGAGCATCTCCACTCTTTATTTTTAGAGAGCATCTTTAAATTTGTAACAAATTGTTTACACACTCCAACAAACTCTTTAATTTTGCTTTTCTCAATATTCCTTATTTCTCCCTCATTCTTCAATTAATGTATATAATCTTGATAAAATACAAATAGAAAGTGGGTTTGGCTCTCCAAATATACTAAGCCAACCCACTTCCTGTTTTAAAGAGAGTTTTTTGGAGCCTAATTTTAAGGTTTGACTCTTTAAAATAAAGAGCATCTTTCTTGCTAATGGGTCTTTTGGAATGCTCTTAAGCTGGCATGTATTTGCCCTCTTTCCTTATTTTACACTATCGAACCCCTCAATGTGTAGTGCGTATATAAATGCTAAGAGGCTGATCCCAAAAAATTGTAAAATCTTTACTTCATAAAATTTTAATAGCATCCCAACTCTTAAACTTTCTTATGATAGAAATAGTTAAATAACTAAGCATCAGTCCTAAAAGGTAGTGGCAGTGACTAAAACTGCTATACTTAAAGATCCATCCACATCCACGAATTTGTTGTGTGATAGATTTTAAATGTTCAGTGTTCATCAAGGATTGATGAGTTTCAACAAATTCTTGCAGCCATCCACAGAGCAAACGAATGAGTAGAGTCAAGATCTCTTTGTTTACGTGCATTTATTTGTGAGAAGTTACAATTATCTGTCATTACCTTTTTATCTTGATGAAAAAAGAGTATTCATGGGTAACAGTGTAAGAATACGAAATGATTTCTTTTCCTTATGGGATCGTGTATAACAGACGTTATTTCCTGCACCATGGATGTTAGCTCAGTTTGTCACGACCAGGAGAAAAATAGGAAATAATTATCATCTAAACTCTTCTTGCCTTAAAACAGTACTTTTTATATATTCTAATTTATTTATTTTTTCTTTTGGCTTGAAATTTCTTGCTACTAAATGTAGAAGCAAAATATGGTAAAGCAATAAACATGGTTTACCTTTCCAGGCATTATGACTCCATCAAGTGGTTTAGGCATGTGACGATGAAAAGGAGGAAATTTATAGAAGACGGATCTGAAATGAAGGAAAATAAAAAAATAAAAACCTTCAGGATATAATACACAGCTTTGAACTATTGTTGAGACTTTGTCGTAAAAGTAAACTACACTAAATACCAAATTACATACATAACTTTGTTCTCCATGATCATCTCCATGTCACAACTAGGTGAAGAAATCATTGCCGGACAAATGGGCTTATCGGAAAGATACACATATTAATTCATTCCACCACGCATGGCAACATCAGTTAGCTAAAACATGGACAGTTGATAATTGATAATATTGACATGAAAATTATGGCACGCGTGACAGATAAAATTACTCATTTCTCCTATGGTTATATATCACAATAAAAAAAAAGCTTTCATATATGACGTATTAGAACATATGTACTAAATTATGAATCCCATATCACAAGAGCACCAATTGGCAACGTTCGTTGGTGAGTAGAAAAAAGTTTCAATTCACATCTGTGCAAGGACATTTAAAGAAAGAGGCAAATGGTGACATGGATCTATATATTAAAGTTCAAGTGTTCACTTTACTTTCTCCAACCCTTACAGAAAGCATGAAGGGTGTTATACAAATACCAATAAAGATATGCAATTTATTAATGTTAGGATATCCTGCCTTAATTTAGGGTCGATTTTCCTCTTTACTTTAGCTTTAGACAACTTTAGATTGTCTTTATTCCGTTCATAGAAGGCCAAGATCTTTGTCGCTAAAGGATGCGAGAAATGAACATGCAGTTTATCCATACCCAAACTGTTTCTCCGCTTTTCTTCATCCTAAATTACAACGATACAATTCAGAAAATAAATATCTCGCAGAAGCATAAAGCAAAAATGAAAATGCAGAGAAAATAATTCTCCAAACAAGAACTAGCACTACAACAGAATTTGCTTTTTATGGCATACAATGCATGCCGTAAAAAGTTCTTTACAGCATACACGTGAACGCCATAATAAAGCCATGCCGTAAATACTCAATTTTTTTAAGGCGTACGATGAATGCCGTATAAAAGGGAATGTGCGTCCTGAGGCTATTTATCCTATAATGTTAACATAAATAAGAATATCAGTTTTCTACAGCGTTACATTATGGATTGGAGATATTNGACATGAAAATTATGGCACGCGTGACAGATAAAATTACTCATTTCTCCTATGGTTATATATCACAATAAAAAATAAAAAATAATAATAATAATAAAATAAAAAAGAAACTTCATATATGATGTATTAGAACATATGTGCTGAATTATGAATCCCATATCACAAGAGCACCAAGTGGCAGCGTCTGCTGGTGAGTAGAAAAAAGTTTCAGTTCACATCTGTGCAAGGACATTTAAAGAAAGAGGCAGATGGTGACATGGATCTATATATTAAAGTTCAAGAGTTCACTTTACTTTTTCCAACCCTTGCAGAAAGGATGAAGGGTGTTATACAAATACCAATAAAGATATGAAATTTATTAATGTTAGGATATCTTACCTTAATTTAGGGTCGATTTTCCTCTTTACTTTAGCTTTAGACAACTTTAGATTGTCTTTATTCCGTTCATAGAAGGCCAAGATCTTTGAGGCTAAAGGATGGGAGACATGAATATACAGTTTATCCATACCCAAACTGTTTCTCCGCTTTTCTTCATCCTAAATTACAACGATACAATTCAGAAAATAAATATCTCGCAGAAGCATAAAGCAGAAATGCAAATGCAGAGAAAATAATTCTCCAAACAGGAACTAGGTTAACAGGAATTGCATTATCTGCATTAGTCATTGTGACTTAGGTGTTACCGTCAATGTATGTTCCACTTTTGCAATCTCAGAAAGAAGGCGACATTCATCGATAAATGGTAATCTACAAACAGCCTGGCAATTAGGAAGAGAACATACTTAAGTCAACCTGTTGTAGCAATAGCATACAAAAGTAACGATTGAAAGAAAGCATGGTAAGATTGGTTCAGCTTTACAATTCACAAGTTGAATCTAATTAATTCATCCCATCATGTTGAAGACCCATAAATGAAGAAATTGATTTTCTTAATTATTATTTCTGTGTCCCCCTAACCTATCTGTAACATGGCCTTGTGTTGTGCAGTTTCAATGGAGATATATATTATTGTACTAAAAATTTGTGGACTGTATATCCATCAAAAAGCTTATGTACCATCTACAACGGTGAAGGACCGAATCTAGGTGTGCCCGTTCCTGAAATAGCACATGTATTACTATTAGACAATGGTCATGCAGGCTCTTGGTACAAATCCAAGCCAATCAGTAAATATTCATCACCAACAGCAGTCTCATATTCAGATGATTAAGGTGGTTTCGGAATAAGAGGGTTTCAGAATCACAATGGAATGTAATAAAGGTTATCAAACAAATACTTAGAAAATTATTAAAACATTCTACAAATTTGGAAAAAATTATATTGCTTTTTAACCTAGACAAGCAGAAAGCTGACTGCAACCAAGCAACAGAAGTTGATTGGACTTGGAAGTCTATAAGCAGAACAGTGAGAAAAAGGCATGTATGAAGGCAACATACAATTTGCATCGACAACCGGGAGAAGAAATTACAGCTAGTTGCAAAATTGTAGCAAACAAGAAATCTAAGTACAACTTGAGATCACACTTCGTTTGACCAACCAATATTAGTGGAGAATTGTTAGATGGAATAAAGATGAAAAGACAATACCTAAAATGTTATCAAAGGATGCTGAATTAACAAAATGATATGTAAACAAATATACACATCTATTTTAAGAAATTATATTGTGAAACAGTGCATTGTGTCCCGACTAAAGCATGAAGTTGATCATCAACTTAGGTAGCAATCACTGCAATCACGACATTGTGGAAATAAATAAACAGTCTGGAAATATGGAAAAATAATATTGTAAACATTTAATGTTGAAATACAAATTACCCCCTAATGTATGCAAAACAAATTGATAGAACCCCAACCCACCTGGTTGTAGGATACCCTAATAACCCTACTCTAGAAACATCACTTGGTTCAAAATGCTCTTCAAATTACCTCGAGTAATTTTAAAATTTTAAAAAATAATAATAATAAAAAATAAAAATTATCTATTGAAGCTATGCAGTTTCTTTTTGTCCCGGAATTCACACAGACAAAAGGAATAGAGTTAGACAAAGAACTGACTAATTTATTAGCAATGTCGCCACGACATTTTTCATTAACATAATGACTTCCAGAAACCCCAAAGACGGTATTGAAAATCACAGAGTACTGGCTATTATTATTTAAAAAAAAAAAAAAAAAAAAGGCATCAAGAAGAATTTCAGTCACCGCGGTGGACTATTTGCCACTAACCCATAATTTAGCACTTGTTTAGGAGAGTTTAAGCCTATATTTGGCCCCCATTTTCTCAAAAAGTAACTTTTTTCAAAAACTCATTTTCAACCACACATTCTCCCATAAAATAATTTTACACATAAACCCAAAACATTTCCTTATCTTTCAACTACACTTTCTCCAACAAAACGCTATTCTAAAATGTATTTTGGCCCAAAAATGGGGCTCAAACATGGGCTAAATATAATTCAAGCAGCGAGTCCCCATAACATGTAGATAAAAAATGAATAGTAATTGTCGGTCCTAAGACGAGTGATTAGAAGGTATGTTTGATCAAAAGTGATTATAATTTAAGCTCTCCCAAACAAGCACTTAAGCTCATCGAAGGCAAATCTAGCTGAGCCAGGCAATTAGAAANTAGCGGAGGCCTGAATTATTTGCCAGCCTTTACAGCCCTGACATCCCAGTCATTTGTCAGAAACAAAGCCTACATACTTGATAACTTCTCTTCTAAAAGTTACCAAAAACCTTGGCCTATTTATAATGCAACACGGATCCTAGCCCAACTTTTCGTATCATTTCGTTGTCTCCATGATGTACAATACAAGTCAACAGCAACAATGGGATAACAAAGAGGAAAGATAAGGGTGGTTTCTACAGCTTGTAGGTCAGGGTTCAGGAAGTGCATGCGGGTTTTCTGGTGGGCAAGGATTATAAATTTGGATAAGATGGGTACGAAACACCAGCTATTTCAAAGTTTCTTTGATCCCGTAAAAAGAGATCGTTTTTGTACATCAGCATCCTCCTTGTATGTAAATTCAGGTAGGAGGAACAAGTCAATAAGATCTTCACCCTCACAACGGATTTTCCATTTCCTCGCAAGCATCTCGCCCGATGTTGTGAATGCTGCATCTTTCCAATGGGATGCAAATGTGCACGATCAAGATAAAATCAAATTAGACATTTTATATATAACTACAATAAAAGTTAGCTTTCAGAAATGCGATTTCAGGCCTCCCATCTCCACTAAAAATTTTCAATTTGCTTGACTGGAAATCAGTTCTTTAAAATGATTCAAACAATTATCATTACTCATAGTTGAACTCAAAGATGACAGATATTGTGGTTATAAGATTATAGCACCATCAATGGGATCCCAAAACTTAGATTTGATTTAATTATTTTTCATTGAAGACTTCATTTTATATTTTCAAACATTTTATTATCACACCCATAAACAGAGGTGATTTAGCTCTAATATAGGGGAAAAAAGAAAAGTCTCTAGCCTCTAATCCCATTGTCCATTGAGTCGGTGGTTATATACAGAATGGCCAAACCATGTTGTATCTTCACGTTATTTTCTTTCCATTATTATTCTCATTTTCCAAGTTAAATAACATATTGCCATCATTGTCAAAGAATAAGTTAGTGTGGAGAATCAGAGGTTACTGCTAGTATTATGGCACCACCAATGCGGTATCAAAAAATTACTCACAGTTTTATAAACTACCATAGGTTGCAAATAAGAAATATGCAGATAGCAAAAATATAGATAAACAAGCAGCAGAAGAGCAGAACCATTGCCAGGAGCACACTCCTTGGTAGTAATAATGCATGAACCAACAAATCCCTTCAACATATTTCAAGACCTATGACAAATAAAAGAAAGTTAACAAATGCAACATACAGAAAACTAAATAAGAACATAAACAAATTGACAGGAATCAGTCTGCCAGATTAAGTATCCACAGGCAAGAAAAGAAAATTACAAAGATAAAAACGGGGAAACAGTTGGTACAAAAATGTTATGACTTAAACATTAAGCCCCTGTTTGATAAGGATTAGAATCTAGATTTAATTTTTAAGTCAAAGTTCAACAATTAATTTTAACTACACATTTCATGGAACCCACAACTTTTCAACCACATTTTTCAAATTTTATCAAAATCAAAATCTGTTAAATATATGGTTTTAATCCCCACCCAGCAAGGGATGAGAATAAAAGTAAACAAAAGTGTTGAAGGTCAAACTGGATAACGAATGAAAATAAAATTGATATTATTAAGCAACAACAATAAAATTCACTGGGATTAACCTATCATAAAAAATTTCCTTACAGCATGTCTTTTAACTCTCTGACGGTCATCATCAGTTAAAGCTTTAAACTTTTCTGTATAGTATCTCTCCTTCCAACCCTCTTCTCCTAGATTGACCTAACATGAAAATACATTAACCTACGGCCAAGATACAAAAAGGTTGAGTTGTATCTAATGCGAGAAGCACAAATACAAAGAAATTAGACAACCCTGTCTTCCACAAATCTGGCCTTGGCATTTACATCTCCCAGAAATATCTGAATCTCTTTTCCTCCAGACTGATTCAAAAATTAGATAAGTAAGTCTCAGAATCAGTTACATGCATCCTTGATATCAAGAAAGAAGTCAAAATGTTCAACACGTTACATTGCCATTGGCTGGAACTCGTCCTGCGTGCATTTTCCATCTCATTTGATCCTGAATAATGAAATTTGTAAAGATAATACATGTAGAAACCAAGAGGGGGTGCAAAAAACAAGCAATTTTCACAGTTACTGACCTCCTTAAATACAAAGGCTCGAAACTAGTTAAAGCCATTTGATTAAATATTAACAAGAATATAATGTCTCCATGAACCATGATTGAGTTTCCAAAACCATGTGAGGAAAATTATTTTCCCGGGGGGGGGGGAATCTAAGCCCTTGTTTGGCCCCCATTTTGGGGAAATAAAAATGGGTGGAATAGTATTTTTCTGAAAAATGAGTGGATGAAAAAGAAGAAAGATTTGTGTAATATTATTTTATGAAAGATTGTGTGGTTGAAAATAAAAGAGAGAAAAATAAAATGTAATGGAATTGAAATTAATGGGGGCCAAACGGGGGCTAAATGGATGTCAAATGAATAGTAGTATGCATAACAGATTCGAGTGAAATGATACATTAATATCAGGGGCAGTACCTGTCTTCGTTTCCTAAAGATGGCATTCTCATGGGTACCAAGAGCTCGTATAAAGTGCTCCACTCGTTCCAGATTGACCTGGATCATAAATAAATACAAGGATGGGAAGAAAAGTTTAAAAAACGATATCAGAATACTTCCAAAACGTGCTTAAGAATGCCAAAACATGCATTTGGAGCCGTGTAGTTGCAACTAAAAAAGCTCTAGCAAAAAGCTTTTCGTAGGTCCTCATAATCCTCCAACAGAGTTGCACACTTTGTCTTCATATTTATAAAGTTTTTAATTGACTTGAGAGTAAATGTCCCATCAGTTAGTTATTTTCATAATTATTTTCGAAGTGGAGATTTCGTAGTTGAAATAAATTCTTAAGGAGAATCATATTCAGTCCTCACTCCTCGTACTAGAGAAGTTCTAGTCAAACAGCCAGTCAATTTAAAATATTAGTCAACTCGGAAGTGAAAAAATCTTACAAAATTTAGTATTGAACTATCACGCACTTTCACAAAGCATTCAATTACAACCGAGTAAAGTGCATAATGCTTGGCATGAAATGACCACATCCTTACATGTCAAAATCAGGCCTGGAAGGTGGCACTCCTAGTTTCAGGTGGACTATTCAGAACGAATGCAATTGACTGGATACTGACAGTGTAAAGTTTGATTTTGAAAATTGATTCAACATGCTGTTTCAATTATTGTTTGGTGCACTCCATTGATCTCTACTTGTATAGAAACATGGATGGGATTTTGAATGATTTGCTTTATTCTTTGACCTTTTTATTGTATAAATCTTGTTTTTTTCCTTAATGAAATTAATAAAGACTCATAAAAAATCCCAAATTGTTTGTCACCAAAAATAAACACAACAGAGATGGATAATATAACCACATTTGTAAATAAAATATTGTTTAATACATGCTTAAATGAAATGAAAATGGATGTTTTCAGGGGAGGTAAACCAGGGATGCAACAATTTGTAGATGAAATGGCAAGAGTAGCACAAATTAGTCATGTACCTCAAAAGAATCAGTAAGATAGCCACCCATTCGAACAAATTCATTCTTGTAGACGATCATGAGCAAATCGATGGCCCCCTAGAAGAGAAGAAGTTCAGAGGGAACAACAAAAATGAAGCAGAAGGTAAGTTAAGCACATTCAATTGACGGAAGTTGGCATGAGTTCATGGTGAAATTTGCTTTTCTTTTTTCTTTTTTTTTTGGGTGGGAAGAGCGGAAGAAGTGTTAGGATGTGACCATGTACCTAGTCAGTCACATAACCATAACCTAAATTTCATGAATTATTTTGAAGATGTACTAATCAGCAAATGTATGTATAGTATCCTAACCTCTGCTATCTCCAGCGACGGCACATGAGGTAGAAAGTCATTTCCAACAAATAGACACATGAAAACAAAATCATCTATCAATCGCTCAAGGTCTCCTTTCATGGATGGATCTGGTATTCTCAGGCTTTCCTCAAGATATTCTCTGAGTACCCATACATTGAGAAACTGAAACAGAAAGACGAGATAAAATATAATTACCTCACTAATATGTATCTATCTCACTCACTGGCACAAGTAAACCTGATTAGCATACTTAATTCAGATCAA
Source organism: Olea europaea var. sylvestris (assembly GCF_002742605.1). NCBI lineage: Eukaryota > Viridiplantae > Streptophyta > Magnoliopsida > Lamiales > Oleaceae > Olea > Olea europaea. The sequence goes on along the minus strand of NC_036248.1, from coordinate 23,573,370 downwards.
CAAGTACACAAACATGTATGATGTATCAATATGTAAACCTTGGATTCTCTCAAACATTCTGAAAACTTATTGCATGTGGTTGTAGTTACTTATCTTGATCAACCAGAATGGAAAGAACAAAGAAAGATATCAATTAAGGAGAAGAACAAGAACTTACAGCCTCCACAACCAACACCACTTTCTCTACCTGTCCTTTTTGTAACAAGAATGCCAAGATGAATGCATACAGCTATGTCATGTAAAGAATATAATTAGGAAAATCAGATAGAGCGCTAGTGTGACAATTTCAAACACATGCTTGTAAAATATTAAACTGCAACAGTGCAACCTCTATTCTTATCATGCCTTAGCAATATAAAAACCCTTGACATACAATTGATTAAACTATACAGCAGATATATATAGAGTAACAACCTGAAACTTCTGTCTGGATATGAAGTCATCAAGAGCCTCACCACTTTCACCAGTCCTCTTCCATTTTGGACCTTTGTGATTATCTGGTGCTTTCTGGATGTCCTACATTGTGAACAACCATGTCATTAGACTTCACATTTATTACATGGGGAAACATTCATTACCCCTTTCAGAAAAGTATCCAGATCAAAACTTCCACAAAATCATCTCTTCAAGCAATAGATACATATATGCCAACCAATTGGAATTCAGGGTCTTACAATTCTTAATAGCCAATTGAAAAGCTGATAGTAAGTAAAATAATACAACAAATATGGATACATTTAGGTTCTCAAAAATTTTAAGCTCTCCCATAAAAGGGAAAAAAATAGCTGCATCAGCACATGAGTGATGTAAGATGCATATATGATATAATCTTTCTGGTGCACATCAATCATAAAGCAGTAAATGCTTCAAAATCGAATTGGTTGATAAATCCTGCCCATTGGGAAATGACAACAGGATGGTGATATTTAACCGTTAACACAAAGACCAAGAAGTCACTAGTTTCCTGTTTAGAACAGAGATATTATAAATTTACATTTACTAGTATCCTGGAACTAGTGGCGTGATGTTCAAGCTTTTTTCCCTCATTTAAGAGCCACTCCAGTCCACTGTTGGTCAATGGTCAGCCTTCAATCACCATTGCTTTGGCAGCCAACTCAACAAATGCCAGGACACAACTTACATATCAAGGAGCTTTCCACTGAATTCAATCTACAAATCCACAGTCGGACTATCTCCTGAATGCAGTTTCAGATTTGATTCATATGCATCCAGCAGTTGCAGGACAGTATCTAGTCGTTCGATTATCAGGGGCAATTTTGTCATCCAGTTTGAGCTTTTTTTAAAGAATGTTAGTGCTGAAATTTCACGATTGA
>NC_036248.1:23560833-23570101 GCF_002742605.1 Olea europaea var. sylvestris | reverse complement strand
GGAGAATCTTCTATCACTTCAACTACTGAACGTGGATATCTGTCGATCAGCCATCGGTAGAATGACGGTATTCCCATATTTGGAGAATTAATTTATTAATGAATTGAGAAGAGCGTTAAGATGAGTTTTTGAATTAGGGTTTTAAGCCATTTAGGGTTTTAGTTTGGAACTTTGGGAGATGCCGGCACTTACTTATCAGGTTAAAGAACAGGTAAGAAACGCCACATTTGAAAACGGGCCGGGTCGAATTCGAGTCTCCAGGTTCAATAGCTTTTTCATCGTTTATTTCGGACCTTTGATCGTTAGAAGAAAAATGGAGTCCACATATGAGAGAACAAGTCAAAAATTACGGTTTAAATAGTAAAATAACGGCCAAAAAATAATTTGTTGGAGCAAAAAATTCCTAACAAACGGGGCCTTAAGGGCTGGCTGTTGGCCATTAATGAATTATTTGACCGCTACAAATAATTCATGTGACAACACATGTGACTACCTCAAAACATTTGCCCTTATCCCTTCCATTTCTTGCCCTTACCCACCAAAGAAACACTCAAGCCCTTTCCACTTAGCGCCGACCAACAAGAGACCCACAACGGCCGACGACGAACTGAACTTTATGGTGGAATATCTTCACTTGCAACAGCCAGGAGATGAAACTTCCATTTTTCCAAAGATTCAGACAGTTTTATTCCACGCAAGCACCATGGACGAAGCCACCCAACAATTCTCGTCGCCCGTCCGGTTAGCTATGTCCTCCGCACCTACAACGTCGTCGACCAAATGGATCCCGCCCACACACCAGTACGTCGTCGAACTCCAACATTTTTGATTTCGTTCACTTTTTCATAAAATTGCAAATGACCCGAACATTAGGATTCAATTGTTTCTAGTGTATTTGTTAAATTGTAATTATTGTAGTAATCAGCTTCGTTCTCTATTTCTCACTATGATTTTGGGCAAAAGTGATATTGTGGCAAGTTGAAATGCAACTGCCTCCTGGTTGGCATCTCAACTGCTGTATGCATTAGGCTACCCTTTTTTTGAAGTATTATTTTTGCCAAGTACTCTTCTACGAAATCTGCCCCTTGAACTATACTACCGTAAATGGAGACTACCATGTTCTATGCAATTTTTGGAAAATAGTCTTGGTTGCACCCCTGTGCTTGTGCTCGCTACATTCCCCTTTAGTGATAGCATCACTCATTCATTTGTATCTTTGTTACTTCTGTTAGCTATTCTGTTGAAGTATAGCACTACTAGTGATGATAAAAACAAAGTGTTAAGTATAGCCATTGTGTTTTGACGATTCAAACATGACATTCTTCACAAAAACATTCTGTGGGTGCACATGTGCTCGAGGTGAACTATTCCTACAGTAATACAATTCCTGTACTAAATGGCATCCATTGTTTCAAAATAAGACATATACACAAACTCATTCACGTTTACTTTTTTGTCAATTTCAAATTTTTGATTTGTAGATATTTTACAATCTTTCAATTCGTATAATGAAAATTCTGGAATTTTCTCATTCGTGATGCCCCACTTGACTTCGCAATTTGGACATGGTCCGCTGCACAACTCGTTCGCTGCATAGGAGTTGGGTTGAGCCTCAGTTTCGAAACCTTATGCTCGGTGGAATGCCTCGAAGACCCAAACATTCATTGCGGCGTGCGAAACCGCCATTGTCGAGGGCCATTGCAGCGGTCGTTGTTTTACGAAACAAGGCTGGGCCCAAATCTCCACGCTGTTCAACTCAGCCATCGGGCACAATTGGACAAAGCAACAACTACGCAACCATTGGGACGTCATGCGTCGAACCTACCGACGTCTCTCTGATCTGTTAAAGGGCAGCGGAGTCGAGTACAACGCATCCATCGGCCGAGTCGTCGCATCGGAAGAATGGTGAAATAGGAAGATTAAGGTAACCGTTTCAATTCACCGTACACATTTCACAATGTCGAACCAACTATCCCGTTCATTATTTTTCGGTACATTTGGAATGCCCTTTTTCTTATTCTTCCTCTTTTTTTGTGCCTTTTTCCCAGGAGAATAAAGACTACAAGGAGTTCAATGTCAAGCGAGATATACATTCGCTATCATCCACTTTTCAACGACAGTTACGACGGGTAGAAGTACGCGGTCACGCCGACTAAGTTGTGCCTAACAGGGTTCGAGCTGTTTGAGGACAGTGCGCTCGAAGACAATCGAGATACAATCTCGGTCGACGGGGAAAGTAGTGGTTCAAGCGATGAGGCTGAGGAAATGCCTGGTGGATCCCGCATTAACGTATCCGATACCACAAACGGCAATAAAATGAAGTCCTCCGGTGCGACACGATGGGGTAAGAAGAAAAAAAGTCTGCATGTGAGCTTTCGTTCTTAATCGACCGGGCCACCAATGCCGCAAAGGAAGTGGTGGCGAAGCTTAATACCACGATGGCCTCAAATGACAACAACGACGCTGCCTGAGTAGAAGAGTTGTTGGCGACTGGACGGCTCGAATGGCGTGCACCGCTATACTTTTTCGTCCTGCTATTCTGGCTCAAAAGCGCTATCGAGACATGCTCGACGTTATGGAAGATGCGGATGAAAATTTTGAATGGATTGAGTGGCTTTTCAACGAGCGGGACAAGCAATTTCACCTTTGATTGTACACGTTAGATGTACTTATGTATTGTTCCTAAAAAAATTTTAACTTCTGTATTCAACTGTCTATACCCGTTGAACCCTACTGTTTTAAAATGCGCTGTGTGCTTTGATGTGAAAATCGTTTTCGCTTGTTCATCACGGTCATTTTATCACGTTAATAATTTACACGTCGAATGAGGCAACTGTAGGTCGAACTAGATGTAACATGATATTTGTCACGATCCGCGCTCACAAATTTAACAAGTTTGCACGAGAAAATTTTGGATATTAACAAAACTGTTGACGCTAAGAATTTGTGGAAGTTAAAAAACTGTCAAAAAAAGTTAGCATAAAAAGATTTGTTCAGAGCAAAAATCTTTTGTACAAAAATGCACGTTTCACGAGTAAATATTCTTTGCGAGTGCACTATTATTGGCACATTTCCTACAACTTGACAACTACAGTACACCATTGCTCCCAATCTCATGCATATTTTTTGTAAGTGCACTATTATTGATACAGTTTCTACAACTTGACAGCTACAGTACACCATTGCTCCCAATCTCATGCATATTTTTTGTAAGTGCACTATTATTGATACAGTTTCTACAACTTGACAGCTACAGTACACCATTGCACAGAATGTACTTCCAATCATTCTCACTTTCTATAAAAGCCCATGCACTGAGTAGAGAATAACAAAATGCGGAGTTGTAAGGGTGTGTGATGAAATTGCGTTCTACACAACTCCAGAACCCGCTTTTGTTGTGTAATTTTAGTAATTCATCATGTTTTGCATTACAAATGACTTGAACTTCAACTGCGTTCTACTATCGAGGTCCAACTCAGATGACGAATGCGATGAAGACCAGTTTCTCTACAACTTGGTGGCCGATGCAGCGGCTTGGCTTTCATACTGTAGAATTTCCGATAATGACGCAAGAAAATATTACAACAGGCAACAACGTCATATACAATGTTTTCCTTTCTCAAGGAACGATCACATGTTTATGATGGAAGCAATGGGTGAGAATAGTCAGATGTGCTTTCAAGAATTTCGTATGTATCCTGCAATGCTCCGACATTTCGCTCATGTGTTGCACGATGAGCATGGGCTATGCAGCAACCAGCATGTTGACATCTACGAGCAAGTTGGCATGTTCGTATGCATATTAGCACACGGGAAGGGATATCAGTAAGTGACAACGATTTTCAACTATTCATTGCAAACTGTATGTCACTACGTTTAAGAGGTTCCAAGTGTGGTCGTCGCGCTTTCAACACGCCTGATTCAACCTAGTGAGAACTACAATGACAGTGTCGAGGCATACAGGCCGGCTCTGAGCAAGCATCCATTGTTCAGAGATTGCATCGGAGCTATTGACGAAACGCATGTCAAAGCTATGCTACCGCGGCATGAGCATCTAAACTTCACAGGGCAAAAAGATGTGCCGACACAGAATGTGCTGGCTGCTTGTGACTTTAATTTATACTTCACGTTCGTGCTTGCAGGGTACTCTGGCAATACACATGATGCGTGCATGCTTGCATGTGCTATCCATGATCCGAAAATACATTTCCCGTTACCGGCCCCGGGAAAGTACTATTTAGTGGATTCCGTGTTTGCTCATCGCCCTAGCTATATGGCCCCCTACAAAGGGTCCGACCTACTGTACCATTTCCAGCAGTTTCAAGACAAGAGAATGGGACGTCGTCGTAGACTTCGAAATGCATGAAAAAGTTTAACTTCAGGCACTCGTCCTTTAAGAATGTTATTGAACGTGCATTCGGTGTGTGGAAAGAAAGATGGAAGATCTTGGATCACATGCTAGCTATCCCTTCCCAATGCAAGTAGCCATTGTGGTTGCAACGATAGGGATACATAATTTCATGCGGCGTTCAGGAGTGGTAGACACAACGTTCACGAGAGCGAAGGTAGATGAAGATGCAGCCGAGGTGGAGCTTCCCAATGCAGAAGATGAAATGCATGCCGAAATACATGCACCGAAAATGCAACGAAGTGAGTTGGACAAATTTCGAGATTATATGGCGCAGCAGCCATAATGCCAATATGTTTCTGAAATATTCTAAAGCCTTGCATGTAATTTTTATGAAAATGTTTGCTTTCCTGATTGTAAAAGTGCACTGCGGTAGGGGCCAATTATTGACCATCTTTCACGAAAATTTCTAAGGCCCAACTATTTCCCTTCTTTAACGTGTTTATGGTGCGCATTTCCTTGGTACAATGAACTTGAAATTTTTTTTGCCAAACCTACACAGTTGTACAGTGTTTCATACAAATAATTATGCACTTGAAATCATATTTTTCCTTAATTTTGAACACACCCTTAACTTTACTCTTTGCAAAAAATGCTCATCATGCACTACCCTATTTTTTGTACATAGCACTTCGTAATAGAATTAAAATACTTCTATTCGTAGACACTCTTGAGCGTAGTTGATAGAATAAAATGTTTCCGAATTGAAGCTTTTTACTTTTCCAAAGTTACATTTTTTGAAAACATAACCCGTTTTCATACAAAACATTTTATTATTAACAATGAACGTATAAGCGAAAATATGTTTACAACAGAATTTCAAGATGTTATTTATCAATTTTAATTTTCCACATTTCTTTGGTAAAATTCGATAGTTAAAGTGAAGCGAACATCACGGTCCGCGTGCACGTTAGGTTGTCGTGATGTTCCAGTTGCTGTTGAATTTTTGTGATGATTTTTACAACAATATGGGAGGGCAACCACAAAGGTGGAATGATAAACAGTGGCCCATTTCATGTCAAAAATTTGGAAAATGTTTGATGGGGTGTGATATGAATTCTTGGGAAATGTGTAATAAATCCAATTTTTTTACTTTTCAACAGGTGGAATCTATCAACTTGATGAAGACACGGACAAAGGGTAAAGTTGGAAATTTAGGATTTTTGAATTCAAATCAAAAGATAAAATATTATGTAGGTCCCACATTGATTTGACGGGAAAAATATATTTTAGATAAAAATGATGACCAAACGGGGGCTTATATTTTCTTACTTTTTTCTTAGAAGTATCAAAATCAAATAGTTTAAAAAGGGTAACATGACTAACTCACTTTTGTTCAAAAAACTGAAAAAAAAAAAAAAAAAAAAAAAAACCTTCTTTTAAAATTTTTNTATTTTTAGCTGCATTCATATTGTACCATCGTGCTACTGTCACCCCTTACCACCACAACAATATCAGAATAATTGAAGCACCATCACCATCATCATCATCGTGACACCATTATCACATTTAGATATTGATCTTAGCATAGATCAACATTCAAACCCAAATATGGGTATGGATCTAAATTTAGATCTAGAAAGAGATGGTGGTGGAGATGTTAGCCGTGACGGCGATGGCAGCTACTGTTGATACTAAGACGTACAAAGGGCTAGCACCGAAGAAAACTTGAAATTTAGAGCCTCAATTAGAAAAAATAAGTGTGGAAAAGATAATTCAATTGCAAGAAAAATATGATTCAAATGTTGTGAATTTAGAAGCAAGAGGGAACACCAATTAGAAATTGAATTTAGAGAAAAAGATTAAGTAAAAATTGAGTTGCAAGATAAATTTTCACGTCAATGGTGGTAGGTGAGGTGGTGGGATACTAGAGTTTTTGTGGTGCTTAGGTTGTGTTTGGAATGGTGAGAAAAAAAACATGGGATATAAAAGGGTGTTCAATTAAAACAAAGTAATTTTAATTAAAGATTTGATTGAAATGAGTAATTATCAACAAGAAATAAAATGATAATTCAATTTTTATAACAAAAGTAGGAATTTTATGCAATTACCACAATTGAGAAACATAAAGGTTCAGGTGGCCAAGTGTAGAAGGTATCATGCCGCCACATTACTCTAAAGAAAATAGAAGTAACTATTTAGTTAAGGAGTTTTACTTCTAGATAAGATTTACGGCTATTATGGGAATGATTTTGAAAAAAAATAAAAATATAACAATCCAAGTTATATTGTTCATTAAGTGCATGTATGATTTTGTAATACTGAATAAAATTAAATGATTTATGATAGATAAAAAGTTCAATAATTTTTTCATGGGGAAGTAGATTAAATTTTTTTTTTTTTATAGTGGGGGAAAAATGTCTATTGCTAATAAATTAATGAAAAATGTCTAATATGACATGTGAAAAGCATAAGTTTGCCCTTTTTGCATAAATGTTCACAATATTGTGGGCCTAGATGGTATCCAAGATAGAGGAAAGGATACTATCATGAGACCAAGATTTCATGTACTATGGAGGCATGTGAAGTAGTTCAAGGCTCGTACATAACTTAGCTCTCGAGAGAAGTTGTTAGTATACTTTAGAAAATTAGTCTGCTAAGCAAAAAAATAAATAAATAAAAATAGAAATCCATCTTCTACTCTCTACAAAATATTCTTTCCTACCCAATTGTGGTGTTCTTTGTCTTATACTTCTGTTCATCAACATTGTCGAGATCGAAATTGTAACAAGAGTTTACTATTAGACTTTATGATTTTCTCATAACATTGTGTTGTTCCTAAGGAGCGATTATTGAAAAAAGACTGAGATTTATACATATACGTTTTGTTTTGAAGAAGTCACTCGTTTCCTTAACAAATTAGGTAGTTGAAAGTTCATCTACAAATAAGATTCTATCATCGAGGATTTGGGACTCTGAATTTTACACCCTTGTTTGGTTTGTTTTGATTTGCTAAATCTCATATCCGAATTTGAAACAATCAAAAAATCATTAGATTACTACATAACAAAATCATTGAAAATATTATAGTAATGTCCTCTCTATTGAGAGAAATTCAATGGAAAAATATTAATGATCACTGCATTCTACGTTTGAGAGCATGTCACACCCTTTTGTATGCAAATAAAACACATCAATATTTGAAATAATAGGTAACATGAAATTTTTTTTATATTTTCGACTGAAAATAGTCATTTGGTAATGCTATGGAACTAGTCACTTGAAAGTTCACTAGCATAGTTTATGCAATAAATAGAGTAATTTGAAACAAACGTTACATGTGGACACAATGGAAACTAAGGCATACAAATGGAATTGATCTCCTAACCACCAGGTGACGTGCCATGTGCAATGTCACCTAAGCACCAGTACGTAAGAGATTAGTCCTGAACATATAAATACATGGAGGCACGATAGTTAATCAATAAGTATATGATCATTTTTTCCGATCATTAATTCATTTGAACTTCCATTGATACATGCAATCATACAGCTCCTCTTGACATACTCAATATATTATGATGGAAATGCTTTGCTTAGCCAGTCTACTTATTATTGAATTTTCATCTTTTATCTCCAAAAGAAGGCATCTAGGAATTTTTGAAGTTCAGTAATTTGTAAACCCTTAGGTATGATGTTTTCATGAAATTTGCATTATCTATTCGCACAAATAAATAGTCCGCCATAGAATAACATAGGTTACAATCTTTCCTTACCAATTTTCCCACTTTCAATATTGAAATTTTTTTTGTTTCCATGTTAAAACTATGTTTGAGCCACATTTTTTTCTAAAAAATACATTCTTAAATGGTGATTTAATATCATTTCAACCACACATTTTTCAATAAAATAATATTATATGCAAATTCAGAACTTTTCTTTATTTTTTAACCATACATTTCTCATCAATACACTATTCAAAAATACATTCTAAAGAAAATAATGTGGCTCAAACAAGGGCTAAATATATCAGTAGCAAGACCTAATCTAATATTTAGAGGATCTAATGCAAAATTTAGCCGCCTTCTATTAATTATTTTCTAACTCAATGAATCAACTAGATGCCTAATTTTGTCGTCGAAACTTTTATTACTTGAGTGATAGCTAAGTTGTGTTGCCATCTCATATATTCCAAACACTCTTAAGTTTTGGTATTACAGGAAAATAACTTAAGACCTTTGCTGGAATTTTTTATCAATTTTTTTAGTCCGTTGGTTAACTTTCTATCTTGAACAACCACATTTTGGACATACCTCAGCATTTTCAAGCTCATTTTCTATATTAGATAACAACCATTCAAGAAGGCGTGTATCTTCTTGATGAGTGTAATTCACTCATTAAACTAAAGCCTCTAAATCACGTTTTTTGATGTGTTTTTAGGCATTTTTGAATGTTTTGATGTGTGCGTTCGTGTTGTTTTGCAGTTTGGACAACTCTCGAGAAAATACCACTATTGGGAACCTATGATGAGGAAAAATGATGATCAATGAAATGGAGCATGAATAAGCAAGTATTGAATAAGATTGGAGTAAAAAATAGGTTTAGAAAACAAAGTGAAAAGAAGCAAAGTAGTGGCATTGGCGCCACGACGCCGAAAAAGGGGCGTCATGGCGGCCCAAAGCTATGAATTCCAGCAGAACCACTAGCGCCATGGCGCCCAATGAAGACCAACTGAAGCAGAAACTCTGGCGCTACAGCACCAGACCTGGGCGCCATGGCACCAGTTACCATGATAAACGCGACACCATGGCGCCAAATCCCGAAATGTTAAAACCCAAATTTTTAATTATCTTTTCGGCCCAAAAATCATACCCTAACCCTTGAGGACTCTTAGAAAATATAAATACCAAGATGAAGAAC
>NC_036248.1:23557726-23560733 GCF_002742605.1 Olea europaea var. sylvestris | reverse complement strand
TAAAAATAATTGATGATTACTCTGCACATTAACAACACTACCCTACATATTGAAGTGCATAAGTTTTGGTGCAATCCTCAACAACCTATCCAAAGCATCGGTTGTGAATTTCCTTGCAAACAAGAAACAAACACTGCTTTTCTTCCCATTGTACTCACATTTGCTCCCATTTCTCAACTTCTCCAAAAACTCTGGAGTAATATGAGTTCTTATAAACTTTCCCGGGTGGGGCCCGCCTTTCGACCAGTCAACCCAAGTCAAACTTCTATTGGAATTCCTCTGCCCAAATCTCATACTTACAAATGTTGGCAAATAATGTTCGTCAGCATAACAAGAACCCTTGCAATAATTTTGATATACAGGAAAATATTTTCTGTCTGAGACAACTTCAATTGCAAGATCTCTATCGATCTCAAACCATTGGGAGCCTTTTCTCCATTGTTGGAGTTTGATCATTGGGTTCATTTGACTGTTGTACCTGCCTCGTCCGACCGGACCAGGTAGATCGTATGCCTCGACAAAATTCTGGGTAGAATTCATTAGGTATGAGTAGATGGTAGAAAAGTTATACAGGGGAATGCATGATTCGGAGACGAGAACAAAACGTTGGTTCGAGAAGTCAAGAAGAGCATTGGCTAGTAGTCTACGTTCGGCTTCAATCATGTTAGCTTGCCCCCATTCAACTTTCTGCATTGTTCAGAGAGAATTATATTAGTCCAAGTTTTTCAATGGGATAACACGTTGGAGTAATATACATACCAAGGCTCTAAGAGCAAACGTATTCAAATGCTCACACACTAGAACAAGGTTTTTCAAGACACGATAAAGAGTGAAAATGAGCAAATTAAATTAAGCTAACCTTACTAGGGATTCTTCTGCCATGGAAGATTGAAGATTCAGGCTCTGTTTCATTGAAAGAAGGGTCTGAATGCACATAGATTGAGTAGAGTCCTTCATATCCTTTAAAGAACTTCTCCCAAAGAGGCGCTAATAGAACCGGCCCTCTTGTCAAGAACATGAAGGCAATTTTCGAGTTGTAAGGAAAAGGAAATTCTTGAATTCTAGGAGTCATTGAGGCTCTCCATAGCAATTCTTCGTCAGTCATGTTATGCGTAAGGTTAGAAGGCCGTTCTAGATATTCTTTCGACCCAACATAGCTTGTATTTGAAGTATTCTTATCAGTGGGTAATAACAATGTTGATTGTGAAGTAAAAATGGAGAATTGGCCACTGTTGAGTTGGAGATTGAATGAGAAGCTTTTGTAATGAAAACAAAGGATTATACCGAAAGTCAAGCCGCAGACGAAGAAGAAAAACCAAGAAAGGAGATTAACTAGGGGTAATGGACCATTAATATGCTTGACAGCAGCAGCAGCAAAAGGACCTTGGTTCTGGTTCTTCATTCCGGTCGGTGGAGAGAGGTGGGGCGTTGTGGTGTTGGTGGTGAGTGGTGGAGGGAGGAAGAATCTTGGGTTTCTTCTGAGATAGGAATATCTATATACAGTTTCCCATTATAAATTACAAATGAATGGAAAATTCAGAGAAATACAGTCACTTTCAAGACTAGTATATTTAAAGAAGGTTAAACAAGGGAAGAATATTCAAAAAATAGGCATGAAGTTGGGAAGGAAAGAACTGTTCGGCGTGTTGAATTCAGAGATACCTTCACCTTTTTATCAAACTCAAATTGATTTCGGAAGTTGGCTTTCTTGACCATGGAATTAGACAAATCCACAGAGTCAAATTTGCATACAAATAGAACGCGTACAAGTGCACTATTCATATTGAAAAGTCGAGAATTTATAGTTCGTTTGAGATGGAAAGTTATCCGTAAATTCAGCATGGAATGATAAACGCGTTGCACGGGTTGAAAAGTCGAGAACATGATTTATATAAGAATGACCATTTCCTTAAATTCGGTATTGACAGATATAGAAGAAAATCTGTCTTTATTTCTCCAAGTAGTGATGTTACAGAAAAATGCAGTTCTTGCAAAAATCATTATTTTGGGGCTCGTTTGGTTTGTGTTTTAACTTTCAGTTTTGAGTTATGAGTATATTTTCAAATTTCAGTTTCGAGCATCTCTTTTAAGATTGTTAAAAAGGCATTTTGTTTAACATTTTGAAAAACTATTACGTGTTTGAAATTTTGAAAAATTATTTTATTTCATTAAATTTTGATTATTCAATAATATAGAACAATTTCATGTTATATATTAGCAAGTAATATATACGTTTTAAAATTAGTGAATCTTACAATATTTTTCTTGAATAAAAACATATAATAAATTAAACATCGAAATATAGGAAATAAAAATAAAACTAATGACAGAGACTGAGAATATTTTTATCTATGTTTATTTAAATATATTTTTTGAAAATTTTTGAACTGTTTTTATTTTTATTTATTATTATTATTTGCAGAATTAATATTTTTAGAACTTTAGGTTCTATTTTTCAGGAATTTTTTGAATTTAATTTTTTTATGATATATACATTATAATCTTTAGGATTTTATTTAAACAATTGTTGAATTTGATCTAAATTTATCCCTAAATTGTTGACTTAGATTTTAATCTATACCAAATAGGGGCTACATGTCTCAAGAATCCGACTCGATTACGTGATTATGATAATCGGAGAACAATTTTTCGAACACAAATAAACTATATGATCAAATAAATATGTTACACTATTATACTGTAAGATATATTTAAAAATTAATCTAGAAATAAAGAAATGTTTTAATTGTCAACTTTCAAGTCCCATGTGTAACGAAATGTTGAGTTTGTAACCGAGGAAGCTCGTACGTGTCAAAAGTCAATAAAGCAGCGCCTGTCTGGGCGTCCTTTTTGCGCAAAAATTAGATTTTCCAATCACATAACATGGCCAACTATCTTATGTCATCCCTATTTTCTAGAAGCGAAAATCAGTTTGTACAGAAATGAGTTTGATAAAAATGCTACCGATCTATTACGTTGGGGGTGTATCTCATGTGAATAAAATAGT
>NC_036248.1:23457473-23550623 GCF_002742605.1 Olea europaea var. sylvestris | reverse complement strand
CATATTATACAATATAATATACATTTACCAAATCATTATAATATACAAATTAAATAATGAAATCATTATAATTGATTGGATTGAAGACTGTCATTAATGAGCATTTAATGCTTCTAAAAAGGGGAGATTAAGGGTAATTTGGACATTTTCTACAAAAAATGTGACATTTTTGATAAAATTTAGTGCACCTCAAAAGTTTTATAGCAATTTCAAAAAAAATGTCATTTTTGATAATTCCTCTTTTCCAATTACATCAAGTGGCCCACTACCTTAGTTCTTGTTTGGTACAAATTTTAAATCAATTAAAACTAATTTTTTGACCATTATTTCATTATTTCAGTCGTCATTTTTGAATTCTTTTCTAATAAATATGATCCACTTTATCTTTAACGGTCAAAAAATTAATTATTAAAATCTCTACCAATCAAGTACTTAACGTCATGTGTGTGCACTATTTGTTCAAATTAGCGCAAGTCACCTTGTATGACTTTTCAAAGGGCAAAGTTGGAAAACAAAAATAAAAGCCATAAATGGTACAGTCACAAGCCGCCTTAAGCGTCAGATGAAATGGAATAGAGAAATGAAATTACACTGCTCAGCTGTCATATTTATTCTTAAAAGACAAAAGTAATTGCTTATTTTATTTTGAAACTAAGGTGCATGTTAGTGTATCTATATTATGATGCACGTCACAATGGCTGTCCGCTTTCTTTCTTTAGTGAACTATTTGGATATTAAATTGAACAAGAAAACATATTAATAGCCTGTTTGTACCCCCACTTTAATTTTAAAAAGCGTATTATGAAATAGGGTTACACAAAAAATCGCAAAATCGCAAACCGAACCAAAATCGTTGAGTTGAAACCGTTGGTTCGGGTCCATGTGGACCCGTGATTTCTTTTTCCTCAAATTGAACCAAACCGAGTCGTTTTTTAATTTTTTAATTAAAAAATTAATTTTATTATCTTAAAAATTTTACAGTTTTCACTTTAAAAAAATATATATCAATTTAACAATACAAATTACAACTAGCCTATTGAAATAATCATAGAAAGTAAATAAGGTTCATCATTATTGACATATGATTTAATAGGTTCACAATACATGTCTTCGCCTGATATCTAAACTAAATTAAAATTATTCCAAAATCATATGAAATGGGAAAAAAACATATATTTTAATAATCCAAATCATAATTTAACAAAACTACATTAGTAAATCACGTCCAAAGTTTCAGAAACCCTAACATAAGCTCTCATTTTCCTAACATTTGACGCTTATCTACCACCGTTGAACGAATCACCAGTCACATTTACCTTTAGTATACTAATATCTACTTGAATCGCATCTTTCTCTCTTCTTTTTCGATAAGTCTTGGATTTTTTATTTAGGCCATTTTCCATTGTTCTTTCTTTTATTTTTTTGAACTTATTATACACTTGTAAATTGTGGTTTATATAGAAAAATGATTGTTTGTGTGCCTAGATGATTAATGAACTTGTTTTTTATTTGAAAAGAACGAATGACGAAGCGTATTGATTGTGTGAAAAATGTTAAAGTTCCCTAACTAGTATTACTACCTTTTACTTTACATCTCACTAGCAAAACGAAAAGGAGTTTTAACTAAACTATAATAATAAAATGTAACTCTACATTTACCAACCGCTATATAACAATATGAATGTTAAACAAGAAACGGTAAATAAAAATGAAGAAATATGTATTTATTCTATTAACATCTTTTAGCAATCAATTTTGAAAATAATTTATTCATGTGATCCATAGAAAATATGAATGTAATTTAACATTTAATATTATTAGTTCTCGTTTACACTTATATTTAACTATGTTCAATACATTATTATAATGTCGAAAGGCAAACCGCGGATTAAAACCGAACCAAACCACAAATTATGGTTTGGTTTGATTTGATTTGAAAAATAAAATGGTTTGATTTGGTTTGAAAAAATCTCAAACCGCTAAAAATGGTTTGAGTTGAAAATATAGCACAAACTGTCCAAATCGAGCCGCGTTCACCCCTATTATGAAATAGTGATTGATGTTGAAATGTGTGGTTAAAAAAAAAAAATTTTTATTTATTTATGTGTAATATAATTTTAATGAAGAATATGTAATTAAAAAAAAGTACTATATTAAAAATAATATGGTAGAACGTAGTAGAATGGTTGACAAACAAATACTAAGTCCCCCTTTCATATATTTTTTAAAGATTATAAATTAGTCAAATTATTTTGAATTATATATATTTATTGCACTAACATCTTTTATATACTTTTTAATCACATATTTTATGAAATTTATCAATTTATAATTTAAAAGAACTATGACTAACCGGGGCTAAGATTGAATAAAAATGGTTATTTATAGCCGATCCCATAAACTAGCACCATTAACCCTGATATAAACTATTTGGATATATAAGCGAAAAAATAATATTGTTCGACTTACTCTCTTCAGTCTATGAAAATGTAAATGTAATCACATAAATTTTGTCTAGAACTTTAAAATAACTAGAAAATATTATCTCACCCATTTAGCTATTGACAAAGGGTGACTCTAATCACAGCATGCAAGTTTGTAACTTGTCTTAAAGTCAGTTAACTTGATTAATTTGATTTATTTTGTACTCGAGCTGATATTCACAAGCGCCAAGAGTATTGAAGATGCACTATGAATAAATTTATAATTTATTTTTTCGAATAAAACTTTAATTTAGCCTCCTTTTTAGAGAATGAGGCTAGAAAAATCATTTTTCTTCGAAATATTACTACTACAAAACTATTTTTACAGAAAAAAAGGGGGACTTAGATAGAGCGTTAGTAAAGTGTGTAAGTAGAGAAATATTGTATGCTCAAATCATACAATCATGCTACTCAGTTAGGTCAATGACAAATTTTTTTATTGAAAATTGAGAAAGAGACATATAAAAACACTCAATCACAAATTGTTAAATCACATTGTTGTTCGACATTAGTGCAAATTATATTATTTGTTACTCAGGGACGGACCCACATGGGGTCATGTGGGATCAAATAACCCCACAAAATTTTGCCCCTGTTTTTTTTCTTTTTTTAAAATCTATTTACAATCTACTTTGATGCACTCGTTACGGGATGCCAAATGAAGTCAAAATATTGCATTTTTAATACCGTTTTGAAGTGCTCATGGTCTAATTTTCACTCATTAATGGCTTGCGAAGTGGTCAACTATTGCAAAAGTTATAACGTGTTAAAGTAGGTCGTTTGAAACTAGTATTTTGAGAATTTCGATAATATCATAACTTTAAAAATTTGTTTGCGATCATATACTATCCGAATTCACAAATCGTCTATGCCATGTAAAAGCTCGTTTCGAAAACTACATCGTTTTCATATCAAATGGTCCAAACGGATATCGAAAATAATTAAATATTTATCAAACATACGCTTCAAAAAAGACGTCTAACTCGTTTTTTCTTTTAAAAATTCAATTAATTATTATTTTTGCATGATAAATTTTTCAATATAATTTATATCTTTCATTCGAAAGTCTTACATGAAATATGACGTAAATTTTTTAGGGTTGTTTCTGATTAAATGTAATTTGAATTACTTTCGAATTATATTTGTTTTAAATTTGAATTTTATTTACTCCCTAGATTAAACTTAAATCTTATTTCAATTCATTTACTTTTTATATTCAATTTAATTTACTCAATGTTAGCTTAGCATTTGTTAATGAAATAGTGAACAAAATTATACAAGTAGCAAAATTTATTTAATAATATTGATAATGATATAATTATAAGACGTTTTCAAAGTATCAAAATACATATTAACTTATTTTCATTGATATTATGTTATTTTTTAAAAAAATTATCTTTAAAATTTTGAGCCCACAACACTAAAAGTCTGGATCCGCCCCTGCTATTACTAATCATATGAAATGACCCATGAGGAGGTCCTCATATTTGGACACGTGACAAGCATGCAAAAGGGATCAACATCCGAAACTGTCACATTGAGCACTAAGGTTGTTTCACTGAAGATAGCCGAAGTGGCCCTATCCTTCCTTTTGAGGTGGTTTACCTTCTGCTGCCGAACTCCTGAAGTATCCGAAGTCCTTGGTAGGTTTAGTTGCGATGTCTCCAAAACTGATTGATGTAACGTGCACGTTTAATGATTGTCGGGGATGTCAGCCTAGGTTTGTAGAGTGGCTGACCTCTTGTCAAAAGTCTACCAATGTAATTAATGTGAAATAGAGTGGATGTGACACAAAAGTCGGCAGCTCAGGCCACGTGGATCCAGTCCTACGATAACCACATCGGCCTGATCAATAGATAATTCTAGTATTGTTAAAAGGATGGATCCTTGAATAGAAAAGAGAACATAATACATTTTCTTTGTCTTCTTCTACAAACTTATTTACAATAGAAATACTATGAAATGGGTCCACGTGTACATTGTCTTCTAACGACACCTATTGACCATTTTCGAAGGTCAATATGTTGACGCCGTTTGTGGGAAACTTGGAACGGCTAAACCACGAGAATCCCATGAAAAGGTAACAAAATCCAAGTTTTCAAAAAAAAAAAGATCAAGAACAAAAATCCTTGAATAAAGGAAAACAACTCTAGAAACGGAGCCAAAGAAAGGCTACCCATCAAGAAGGGACAACTATGAGTCTAACAAAGAAATAAATCACACTAAGACAGGCTAAAGAACGCGTTGGTGAGGAAACATTCTCACAGAGTGCCTCAATAATCTAGGAGCCCCTGCCAACCGCTCTCGCGGTCCGCCACAAAGAAGTGGCTTAAGTCGCAGGCACAGGCTAGTAGCAAGACTCACCAGAGAGTTGGCTGTCGTCACCGCAAACGTGGGGACCATCTCCCGACAAAACGCTACAATGTGAAAACTACTGGAGCGCATGCAAGGTCAACTGGACAACTCCTCACAAAATGAGGAGGTCGTTCCACTAGAAAAAGATGTCAATATAATCATGGTTACTGACTATGTCACGGTAAAATAACTGAAGAGACTGTCGTTCCATTGAAATACAGTAGAGCTAACGCGCCAAGAAGATAGGCTAGTGTCTTCGACAGGTTTGGTCCTGCAAGAAACAGATAGGATTGGCCCCCCATTTTGCCCACTCAGGCCTGGTGCCATCTTATCTCCTTGAACTGGCCACATCTTTTCAACTCCTGGCTAGAGGAAAATCAGCATGGACAATCTCAATTGAGAAATGCAGATGAGTTCATTCATAGATATGTGCATCCCCTGCCTAGGAATATGAGTGAAAGATGAGCTGCACTAGCTTGGATGCGGACCAACCAAGATTGATCATGCGAGGAGAGAAGACATAAGCCCAGGGAAACGTCCCCATAAAAAACAAAGCAACCGGTCACCACAAGCGAAGTCCTTTTGAAGAAAGAGGCACTAAGACATATAAATACTAGGCCGAACTTCACAAACTCGATCGACATGAGCCAACCTTCGTAGCAAGTCGGTAAACTAAGGACATAAACCCCGCAGAAAAGTGATTTCTTGTCTTTCTCATCCCAGACAAAGGATATAGTTAGAAGACTAAAGTCTTAAGAATTACCCTCACGAGAAAGACAAAAGGCCTCATCTAAAAAAATGAGTGCCAATTTGGCTACCTCGGATTAGCACCTCTTGTGGAAAGAGACGCTAAGGCATATAACTTTCGAGGCGGGCCCAATAAGTTCAGCCAGTAGGAGCTAACCCCTCAATAGCAGTGGTTGAAAAGTTTGATTTGCTGTCCTCCTCAGTCAAAGCAGCACAGGCATAAGCCTTATAGAATTATATTATTTAATGGACCCTGGGCTCAAAAGGTCAAAGTCGACTCTCCTATTTTGAGGCTAAAAACTTTAGCCCCATCCAAATAAGAGAATCAAAATGGGTCAAAGAGGGCATCGCCCTACCCTAAGTATAGCCTCAAACCGAGCCATGAAAAAAAAATATGCTCAAAGAAGAGGTAAAGATGAAACTATCTTGACCAAATCACCAAATGCTGAAAATAACAAAGGAAGACCCCACATGGAACCACCCCCAAAATATGCGGACACCTTAGAAAGGAGGACTATGCACTAGTCGTCGACACAACCTCACAAAATCGAAAGATACGCACACAAGCCAAAGGACTTTGAAAAAATGAGGGCTCAGCTTCCTTCATAATGAATTTGAAGTAGACAGTTTCGGCATACAACCTCATCTCCTTCAACAAAAACTTTAGGCAACATCTACTTTAGATACTGATGCAAATGTTTATTAAATTGTCTTGCTTTTAGTTCCTCGTTGTTTAAACATCTACATTTGAACTGCTGATAGCTTGTATATAATGTCAAAGCTAGCATATTTCACGACCCTTCACACCATTCTTACCAGTGCCAGTATACGTGTCATTTTACACTGTTTTCGGACAAGTGACATGACTTGGCCTACTCCACGCCACAAAGAAAAAGCTGCTAAAGCCCTCAACAAAATACACAGCATTTTTCGAGGTAATTCCTTTAAAGGAATAGAAGAAAGTAGCTTAAAGGGTAGCTCATAGAGACACTTTAGAATGTGAACTCAATAGCAAATGTCAGCAAGGTTTAGCCTAAGAGATGGCCCCTCAGTAAGGGAAGTTCGAACCCGAAGGGGTTCACCTCAGAAATAAAAGCCAGCCCCAAGGGCAGTATAACGCGAAGGGTTCGACCCTATAAGGCCAACCTCAGTGAAAAGGTACAAAAGTCGCCTATAAAAGGATAAAAAATAAAGGAGGACTACTGCAAGAGCACGACCGTCTCGAAACACCCCAACTACGAAGCAGTAACGGTTTAAAGTCTAGTTCAAACATAGATTCACATAAAAAGGTAAAGATAGCAATAACAAGAAAATTTCTAGTGGAATATCTTTCAGAGAGATGGTTCACTAATGGACTGATAGATAAGTAATTCGACTCATAATAAATTAAAAGTTGCTCCTGCTACTCAGTCGAGAACCTTGAGCATTGTACAAGGACTTGCTGTAGGAGTAACCCATTAACTTTTGGGTGTCTATTCATTACTACAAATACATTACAATCGAGGGCAACCAACCACTTACAAAGCATTACAATGTGCTCGCAAAAATAATAAAAAATGATCAACAATGACAAAGCATAATCACTATATCAGACACATACACCACTGAACCTCTCTCTTTTAAGGATGTCTGCCATATACTACAATCTTTATAATCATGGAGTCTGCGGGACCATGTTGAAACTCAAAGCTAAGGCTACAATACACTCTGCCTAGTAAATATTGACTGAGGAGGCAGCCTAGCTGCTTAGGGGAGGCACGTTGGTACCAATCCCTGTGGATCCACATAGTACGACCCAAGGCACTTTGAATAGAATTCACATCCTATTGCAAAATAATTTATTTAAAGCAATGGACGACTCTCCGTACTTTAGCACTGTTCCCAATGCATTCAAAGAAGATTGTGCTGAGGCTGCATTTCCATTTTTACGGATCCAAGCATTCCATACACCGTACCCAAGGATCACCCAATCTGCACTCTCCATAGCATTATCCGAAACCAAGCAATCCCTCGCATCAACTCCCCTCAAAATCCACCGAGTACAAGTATGATTTTTGGTCATATTGCAAAGAAACGAGACAAAAAAATTTACACCAGCAAATGAATGTTCAAGAATGAGCCTTTTATAGGCAAACACATGTATTTTTAACTGTTAGATCTCAAAGATCTAGACAGTCCAAATTTGGATCACTTATAAACCATTCGATGAGACCAACATTTCAGCTTCAAAGCTTAGATCAAAACACATGGAATATTGAAAAATTGAGAGCACTACCCTCCTCGGGAAGGCTATACGGCAGCATAGCAATATGTGTTAATAAATGATGAAAGACGTTCAAACTACCCAAATCATCTACAACTTCAATTGACATTCTGAACCACTTCAGCAATGGTTTAAACCACCTCGAATTTTACATCCAACAACTTGAGTGTTTATGCCAAACGACAGCATAGCAATCTGTTGTAATAAATGATGAAAGACATTCAAACTACCCAAACCATCTCACATAGCATACAACTTCGGTTGACATTCTAAACAACTTCAGTAATGGTACAAACCTTCTCGAATTTTACATCCAGCAACTTGGGCGTTTTTAACTTCGGCTCTCCATAAACGTTGAACAAAGGCCACTTATATGAACAAGGCACATATGCCTCGGCCCCTGTCTTGATGGTCATTGACGAAGACATTTGGCAAATTTTTTAGTATATGTAAACAATTGGACTTGGGGGACTGGCATTACAGATTTCCTCCCTTGTCCAAAGTTGATCAAGAAATCGTAAAATTCTATGTACGCACGAATGATTATACATAGACTTGGGGGACTATTGTTACTAATCATACGAAATGACCCATGCGGAGGTCCTTATATTTGGACACGTGTCAAGTATGCAAAACGGATCAACATTTGAAGCTGTCACGTTGAGCGTTGAGGTTGTTTCACTGAGAATAGCCGAAGTGGCCCTATCTTTCCTTCTGAGGTGGTTTACCTTCTGTTGCTGAACTCTTGAAGTATCCAAAGTCCTTGTCAGGTTTAGCTGGAACATCTCCAGAACTGATTGATGTAACGTGCACATTTAATGATTGTTAAGGATGTTGGTCTAGATTTGTAGAGTGGCTGACCTCTTGTCAAAAGTTTATCAATGTAATTAATGTGAAATAGAGTTGATATGACACAAAGGGTCGGCAGATCAAGCCACGTGAATTCAATCCAACGATAACCATGTCGGCTTGATCACTTTAAATAGACAATTCTTGTATTGTTAAAAGGATGGATCCTTGAATAGAAAGAGAACATAATACATTGTCTGTGTCTTTTTCTTCTTCCACAAACTTATTTATAGTAGAAACACTACGAAACAAGTCCACATGTACATTGTCTTCTAACGACACCTGTTGGCCATTTTCAAAGGTCAACATTATCATCAATTTGTAACAAGTCACGTCACATATACTATAATTTGAATATAATAAGGTTGGAGGTTGGTGGTTGGACTTCATATATCATACAAGCCAAGTGTGGACTTAAAAAAGTCTTTTGTCCGTATGTTGACATTTTTATATCTATTACATAAATCTAATTGATTTTTCCTGCTTGATATTAAAAAATCATAATAATCGCATATAATTTTCTTGATAATGTAATTTTTTGTTTTATGAGTAAAATATTTTTAGCATTTTACCATCAAATCAAATAAATGTTGTGAAAATTGTCCTCGTCGATCCTTTCCTTCATTAAAACCTTTTGAAATGACGAATTTATCATTCTCTTTAGACAAACGAAAAGAAAAGAAAGAAAATGAAAAAAATAAAAATAATTGCAATCAGAGACTCAGATTTTTCAAAAAGTGTAATTAGGTCCACTTAAAATAATCTAAAATATAAGGACAAAAAAAAAAAGGGTTATTTTGTATGATTTTGATTTCGTATCTTGATATTTTGTATATTTCATATTGGTAGTTATTCGTTTATTTTTCAATGGCTAAAAGTTTAGGAGGATTCTCTTCAATCTTTAGTGTGCAATTAAATGGGAAGAATTATTTTTATTGGAGTTATATGAAGGACAAAAAGATGTGGGATTATATTCGGGCACATTATCAGACCCAAAGATGATAAGGTTATTGATGATATCAAATCGTTAGATACCTGAGAAATTGATAATTCAAAGATTATTACTTTCGTTAATATTGTGTAGTCAATAGGCATGAAATTGACTAAGTGTTATATTGTCATGGCAGTTTGGGAGCATTAAGCATCTGGCTTGATCGTAGTCTAATTTTACAAAACAATATCAGTTAGAGACATCACGTCCTCAACCAAAAAGTATTGTGTTTAGGAGTTTTACTCTCTACAACAAACGCATGGGATCAATGACACTCAAAATTTTTGAAAATTTACATGTATTTGCTCTTTATATCGCCCAAAGAGAAGAAGAATGACTGTTACAATTTTTGATAGCCCTATGTGATATTTTGAGAAACTTCTTAAGACAATCTTGTATTGCAGTCCAATTCTTTCCGTTAATTCTACGGAAAGGTGAACTGTTGGCTGAAGAGATACAACTCAGATTTTACGTAGACAAAAGGATTGCTTCACCATCTACTCTACGTGTCTTTGCAACACCTTAGAGATTGCGTACCACTATTCAAAATAGAATGTTTTTGAATGCTGCTCATGATGAATGCCATTTTTGTAAGTAGAAAGGTTATAGAAAGAAATAATATCCTCAATCGTTGAATAGAGCCACACAAAATCAACCCAAAAAACAACAATTGCAACCACAGGTCCATCCACCATGGAAATTTGGAAACAACTACCTCAATCTATGATGCAATCATTGCATCATCAATAGATCCATGAGAGCTGCTAGACATACATAATTTTTTTTTATAGAACCTTTACAGAATACAAACAATTTGGGGTGGGTGGATAATTTTTTGAATTATTTTACTCACATGGGGCCCACTCCCCATGTGAGTATCTAGAATTTTTCTGTGATGGAAATTCTGTACACAAAATTTTCCATATATCCATTTATGTTTCAAAAGTGTCTTGCAACACAGACACGTTTAATGACTTCCTCTCATGTAAGTTTGTCATCCTCTAGTCTTTATGTATATCCTCTCTGTAGATCTTTGATTCTGGCATTTCTCATCATGTAACTTAATTTGGCATTATTTGTTTCATTATCTCTCAAGTCCTTTATGTCATTTATGACTGCTAATGGTACTCCTATGTCGATGGCAGCTATTGGTTCCATTGACACACATTGATTATCTCTCCATGATGTCTACCACATTCCCAATTTTACATTAAATCTTATTTTTGTCATCAATTATGTTAATCTAGATATTTACTCTATTTTTCTTCTTCCACTTGTTATGTGTTAGACCTAAATTCCCAAAAGCTAATTGAGATCCATCGTAAGCAAATGGGATTCTATGTTTTGGATCGACTTGAAGTTCTAGAAATTATAGCTTTTAGTGTTAACTTCTCATCCTTTCATTTAAGTCATTCTTCTTTTATCTCTTATTTATGGAATTCTCGCATTGGTTATGTTTCGACATCTCTCTTACAGGTTTCATTAGAAAATTTGAAAAATCATGAAATTTCTGATTGTTGTGGTTGCAAATTAGCAAACTTTTCTTGTTACCTTTTAATAAAAGCATTTTCTTTTTTGTTATCTCATTTGATCTTATTCATTCTGATGTATGGGGGCTGGGAGTTATGAAACGTTTTTTAAGAAATGTTGCTCTAAATTCTTTTGTATTTACACTGAATTTCGAGTACCTGTTAAAACTTAAATTTGGCTATTATTAAATGTTTTAGATGTGATTTGGGTGGAGTTATAACTTTAATTAATTAATTAAAACTTTTTGAATTGCTTGATTTTGTAGCTATTCATTTTCTCTACTCATATAAATTAATAATTAGTGTTACCTTTTTTTGTCCTTTTTATATATAACACTAATTTAAGATTTCGTTTACTTGATGATGATTTTAAAAGGGTTAATTTCACAAATGGACACTGAACTTACGCGAAAATTACAAAATGGTCACTGAAATTTAAAATTTTCAGTAACGGTCACTTAGGTTTCGGGGCGCTTACAAAAATATTCACTGAAGTTTAAAAACTTGTAGAAGCGGCACTAAAGTTTAAAAACTTTCAGAAATGGTCACTAAAATTTAAAAACTTGCAAAAACAGTCACTGAAATTAAAAAAAAAAAAAAACACTTTTTAAGTTTTTTGGGCTACTTTTTCAACAACTTTTCGGCCACTTTCGACTATCGATATCGTCGAATTTTGATATTATTGGAAAGCCCAAAATGTCCTTTTCAATTACGATCGAATCCCCATAACTCCAAGGGATTTGACCGAAAAATCGCCGCGAAAGTCGCCCAGATTTACAGATTTTTTGGATGACTTTTGCGATGATTTTTCGACGAATTCCGACCACCAAGACCCCCGGATTTTGATACCATTGAAAAGTTCACAATGTCCTCTTTAATTATAATCCAAAATCTCCCCCTAACTCCAAAGGATTCGACTGAAATAAGCCCACAAAGTCGGCTATCCAAAAAGGCAAAAATCTACCCAAATTCGAAATGCTGAATTTGTGAGTTTATTCTGGCCAAATCCTTTGGAGTTATGGGAAGATTTTAGATGGTAACTGAAGAGGAGATTGTGGGCTTTTCAATGATATCAAAATCTGGCAGTCTTTGTGGTTGAAAATTGCCGTAAAGTTGCCAAAAATTTGCCCAAAAATCGAAAAATATGCCCAGATTTTCACATTTTCGGATAGCCAACTTTGTGAGTTTATTCCGGCTGAAAACTTTGGAATTTGGGAGAGATTTTTGGTGGTAATTGAAGAGGACATTGTGGGCTTTCCAACGATATCAAAATCCGGTGGTATTAGTCGTCGGAAGTTACCGAAAAGTTGCCTCAAAAGTAACCCAAAAAAACTGAAAAATCTGCCCAAATTTTCGCCTTATTGGGTAGCCCACTTTGTAGGTTTATTCTGGCCGAATCCTATGGAGTTGGGGAAGATTTTGGATGGTAATTCAAAAAGATATTGTGGCCTTTCCAACGGTATCAACATCCAGTAGTCTTGGTGGTCGGAAGTCGTCGAAAAATCACAAGTTGTCCAAAAAATCTGAAAATCTTGGTAGATATTCAAATTTTTTGGGCGAATTTTGTGGCGATTTTTCTATCAAATCCCTTGGAATTGCAGGGAGATTTTGGGTCATAATTGAAGAGAGGACGTTGTGGATTTTCCAACTATCAAAATTCGATGGTATCTGTAGTCGGAAGTTGCCAAAAAGTTGCCACAAAAGTAGTCCAAAAAACTGAAAAAGTGTTTTTAAACTTCAGTGACCGATCTGCAAGTTTTTAAACTTCAGCGACCAATTCTAAAAGTTTTTAAACTTCTGTGACCATTTTGTAATTTTTATGTAAGTTTAGTGACTGTTTGTGAAATTAATCCGATTTTAAAATTACGACTGACAGACCTCGACTGATATTGGTACATTCGTCAACATTAAAAATATATTCTTCTACATGATTAAAAAAGAAAAAAAGGATTGCAACATCCCCAACAAAAGTTATACCGTAACATATTACAGTACTTGTTCGTTCCAAATTTTTCTCTAATATAAGTTGCAACAGCCATCACCTCCTTCCTTTCGAAATCAGAACTTTAAAAAGAAGAATATGTCGACTTCACTACTCGTCCCTATTGGGATTCAACAAAAGAGGCTATGATCTTTTTTCTTTCTTCTTACCTACTTCATCTACTACTAGTGACAATCTTTTATATACTTAGATAGCGTATATGTCAACAGAAATTATATTAAATCTGGCGGTGCAGTGGCGAACAGTAATCGCAAATGTAAATTCCAGCATAAAAAGGTCTTCGTCATTGGTATTTTAAGACCACACGTGCATCCAAACAGTCCAACGAAATTCCAGGCCATCTTGAGTCATCACCCAACTATCCTCAAAGTACTCTACATAGCCTCTAGTCATGTTGATCTAAAAAGGAAGATAAATTGGAGTATGAGTTTATCCACAACTTGTGAGTGAAATATGGTGCAAGTTTGTAAATGATGCATGAAATGAAATGAATAATTCTAATCTTTATTTTCTTTTGGCCCGTACATAGTCATTGTTGTTTACTATGGCTCAGATTAATAAAGTGACAACTAACATGATATAACACTAGCTAGTACTTATTACTTAATTGCCTTCTCTCGACTAGTCTTTGAGTAATTTCCCTCTTTTGCCACGAATGAAAGTTGAATTTTAATGTCGATTTCTCAGCTCCAACAGTCACTCAAGGTCAAGTTCACACTCCATCAATCCATCATTGAATGGCTCCTTCATTACCCATCTCCCGCAGCTATCCATTTGACTTTGTATACAACCAATGACCATTTTTGTACTAATAAATGCTCATGAAATACAATTATTTGATACATGGCTGGTACTCAAAAACTGTCATCAACACATAACTCTAACATCATAATTTTCATACTCATTTCAGTATATATAAGCTTGATATAATGTAAGTAAGTTTACCTTAACTGACTTCCTCAATCTTTAAGATAGCAAAATAGGCTACAAGTTTAGAAAGCTGCTGGATCATCCTTACGTGTTCATTTCCTATCTTTTAAGATAGTAAATATAGACCATATCATTAGGAAGTAGCTGGATCATCATATTGTTTTCACTAACTTAGTCTATAAATCTTGCAAATTGCTAGATCATCTCTTTGTCTTTACTTTCTTTGTGTACACATATCATATATATATAAGATAATTTTGACAACTGAGTTGCAAGTTCTTTTAGAACATTAACCTCAGTCTTAAAATCTTTTGGAGTAACCTCATGTATCTTAATTAAAGCTGGTTCCATGAGTTGTTTTGAAGATTTTAAAGAAGTAGATATCTCAGATTCAGAATTTATTTCAATTTTAGTAAGCTGAAAACACATAAATTGAAGAATACATTAGTATAGTTGTTTTGAGTTTGAATATTTTTTATATCTTTAGTAACAACTTGAGAATCTTCAGATCGCTCTGTAGATATCTTTTTGAGAGGAGAAGTAAGAATTTCAATCTTTCCTTGAGAAACAACTATTTCTTGCATAGGAGGATAAGCCGATTTAATATTATCACCAAAAGGAGTTTTCCAAATCATTTTTTGGAATATCAGTATTTTGAATAAATTTTCTTTTTGGTTTTTTACCATGAACTTTGAAATAAACCCATTCCTAAACACTTAATTTTTATGAAAATTCTTCATAATCTTTCCAAAAAGATTCTCTTTCTTCTTTTGAAAAACTTTTTCGAAAATTTTTTCTAAAATTTTTAACATCAATAGATTGATCAGTTTTAGATTCATTTCTTCTATCTATGTCAAAAGAAATAACATTGCACTGTTGATCTAGACTCTCAGAAGGAGGTAACATATCAGATAAAGTTGGTTAATCAGGTTGTTCTGATTCTTCTACTTTATCTTTATCACCATATTGAGATTTTGGAATATTTGGATTGAAATCAATACCTTTTAAAAAGGATGCTGCAAATCTGATAGATTGAAAAGGAATATCTCTAGATCTATTTTTAGATCTGGAAGAGAAAGAGTTTTGAAATCTAGATGAAGATGAAGATGATCCTTTAAAAGTCATCTTAACATTTCCATCAAGAAAGGTAATAATTTGATCAGAAATTGTTTGAATAGGAACAAAGATAGAATTTTGAGCATTTTCAAAATTCTAGCTCATTATCCTAGAAATACTACTCCAGATTTACTTTTTGAAGAAAAGCTTCAAAAACCAAAAACTTTTATGGAAACGGTATTACTATTTGGAATATTGATGATTTATCTGAATATCAAATTACGCAAATTATTGAGAATATGGGTTCTTATTTTAATGCCTATATTCATGAAGGAGATTCTCCTATTCAAGCTACAAATAATATTATTCAAGGATTTTCTAGCCAATTAAATAATTGGTGGTTTCATTATTTAACTGAAAATGATAAAAATCAAATTGCTAATGCTATGAAGGAAGATGGTACAAACGATAGTTTTACTACTTTCATTTATAGTATTATCAAACATTCTATTGGAACTCCAACATATGTTCTAGGAAAAAAAAAGTTGTTCTTATGAATCTTAATTGCTCAACTTTACAAGATTTTTGATGGTATAAAGATATGTTTTTAACACGCATATTTTTACGAAAGAAAGATTTTTATCTAGACTTCCAAAACTATTTTCAAAAAGGGTCAAAATTTCTTTAAGGAAACAAAATAACAATACTATTCTTTATGATAATTTTTCTATCGAGAATTAATTGCTTTTATTAATAGAGAAGGATTGGCTCTATATAATGAACTCAAACTTACAACCAAATTAAAATCAGAAAGACTTGATAGTCTAAAAGAACTTGAATCTTTTTGTGATCAATATGGGTTTGACAAAATTATTCCTCCTTCAAAAAGAAAAAAGGACAAATCTTTCTTCTAAAAGAAAATTTCTAATGAAAAAGTTTTCAAAATCCTCTAATGTTACTTGTTGGAAATGCAAAATGCTAAGGCATTATTCTAATAAATTTCCTTTGAAAAGCAAGATTAATAATCTTTAAATTGATGAAAATATTAAGCTTGAACTTTTCAATCTTATTAATTCAAATTCTAGTTCTGATAATGATTTAATTTCTAAATTAGAACAAGTTTATCAACATTAGGAAAATTCAGATGTTAAAACAAGTTCAAATTCATCCTCTTCTTCAAATCAAAATAAGGAACTTTGAGGTTTTAAAATTATAACATTCTTACTAAATAAGAAGAAAGTATTAAAGAGATTGTAGATCTAATTGAAGATCCACAACTCAAAAATAAGTTTAGTACCCTTTTACCTTCAAATTCAAAACCTACTTTTGATCCTTTCAATATACAAAATGTGTTAAATCGTTCTACAAAAGAAACTTCACAATCTTCTAGTTCTGATTTAAAATCTGAAATCAATGCTATGAAATCCCAAATTTCCACTCTTGATCGTTAGATGAAAGATGTTCGTATGGAAGTTTCATTTCTTAAAACTTCAGCTTTAAAACAAAAATAAGAGTTTTATCCTCTTCTTATTCTTCCGATGAAGAATACATTCTTGATATTCCTCATGATCTTCAATATATTCCTCATAATCCTCAATCTGAAGAAGAAAATGCTAATGTAATAATCGAATTCAATTTAAAAAAATGGTACTGCAATATGACTATTTTAGTTAACAATGAATTCAAATTCACTTCTAGAGTCCTTATTGATTCTGGTGCTGACCAAAATTGTATCTGGGAAGGATTAATACTTACAAAGTATTTTGAAAAAACTATTAAGTATCTTTATGTTGCCAGTGTTAAGAAACTCAATATTCAATATAAACTTTCAAAAGCTCATGTTTGTATTTCAAATATTTGTTTTAAAAATATTTTTTATCTTGTAAAAGATTTAGACCAAGAAATAACTCTTCGTACTCCTTTTATTGTTCAAATTTATCATTTTCAAGCTAAGTCAAAAGGATTGACTACTAATATTTTTGGTCAGGAAATAGTTTTAAATTTACAAATTATCCTTCTTATAAGGATGTCAATACCTTAAAAGAAGCTTCTATATCCAAAATTATTAATTATATAAATTTCAAAAAGAATCATATTAAATTTCTTAGAGAAGAAATTAAATTCCAAAGAATTAAAGAACAATTACAAAATCCTTCAATTCAAAAAAAAATTTCAAAATTTCAAAAACAAATTGAAAAAGAAATTTGTTCTACTATTCCAAATGCTTTTTGAAAATGGAAGAAACATGTTGTTTCTCTTCCATACAATTCTAATTTGTATGAATCACATATTCCTACAAAATCTAGCCCTATTCAGATGAACAAAGAACCTCTAGATCATTGTATCAATGAAATCAAAGATTTAATTAATAAAGTTCTTATTCGTCCTAGCAAATCTCCTTCGGGTTGCTCAGCATTCTATGTCAATAATTCTCCTGAGATTGAATGAGGTGTTCCATGTCTTGTTATCAATTATAAATCTCTTAATAGAACTCTTCAATGGATTAGATATCCATTACCTCAAAAGAAAGATATTTTGAATAGACTATACAAAGCTGTTACCTTTTCAAAATTTGATATGAAGTCACGTTTCTGGGAAATACAAATTAAAGAAGAAGACAATTACAAAACTGCTTTCAATGTTCCTTTTGGCCAATATGAATGTAATGTCATATCATTTGGTCTAAAAAATGTCCCATCTAAATTTCAAAGTATTATGAATGATATCTATAATCATTTTTCAAAGTTTATAATTGTTTACATTGATAATGTTCTCATGTTTTCTAAAAGTATAGAACTGTATTTCAAACATTTAAATGCATTAATTCATGTAATCAAGAAAAATGGTTTAGCAGTTTCTGTTGAGAAAATTGTTCTTTGTCAAACAAAAATTAGGTTTCTAGGACATCACATCCATTTAGGAACCATTACTCAAGTTCAAAGAAATCTAGAATATACTGATAAATTTCCAGATGAAATAAACAAGTTTACATCGTTTTTAGGTTGTGTCAATTATGTTGCTAATTTTGTCAAAAGCATACGTCAAATTTGTGCCCCTCTTTTCAAAAGACTGCAGAAAAAACCCTAATCCATGGAGTCACGAGCATACAATAGCCACCCAAAAAGTCAAAAAAAGCTATAAAAAATATTCATTGCCTATCAATTCTTAACCCCATTGCCTCTATTACTGTTGAGACAGATGCGTTTGTTATAAGATATGGTGGAGTGTTAAAACAGATTTCAAAAAAGTCTAGTCAAGAACAGTTCGTAAGGTATCATAGTGAAGTGTGGATCGATCCTCAAAAGAATTATTCTACCATCAAAAAAGAGATTTTATCCATAATACTGTGTATTTCAAAATTTCAAGATGATTCAAATAATGAAACATTTATTTTGAAAAGATGCTGTACAAAAAGATGTAAAAAAATCTTGTTTCAAAATAAATCTTTGCAAGATGACAAGCTATTTTGTCCTGTTTTGATTTTGAAATACTAAATATATAAGGTAAATTAAATGTTCTTGTAGACTTCCTTATCAGAGAGTTTATATAGAAAAAGAAGAGTTGTGAGAATTCAATATTGAGAGAAAAGTGTAAATGAATTGGACGGATATTCAAGAAGCAATGAGAGAAAATTCAAAAATAGAAAAAACTTCAATGGCTTCTTCTAAAGCTCTTTTTCAAAAGAAGAGTAGTCGAAAAAAGACTACTATGCCATTATTTTCAATGGATGATTATTTCAAAATATCATCATCAAAACATGAAGAACAAGCTTATTCATCCACTCAAAAATACTACCCTTTCAACTTTAGTATTCAAAAAACCCAAAATAAACTCATTTTAGAACAACCAAAACCTTCAAATTTCAAGAAAGCAGTTCAAGTTTCTGGAAAACTTCATCAAATAAACCCTCCAAACATTTTTCAATACTTCCTTAAAGCAGCTTGCAGCCCTATATTCGAGATGAAAACATCTTGGATCAATAGATATTCAAATTTAGATGGATGTCTTTTAGACATTTTTCCTCTAAAATTCTGTTTCATGCCTTATAATATCAAAAAAATCCAGAGAGTACTATGAAATCATCCTTATAAAACCTGGATCACTTATCATTACTTATACGTCTAACTAACAAAATTCAAAAGGAATTGATTTTTCAAAAATTAGTATTCAAAGAGTATTATCATATGAGGACTGGGGATAACAACCATGGACTGAGAAGTGAATGTGTCTCTCTACAGGCGAATCATTCGAATCTCATTTCAATTACTTTGATTACAAGGATGCATGGTATAATGTATTTTACTATAGATTAGTAACACATTCTTGGTTCGTTTTATTTCATCAAAATTGTAATCCAAGTTTTCCAAAATGGTTTCAAACTTGGTTCGAATATTTTGAAATTGAAGAGAGGATTTTACCCAATCTCACTCTTCAAGGATTTGAACACTTCAAAAGAGAGGCAAAGATCTTTTTAAAGCCTCAAGAAAATGTTTTGTTCCAATTTGCCTTCAATATGAGAGTTTCATGGATATTTTGTCGGGACTTCTTTGTTTATCAAAATGATAACTTTGAATATGTTATGCAAACGATTATTCGTAGATTCAAAGTTAAATGGTGGTCAAAGTTCCATGAAACAAATTGCTGGTCTAAAGCAATAAAATCATGGATTCAAGAACAAAGAAATATTGATGTTCCAAAAATCTCAAAGAAAGATATGGAGAAAAATGCCGATTTTCTCACAAAAAAATCAAGATTAATGACCATGTTCAATCAGTGCAAAACGCCAAAAGAATTAGCAATAAATTCTGAAAAAATTACATCTTTGACGAAAATCGCTTCAAGAAAATCAAAATCTATCAGAACATTCTCTTCTCAATCAGACTCAATATCAGACCATGCCTATAGCAATGAAGTTATGTGTTATGGAGTTGATATTGATAAAGTAGTCGATCAAATTCAAAAGAATACAAAATAATTATATGGATCCAGTTATTTAGAAGAATTGCAAAAATATAGAGCTCATAAGTCAAAAGAAATTCCTTTCAGAATGTGCTTGCCACCTCAAAAGTTGTTCATGCCACCTTTACCTACGTGCAAGAAGAGATGACTTTATTGAAGCCACTTTAATAAACTTAAAGCAATTATTCGAAAGGTAGGAAACATGGAGAAAAAAACTTTTCTAAAGGATGGAGAAAAATCAAAGTGGAAGAAAAAGTTGGACATGAATTATTGTCCTACAAGATTCCTTTCAAATATTGAAGAAGATTTTAAGTTCGAGGCTCAAGAATTCAAGAATAAAAGAAGATCAAAATTCAAGATCTCTTCAACTGTGATTTAGCAGGAGATAAATCAGCTTAAAGAAAGTTTGAAACTTTGTTTTCTTAAATTTTCTTAAGTTTCCAAATTTAAATCTTTTATTTCAATTTTATACTGCAAAATTGTAATATCAAATTTTATATTTCAATAAAATTATTTATTCATTTCAATATTTGTTTATTTTCCTCAAAATATGCCCAGGGGGACATAGTGATAGAGGAAAATAAACAAATATTGAAATGAATAAATAATTTTATTGAAATATAAAATTTAATATTACAAACATGAGCTTTTGAAAGTTTGTATTAAATGTTGAGTTGCTTACCATTGGCACCATAAAAATGCTCAGTAGTTTTTTAAAAATATTTTGTAGATATTAATACTTTCCGGACTCAATTTTGGTTAGCACCAGAATCAATAAGCACTATAGAAGTGAATTTGAATTCTTTGTTAACTACAATAGTCATATTGCAGTATCATTTTTTAAGTTGAATTCGGTTAATAACATTAACCTTTTCTTCTTCAGATTTAGGATCATGAGGAATATTAGGATTAGATTCTTCATCAAAAGAATCAGAAGAGGATAAAACTCTAGATTTTTATTTTAAATCTTGAGTTTTAAGAAATGAAACTTCCATACGAACATCTTTCATCGGACACTCAAAAATGGAAATTTGGGATTTCATAAAATTAAAGACATTAAATCACCGACTTCTCCAAGGCATATTACATCTCCATCTACCATTATTCATGCCTCCAAGCAAATCATGCAGAAGGGAATTAACCTATGAGTTTGAAATTCAATAGATATCATCGGTGCATTTTGTTATCAAATTAGATAATTTGAACTGTAGATTCAAATCGTCGCACGTCGATGGATTTTTGGCAAAACTCGATTTCTATAGTATTATCATAACACATAGAGCTGAGGAATGATCATTCAAACTATAGTAGTGCTGAAATACCGTACCTAGAGGTACCATTTCATTCAAACTTTTAATAAAAAATCATAATTTGAAAATAAAATAACAATTGCACCTCTACCTATCTTAATTGAAGCTTTGAAATGGATGAAATTGGACGGTGAATATTGTTTTCCCGACGTACCCAAAGCTTTAAGAATTTGCTCCTCTCTTATGTTTCTCTTTCTTTTGAAAATCTTTTCTTTTGTTTCCAAGTGTAAACCTCCATATTTATAATTATGCATGAGTATATAGTAGAAAGTAATTTGACTTATTTGGGAAAAGAAACGTTATTCATAATGGATTGGGATTAAAGGAAAATGTTTAATATGGAAAATGAGGGGTTAATCATGTGTAGAAACTGTTGGCACCACTCCAATTAAAGTAAATTTAAAATTGGTTCAACGGGTTAACTGCAGGTTACATTTGTAAGCTTTGGGTACACTTAAAATCTGTAATGTGTGTGTGTGTGGGGAATTAAATGATAGGTTTCATTCCAAGAATATAAATAATTTGAAGGAAATGGACAAATTCTTGAAAGGGCAGCCGTGAATTAAGAAACTTAAAGCAAGGTTTAGATAACATTTCATGGCTTTCATTTTATTTATTTTTATATCTTTGGTCCCTGATTTTATAAAAATAATCAAAATAAGGGAACAATATAACCTCAATTAAAACTTAATAAACTCTAATTTAATTTTAATTCTATTTTTCTTATAATTCGGTCCTTTTGAAAAATAACGCGTACGGAAATTAAATCTTAGAAATATTTACTATACATAAATTTTCACCATCGGCTCAAATTTTTGGAAAAACATTAAATTTCGCCCTACTTAGAAAACATGCATGATTTCTTGTGCACTTCATGAGATTAAAATTATTTAAGACATGTCAAACTAGTATTGGGGTTTTATTTTTTATGTGGGCCGAGCATAAGGTTCATCTATGGGCTAGGCTCGTGGTGTTAGATCATCACAAAATTAGCGTAGTTTCATTTTATTTCTCGAGTTTTTTCTTTCATACGTATCTCTTCATCAACCTCCTAAGAAAGTATATTGCTTCCATAGTGAACCTTATTTATATGAACCAAAACTGATATATTGCATTTGCGGGTAAAAGAGTAGTTGAACAAACATTAAATGACCGTACCTGAAGGTTAAGGCTCTTTTTTCCCAAAGAGGTCACATTGACTCAGAAGATTTGGCACCTCAATGTCAGCTCTTCGCCACTTGGGACTATAACATTTCTTTGTTGGCTTCTGTCATGACAATAGATTTTGCCTCAGTAGTAGAGAGAGTAACAATCTTCTGTAAGAGTCTGTTTGATTGTAAAGATGGAATTTGGGTGGAAGGAAAATAAATTTCAGAGAATTGAATTGATGAGAAATTGTTTTCCTGTGAATTGTAAATTATTGTGTTTGATTGGTATAATTTTTTACGCGGAAAATGTTTAAATTAAAGTATTTTTTGTATGTCCGTTTGGCTTTGAGGGATAAAATTTACTAGTATTGGGAATGAAATTTGTTTTCATTGCCAAAAAATAATAATAATAATAAAATAAAAGTATTCAAGAAAATCATCTATTTTTGGGTGTTCGTTTGACTTTGTTTTACATGAAATTTGTCAATTAAAAGGAAATATTTTTAAAAAAAAAAAAAAAAAAAAAAAAAAAAAAAAAAAAAAAAAAAAAAAAAAAAAAAAAAAACAAAATGCTACAGTAACATGGAATTCCAATTGAATTGGTTTTCCTTAAAAACCAAGAAAAGATCAATTCTTGAGACAAGCAAGAAAAGGCAATTTCATGGAAATAAAACCCTATCAAACACCATAAAGTTGGAAAATGGAATTCTATTTCCATTTCCCATGGAAAATTTTGGTGTATCAAACACACCCTAAATTCACCCCCATCGGCATTACCTTGAAGGGCGAATAGCGGTTGAGGACAAAATTTAAGAGAATAATTACGCTCTGCACACCCAACATTAATGTATGAAAATTATATAGTCGCTTCTGTTTCTTCCATTCTGTACAAAGTTATTGTTGCTTTGAACTCCCGATTAATCATTTAGAAAATGAACACTGATAGACCTCGACTACATTGCATTCTAGTTTTTGTCTTTAAATTAGTCAACCAAAACATCATTGTCTTGAACTTTTTGCAATGTTACATCTGCCCTCTGTGGCACAATGCTAATTAATATCTGACGTAACGATATGTAGCAGATTGTCATTCTGTGATTTATGAAAATCCCTAATTATAAGATTTGGCTCTAGAGATATCGTTGCTCAGATTTTTGTCTTGAAAAAAATAATACAATTGACCTCTCCCACGAAGTGATTTAACCCCTAAAAGTAGCACTCAATATTTTGCAATCAATAATTGTATCTTGCTGAGGCTTCAAGTCTAATTACCATTTAACATGAAGCCGTACTTTTCATGTGCTATGTAATACGTTTGAAAAAATGCTCCTTGGGGGTATTCCACTTGTAATGTACAATGCCAGAGAGAAATTGGAGTACCGCAACCGTCCAAGATTCACCAAGTGGGCCAACATGATTTCAGTAGGTTTTCCGACAATTTTGTTTTGTCAGGTGTGCACAGATTATTTTCATAGCTTAAAAGTCTTCCCTGGGTAACTTGTAGTGCAATATGTTATGAGTAGACTTTGGATGTAAAAGTCCTTCCCTTCCCCGCATATGGAGAAGTAACTTTCTAGTTATATAGTAAGTGGTTAATTACATACCTTACTGCTCTTGTTTTGAAGCAGTGAGCTGAACCTTTATCATCATTATAACTTGTTGTGTTGTTAATGGCAGGTTATCTTTCCTGCTCTTGATATCAGTCTCTCTGGAACATGAGAGTGACAATGTTCTTTTTGATCATCTATTCACGTTGCCCGGGCTCTGATATGCAAAATGATGACATCTACAGGAGAGAGGTGGCCTTTTCTGCAGGAGCCCTTCAAACATCAATCATTCAACACGTCTCAGGAAAAAGAGCAGGTTTGATTTGTTTATGCTTTCTTGTTATAGATGTCTGCTGGCAGCCTAAATTACTATCTCCATTGAGGGAGTATTGCTACAAAGAATCTGGAGTCTTACAATTAACATAAGATCTAATGGCAGGGGATGACATGCAATATACTTAATAGGGCCTTAGTCATCCTTCACCAGTATCAGTAGTCCCATCTAAACCACAGCTAGCATTTGATAAAGGTAGCATATAACACTACAATATAGCCGGGATTAGCTACTTTTTAAAGGACAGTCATGATAACCATGTAGTAAATTTGACAAACATGTGGCATTTGAATATTCTCACTTGGATAGAGCCTGTTATGATAAACTACTTTGAAGACCGAACTCAAAAGCAAAGTGGAGTGGCATCAAAATCCTTGAGCACTTGTTTCGTACATTGGACAACACTGTATTGGACAGTTTCTTCATTAATAATGTGATCAATGTCTAGTACTGCCTAGTCTAAGGTGCCAAACATGCCATAAGGGTCTTGTTTGTGATCTTCTCCTTTGCCATTCTGAATATTTGGTTATGGGTAACTATCCTGTGATTTAGAAACTTAATTAAACAAAGAACTACTGCTACTTATAAGCGCTGGACCATTCTACTTTGATTAGCTTTGAAAATCACATTCTTCATAGTCGTGCTACAGAGATTTGTGGTAGCTACATTTCGCTGTTGTGGATCTCCTCGATTTTGTTTGAAAATATCCCCTATTATTGTTTGCCAATTCTTGCGAAACTTAAAAGGCGATCTAGAACATATTGTTGAATGGATGGAAGAAGAATTGGATAAAAATGGGGAAAAGGTCATAGTAGAGAGAAAACATTCGAATTTAGGATTGGGCCCATAAGATCATTCCGAAAAGAGGATGACGGGGCAAGCAATAACATTGCTATGCCATGACGTATGATGGATTTTGGTCATCCAAGTTCGTTTAGAACTCGAAAACTAATATTTAAAGTTTTAGCGCTATTTCTATCATTTAGTTTAGTTTGGATTCTTTTTAATTTTAGTCTGTTTAAAATTTGTTTTCATTAATTTTAGTTATTTTATATTACGTTTTCATGTAAACCCTTATAAATAAAGGGTTATTTCGTTATTTTGATTATCTTTCATCAATAAAAATTTGTGAGCTTATTTTCTTCATATATTGGTAGATTCCAAATTTCGTGTTCTTAAAATTTTCATTTGAATTCTTTGTTTCGCGCGCATCAAGTGGTATCAAAGTTGGCTTTCTCGTCTATATATCTTTAATTCATAAACATGATGACGTACTAGTTATTAGGGTAGATTTGGATGCGAGAAATCGACGACTTGACAATCTTACTACTCAGATCGAAGAGACTCGTCAATTGTTCTAGGGGTGTTGGAAACAATGGGTAGAATGAACGACGAGCAATCAACAATGAACGGCCTATTACTTGTCAGTCATTAATCCTAGAAATCTCATTCTTTGTGTTTAGCCAATGTTGGTACACATTTCGTATGTGATTGTCAAGACCTATAAATTCGTCTGCCTCAATATCTGGGTAAGCTCGAATATCTATCTCCTATTGACTAATATGGTTTTTTCCCCTAGAATTTGACTTTCATTTGACATTTGCGACCCGCAACTTCAAGTTCTAGTCCAATACATATCCTTTGAATAGCTCTTTTTTTTTTTTTTTTTCGAACTACATTTGTCTTTACATATAAGGTATTCATAAAGAAAAATGTAAATATAGTGAAAATGGAAAACAATACGATAGAATCATAACATTTTTCATAAGAATTTTTTTTTTTAAACTTTGTTTAGATAAACATACTTGGGCCGTAGGATGACGTCAATTGATGGATGCAAGATGTCATGGAGTACCTTAAATATTTTATTTTTCTCATCTTTAAATTTTCTATTTGTACTTAGAATAATATATGTTTTTTTTTTTTTAATAAAAAACGACGATTCTACAGAATCGACTAAACTCGTACCCTGATACCACGCTATAATGCCCCGACCCACATAGACGGAAACGTCACTTAAACTATTGTACCTTAACGTTAGACTTAGAAATTATTTAAAATAATAATTTAATTAACTACTCTTTTAACGGAAACGTAAACATTTAGTTTACAAAATTTCCTTAAAAACTATATTTTTTCTAACATGCAGTTTATTATAAAATAAAAATAAAATAAATAAATAAAAAACCAGCCAATAAATAAATTATTAAAAATCTACTTTTAGATAATAACATAATATTAAAATAATTTCAAAAGCATTTATTAAAGAAGGAAAGAGTCTAGCAAATTCATGCATATGTCTATTTTATTAAGTGAATAGTGACAAGTACATATCTATCAAACAAATAAAAGGTATGATAGTTTTCCATGCATGAACTACTTTAGGAAGCAAAAGAGAGTAATCTGTTTTGATTTCCTATTTTCGCACAGTAAGTTTAAAATTAAAAAAAAAAACTCCTTTACATAGTTATCAATGTCAAAATTTCACAAAATTTTAAGGAAAAGTAGGGAACGTCTTATAATATAACATATCCAAAATTTGGCATCCGTCAATGACGTATGAGGCGTTAAAATATTTCCCAAAATCCCGCTAACAATAACTAAACAAAGCTATTTTCTTTTCTATTTCGTAGGGCGTTTGCTTGGTTATCGACCTCGAAACTTCATTAAATTTTGTTTCAAGGTAGGAAACTCCTTATATAATATGACATAGTAAAAAAAATTACCTTCCGTTGGCATCATATGACGTATTACAATATTTTTCAAAACCCCACAATGACTCGATTGGAAGGTAAATCAGTGCAGTTCCCTTAAAATGACATATAAAATTTCACAGATATCAAAACTACATGATTTTAAGTTTATTCAGTAGCTAATCCATGAAACTATCGAATTCAATTGGTTTCATCCAAAATTTCAAGCAACGATTGAGTTATTAATTTTTGAAGTCAAAGCAGAAGCTGGAAAACGGCAACGTTACCCAGTGCAGTTTACCTTAAGTGACATATAAAACTCTACCGACGTCGGATTGACAAGATTCCAAGTTTATTCAGTAGCTAACCCTATGAGGCTATCAAACGCTGCTGGTCTTGTTTAAAAATTCTAAGTAATGGTTGAGTTACAAATTTTTAAACTCAATGCAGAAACTAAAATTTTTAAGAAACAACAACATTTAAATCGCTAAACCCCTTTTTTTGTAAACGATGATTCATAGGTTAATTTCTATAACACATATCTACTTTTGAACATAATGTTGGATAATTTAGTGCTTTAAATCACTGGATCTTTCATGTTAAATCATCAAAAAATACAAGAATTAAAACGGAAGAGTACTTGAATCAGACATGGTTAATGTAATAATGAATTTTGTGGTGTAGTCTTCCAAATCTACACGCAATTTTCTTTTCCTCTCTGTGATGGGATGCAGTAGAGAATGAATAATTCGTGCGTGTGATCTGGGGACCATAACCTATTTATATAGAGATACCCTTTGACCTAATTTGGCCCATCATAGAATTAGGACTTGGGCCTGGTCTCTACACATATATAAACCCACACTTTAGTTGGATATATTAAAGCCCAAAATTGAAGCCTTATTAGTCACTTTAATTGAGTTCGACCGAATTCAATAGCCTATAATTTAACACACAATTATTCACACATATAAGCCCATCTATTGATTAAAAAATCCTTACAATCTCCCACTTGGGCTATATGTGTCACTTTATAATTGTGCATTAAACATAACCTTATGAGTACTTAGAATTTTGCTATCATTATCGAATGTATCCCCAAACAATCCCGTCCATCAATCATATCAACATAGGATCAAAGCGGCTTTTGCTACTTTCGTGTAGCTAAACCCATTAATGGTCACGTATATCAATATAACCGAATGACATGGATCAAGCATGGTTATGTAGCATGGAAATTACATGTAATGTGATCTGTAACATGCCTATTTCCAACTGGTCCACCTTAATACCTTAGTGAGATCATTTTAAACAAGTTCAGAGATAATAAACCAAATAACTTTATAACTGAAAATAACTTTTAACTTTAAACCGTATTCAAAACAATATTACATGTGTCCAATATGAAAAGCAAAAATACAAACTCCCACTGAAATTAAATATCCTCAAGAGACATTATACACATATGAGCAGTGTGCTCATGAAAGACTTTGGGTATCAATCCCTTAGTAAGCGGACCCGCAACCATGGAGTTTGTCCCAATATGCTCTATTGACACCTGTCCACTCTGAACTCTTTCTTTAACAGCCAGGAACTTGATCTCTATATGTTTTGACTTTGTCGAGCTCCTATTGTTATTGGAATATAGCACTGCTGATTTATTGTCACAAAATATCTTAAGTGGTCTTTATATATTGTCCACAATGCGCAGCCCAGTGACAAAATTACGCAATCATATTCCATGATTTGATGCCTCATAACATGCTATAAACTCCACTGCCATGGTGGAAGTAGCTATGAGTGTCGCTTAGCACTCTTCCAGGAAATAGCACCTCCAGCAAGCAAGTAAATATAGCCTGAAGTAGATCTCCTACTATATCGGCATCCCGAGAAATCGGAATCAAAATAACCGATGATCTCCAACTGATCCGATCTCCTATATGTGAACATGTAGTCTTTTGTTCTCTGTAAATACCGCATGACCCGTTTGGCTGTTTTCCAATGATCCATTCCCGGGTTACTGAAATATCTCCCTAGCATCCCGACAATATATGCTATATCCGGACGCGTACAAATTTGAGCATACATCAGACTCCCTATAACTGAGGAATAAAGAATCTTCTGCATTTCTTTAATTTCCAAGTCATTTTTAAGGCACTGACTTAAACTGAACTTGTCTCCTTTAGCCACAGGGGTGTCACATCGTTTACAATCTTGCATGCCATATCTTTTAAGTACCTTTTCGGTATAGCTCTTTTGTGATAATCCAAGAATACCCCGAGAACGATCTCGATGTATCTGAATTCCTAATACAAAAGAGGCGTCACCAAGATCTTTCATCTCAAAATTCTTTGCAAGAAATCTCTTGTTTTCGTGTAATAAGCCTATATCGTTGCTGGCAAGCAATATGTCATCGACATATAAAATCAGAAAAATATACTTGCTCCCACTGAACTTGTGGTATATACAATCATCAACCAAATTCATCTCAAAACCAAATGAGATGATCACTTGATGAAACTTGTAATACCATTGACAAGACGCCTGTTTGAGTCTATAGATGGATTTCTTTAATTTACAAATCATTTGCTTTGCATCGTCCGATACAAAGTTTTCTGGTTGTACCATATAAATTATTTCATCAATGTCACCATTGAGAAATACTATCTTAACATCCATCTGATGTAGCTCAAGATCGAAATGTGTTACCAATGCCATTATAGTCCTGAA
Source organism: Olea europaea var. sylvestris (assembly GCF_002742605.1). Taxonomy (NCBI): domain Eukaryota; kingdom Viridiplantae; phylum Streptophyta; class Magnoliopsida; order Lamiales; family Oleaceae; genus Olea; species Olea europaea. The sequence goes on along the minus strand of NC_036248.1, from coordinate 23,520,697 downwards.
AGAGTCTTTCGAAGAAATCGGAGAGAAAGTCTCTTTATAATCGATGTCTTCTTTCTGTGTAAAGCCCTTTGCGACAAGACCAGCCTTATACCTCTCTACATTACCTTTTGAATCCCTCTTGGTCTTAAATATCCATTTGCAACCAATGGGTTTCGCACCTTCAAGCAATGGAACGAGGTCCCATACATCATTGTCCTTCATGGACTTTATCTCTTCATTCATAGTATCGAGCCACTTTTGAGAATTAGAACTTTCCATGGCTTGACGGAAGTTGATCGGATCATCTTCTACCATTCCAAATATCAACTTTATGTTCTTGGAGAAATACGATGTAATCATTCGAAACCGCACTTCTCCTCTCTCTCTAGTGGATCTTCTTAATGGCATTGATTTTTGAGACTGTAGAGTTTGTTCTTCAGGAACAATTTGTTGATCTTGAGAGGGAGGTATGACATTGTCTTGATCCAGAGTTACTTCTTGAACAATATCAGGGATAGAAACCTGATCATTGTCAATGGCAATTGGAGGAATTTCAACATATTCCTCCTCAAAGACAAAGCCTATAACCCTTTCTCTTCCCCTCCCGCAAACTCAACATCTTCAAAGAACCGAGCATTTCCTATATCAAAAATTGCTTTAGTAGTGGGATCATAAAATTTGTAATCCCTAGACCTTTTAGAATATCCAATAAAATAGCAACTGGTGGTCCTTGCGTCTAGTTTCTTTTCATTTGGCTTATAGAGCCTTGCCTCAACTGGACACCCCCAAATATGTATATGCTTCAAACTAGGCTTCTTACTCGTCCAAAACTCATATGGGGTTTTATCAGTGGCCTTAGTTGGAACTTTGTTGAGTATATAAGCTGCGGTCTTTAATGCTTCACCCTATAGAAATTCTGGTAAGGTAGAATGACTAATCATACTCGTCACCATGTCCTTAAGCATTCTGTTTCATCTCTTAGCAACACCATTCATAGTGGGCGAACTCAACATAGTGTACTGTGGGATAATACTGCATTCCTCTAGGAATTTAGCAAATGGTCCTGGACGCTGTTCACCTGAACCGTCATATCTGCCATAATATTCACCCCCACAGTCAGATCTGACGCTTTTAATCCTTTTGTCGAGTTGGTTCTCAACTTCAGCTTTATAGTTTTTTTTGAACACATCCAGTGACTGTGATTTTTCATAAATGAGATATACATAGTCATATCTTGAAAAATTGTCTATGAACGTTATAAAATATTGTTGACCATTCCAAGAACCCGTAGGGAATGGTCCACAAATATCTTTATGTATAAGTTCTAAGACGTTTGAAGTCCTATTAGCTTGAAATCTCCTTTTATTGATTTGTTTTCCCTTTATACAGTTGACACACAAATCATAATCTATGAAGTCAAGAGGGTCGAGAATCCCGTCAGACACAAGTCTTTCAATTCTTCTTTTGGAGATGTGACCTAATCTCTTGTGCCACAACGAGGCAGAATTCTCGCCAGTTAGTTTTCGCTTTACACCTCGAGTACTTACATGCAGGGATTCATTAAAAGAAGCAATTGTATCAATTGAATAAAGATTATCGTAGCCTGATAAAGAACCGGAACCAACCAATTTTGAATCATGAAACAAACTAAATTTTCCATTTCCAAATGAACAAGTATAACCAAATTTGTCCAAAACGGAAGTAAAAATCAAATTCCGTCTAAAAGACGGTACAATAAATGTCTCAACAAGATCCAAATAAAATCCAGTTTTTAACAATAATCTAAATTTTCCTATTGCCTCTACTTCCATTCTTTTGCCGTCGCCAGCATAGATATATCTTTCACCATCACTTGGTTTTCGACAACTCGGGCAACCCTACATAGACATACTGATGTGAGTTGTTGCACCAGAATCTATCCACCACGTATGTCTAGGTACCGAAGTTAAATTAACCTCAGAACAAACCAAATGAAGAAGAATACCTTTCTTTACACGCCATGCGTGGTAATTGGTACAATTCTTCTTCTTATGACTTGCAGCTCCACAGAAGAAACAACCAACTTCAGTTGGTTCCATATATAGTTTCTTTTGCGGTGCCGTACCCGCAGCTCCCTTATTAATCTTCCTTTTCTTGTTCCTTTTGTCCTTAGAGTTGGTAGCCAAATGAGCACTTTATGTCTTCTCATGCTTTAGTCTTTCCTCTTCCTGGACACAATGTGAGATGAGCTCATTAAAGGACCATGAGTCCTTTTGACAGTTGTAGCTCACCTTGAATTGACTGAAATGTGCCGGAAGGGATATCAAAACCAAGTGCACTAACAAGTCTTCAGATAAATCCAACTTGAGTGCCTTTAGTTTTGAAGCAATATGAGACATTTCCATAATGTACTCCCGGATGTTTCCTTTCCCTTTATACCTCATTGAGACAAGGTTCGCCAAAAGTGTACTTGTTTCAGCCTTTTCATTCTTGGCAAACCTCTTCTCAAGATCTTCAAGGAAACCTTTAGCCGTAGTCACCTTATCGGACATAGTGCCCCGGAATGCTTCTGAAATAGCACGCTTCATGACCATTAAGCTTATACGGTTCTATCGTTCCCACTTTTTCATCTCTCTCTTGTCATCAGAGGTACTCTTATCAGTAAGTGTAGCAGGTTGATCAATACGTAAAGCAAGTCCAGGTCCATGACTCCGAGAGCAATCATAACGTTCTCTTGCCATGCCCTGAAGTTTGTGTCATTTAATATTGGAATTGAATTGATGCTAGCAGAGATATTAGCAGCAGAACCTGAAACTGAATTAGAAAATATTTATTATGAATAGCTCACATTAATATCTTTAATATGCAAATAATAATAATCTCAAATAGTGGTAGGGCTCATCACAAGATACCAAGCACAATATCAATATCTAGTCTTTGGATAGAGATATTGACTTGTAAGCGGTACTCTTGGCGTAGTGATCAAATATTGATAATAAAACAATGTGTCAATCAATAAACATTTCTTTGGACTGATTATTGATCACATATTAAACCAAATAATCATCACATGTTTATCACCACAGGTGCACGTGTATTCGGCTAAATATTGATCTTCCTTTAGGCCGACCAATATTCTCATGAATAACACATGCACAAACACCTTTTAATATTCTAAGTTAGTCAATTTCCAGAAGAGATGTTGCTTTAGCAACATGTTGCTTCGGTTAACCAACTTTCGAATATTATATATCTTAAAAGAGTCCTTAGTACCAAAATTTGAGAAAGAGAATCACCAATTTTGCATATTTTGATTAGTTTTAAACTTTAGGGGCCTTAGGATTAATAATTCAAAACTTTAAGGGGGCTAAATTAATTAATTCCAAACTTTAGGGGTGGAAATTAATAAACTTGAAACTTTAGGGATCATAATTAATTAATTCAATACTTTAGAGGATCTATTAGAACAAATTTTAAAACTTTAGGGGCCAAAATTGACCAATTCAAAACTTTAGAGATCAAATTTTAAAAATTTGAAACTTTAGGGGTCAATTTGAATTAATTATGAACTTAGGGGGGGCCAATTTGAATTAATAATTAAAGTTTGAGGGCTTTAATTATAAAATTCATAATTTTAATGGCCTGAATTAATTAATTTTAAACCTTAGGGACTGAATTATTAAATTCAAAACTTAAAGGCCCAAATCTTAATATAACTTAAAGGTTAGGGACTGAAACCTTAATTTTATAACCCTAACCCTAATTGCATCCAGGGGCCTCAAATTAACTAATTTACAAGTGAGGCCCCCGCTCCCAAAATCCAGAAAACTGAAAACCTACAGAGTTTTTTTTTTCGCCAGCGCCGTCCCTAACAAAACAGGAGCGTCGGCGTTGCATTTTACAGCAGCCTCGGCGCTACTATGTGCGCTGCTGTGCTGGCAACAGTGCTGTTGCCTGTGCAGCCAGCAGCGGCGCCACTGCCCGCTGTCGGAAATTTATTTAATTTTTTTTTAAATCTGAATCTAAAATCCGAATTCCAAATCTGAATTTTCTCAAGCATTAATCCAAATTACGAAAATAACAAAAATTATACCGCAAAAGTTTTCAAATTCAACAAAATATAAATCCTAAATCATCAAATCTGAAAACTTTATAAAATATTGCAAGAACCAAATTAAATTATTCGATTCTCAATAATTCAACATGAGGAGGCTCTGATACCACTTGTTGAATAATTTAGTGCTTTAAATCACCGGATCTTTCATGATAAATATCAAGAAATACAAGAATTAAAACGGAAGCGTACCTGAATCAGACATGGTTAATGCAATAATGAATTTCGCGGTATAGTCTTCCAAATCTACACGCAGTCTCCTTTTCTTCTCTGTGATAGGATGCAGTAGAGAATGAATAATCCGGAAGCGTACCTGAATCAGACATGGTTAATGCAATAATGAATTTCGCGGTATAATCTTCCAAATCTACACGCAGTCTCCTTTTCTTCTCTGTGATAGGATGCAGTAGAGAATGAATAATCCGTGCGTGTGATCTGGGGACCATAACCTATTTATATAGGGACGCCCTTTGACCTAATTCGGCCCATCATAGAATTAGGATTTGGGCCCGGTCTCTACACATATATAATCTCACACTTTAATTGGATACATTAAATCCCAATATCGAAGCCTTATTAGATCACTTTAATTGGGTTCAACCGAATTCGATAGTTTATAATTTAATACACAATTATTCACCCATCTATTGATTAAAAAATCCGTACACATAACTTATTCATAAAAAAATGTTCTTGAAACAGTTCTACATATGAAGTTCATAGAAATCTATTTATTAAACAAAGTAAACGTTTCGTAATCGAATTAAAACATTACGTCACCGGCTTCTCCATAACATATTGCATCTTCGTTTACCATCATCCACGCCCCAAGCAAATCAAATCAACCTGTAGGAAGGGAATTAATCCATAAGTTTGAAATTCAATAGATATCATCGGTGCATTTCGTTCTCAAACTAGAAATTTCAAACTATAGATTCGTACCATCGCACGTAGATGGATTTTCGGCAAAATCTAATTTCTACAGCATTATCACAACACGTAGAGCAGAAAAATGATCGTTCAACTATTGTAGTGTCGAAGCACCGTACCCGGAGGTACCATTTCATTCAAACTATAGTAGTACCGAAGCACCATACTCGAAGGTACCAATTCATTTAAACTTTTATTGAAAAATCAAGATTTGAAAACGAAATAAACACTTGCACCTCTATCTACCTTAATTTGAAACTTTGAATTGGACGGAATTGGACGTTGGATGCTGTTTCCCGACGGCACCCGAAGCTTAAGAAATTTGCTTCTCTCTTACGTTTTCCTTTCTCTTGAATGTTTCAAATTGTTAGAAATGAAAGTTTTACCTTCTAAACAAAAAACTCTAATTAGGTATATAATTCTCACGTAACTCCATGCAAATAAATTGCTTTTCGGTTTTGTCATTTAATTACAAATGTATGAGGTGTAAATAAAAGAGTTTTATGGATGATTTAATCATGTTTAAATTTATAATATCCCTTTCCACTTCCAGGGAGCTATAACGAATTGAAAATGAAGCTTTTCTTTTCCACACGTAACTTACAAGATTTAGAAAGGCACACTTAACTTACAAAATTCAAAAAGGCATCTTCATGTTAACTAGGATTAATGAAATAAATCACGAATTTAAAATCAATTAAAGGGAATGTTATGTTAAGGTTTAATTACCTTACATAACCGTGCCACGAAAATCCTATTTCATATTCTTATTATTTTATAATAATAAAGTATTTGAGAATAATACTTTTTCTTATAATCCGACACTTTTGAATAATAAATAATGCGTATGGAAATCAAATCTTAGAGATGCTTACTATACATAAATTTTCCTCGTCGGGTCAATCTTTGGGAAAAACATTAAATTCTGTCCATCTTCATTTTTTTTAATATTACTATAGACATATTGAACTAGTATTGGGCTTTAATTTCTTATATGGGCCGAGCCCAAGGTTCGTCTATGGGTTAGGCTCATGGTGCTGATCATCACATAAAAATATTATTATTTTGTTTTGGGCTTCTACTACACCGCCTCTTGCCATTTCCCATCTTCAACATAATCACGCGAGAGGAGTGCCTCGCTGTCGTCCTATATGAGAGGAGAGACAGGGAGAAGATAATTGGCCTGTCGGGGAGAAGATAATCGTCCTATGTAAGAGAAGCGTTTCGCTGTTGTCCGCAGCAAGGTGCCAATCGGCTTGCCAACGCCACCACTGTTGTTGAGAGAGGAGAGAATAAGGAAAAGATAATAGAGAGGAAAATAGGGACGGGGTCACGATGATGGGAATTAGGTTTTGTGGTGGGGTAGGTGGTTGAATAAATTCATACCTGATTTTTGCATAAATTAGCTTCACTCACGAATTTTGAATTTAAATGTTTAAATACCTGGTTTTACGTAATTTTCACTTTCCAAGTGGGCCAACTCAAAATAATTTGGACTGCTCCGTAAAAGCCCGGACTTCTCCAAGATGGAGTCCAGCCAATCTATGAGCTAACTAGCCATTAGTGGTGCGTCGGTCAAGGTTAATGTTCTGGCTTGATGGATAACTACGTTCTGATAAAACTAACTCTATATATATATATATAGACAATTTGAATTTTTTTTAAAATAAAACTCATAATTTAAAGTGCTTGATTACCCAATAATTAATGTGTCTTGCCATGATTATATATATATATATATATATAGACAATTTGATTTTTTTTTTTTTAAATAAAACCCATAATTTAAAGTGCTTGATTACCCAATAATCTAGTAGGGTTCAGAGAATTTTGCCAAATGAAGAATTGGCTCGTATTTAGTATTAAGGTGAATAAATAACTAAAGCAAATTAGTTGCTACATTCGTAAGATCAAGGTAAAATATTATTAAATATTGATTTTTTTTTTTTTTAATGAAAACAACATTAATCAAAAACAGAATTGGCTCAGACAAACTGGGTTTTGGACGGGCTAGTATATGATTCGGGTAGTTGAAAATATTCATTGGTCCGGGCTAGGCCCAAACTGGGTTTCAGGCCTGCTGTGCCTATTCTAGAAGTCAGCAAGCTAGTTCAGACAGACGTCCAATTTGAAACCTTTATCTACGATTTATATTGCCGAACAATGTCTAGTTCGAATGAGCAAACTAATGAACTGGTGGACTAGGTTTCAATTCCGATCAATTGGTCGTGTCATTGGCCTTGCAACACGAAAATAGGAATAATTTAATAGAATAGAGTTCAAGAATTGGTTAAACAGTTATTTTAAAGAGTTGTGCTTCAAGGTAAAATATTATTAAATATTGATTTTTTTTTTTAATGAAAACAACATTAATCAAAAACAGAATTGGCTCAGACAGACTGGGTTTTGGACGGGCTAGTATATGATCCGGGTAGTTGAAAATATTCATTGGTCCGGGCCAGGCCCAAACTGGGTTTCAGGCCTGCTGTGCCTATTCTAGAAGTCAGCAAGCTGGTTCAGACAGACGTCCAATTTGAAACCTTTATCTACGATTTATATTGCCGAACAATGTCTAGTTCGAATGAGCAAACTAATGAACTGGTGGACTAGGTTTCAATTCCGATCAATTGGTCGTGTCATTGGCCTTGCAACACGAAAATAGGAATAATTTAATAGAATAGAGTTCAAGAATTGGTTAAACAGTTATTTTAAAGAGTTGTGCTTCAAGATAAAATATTATTAAATATTTATTTTTTTTTTAATGAAAACAACATTAATCAAAAACAGAATTGGCTCAGACAAACTAGGTTTTGGACGGGGTAGTATATGATCCGTGTAGTTGAAAATATTCATTGGTCCGGGCCAGGCCCAAACTGGGTTTCAGGCCTGCTGTGCCTATTCTAGAAGTCAGCAAGCTGGTTCAGACAGACGTCCAATTTGAAACCTTTATCTACGATTTATATTGCCGAACAATGTCTAGTTCGAATGAGCAAACTAATGAACTGGTGGACTAGGTTTCAATTCCGATCAATTGGTCGTGTCATTGGCCTTGCAACACGAAAATAGGAATAATTTAATAGAATTGGTTAAACGGTTATTTTAAAGAGTTGTGCTTCAAGGTAAAATATTATTAAATATTGATTTTTTTTTAATGAAAACAACATTAATCAAAAACAGAATTGGCTCAGACAGACTGGGATTTGGACGGGCTAGTATATGATCCGGGTAGTTGAAAATATTCATTGGTCCGGGCCAGGCCTAAATTGGGTTTCAGGCCTGCTGTGCCTATTCTAGAAGTCAGCAAGCTGGTTCAGACAGACGTCCAATTTGAAACCTTTATCTACGATTTATATTGCCGAACAATGTCTAGTTCGAATGAGCAAACTAATGAACTGGTGGACTAGGTTTCAATTCCGATCAATTGGTCGTGTCATTGGCCTTGCAACACGAAAATAGAAATAATTTAATAGAATAGAGTTCAAGAATTGGTTAAACGGTTATTTTAAAGAGTTGTGCTTCATGTACAGAGACCAATCTTACAGGCATTTTCCAGAATACACACATATGTAGAGCCCACGTAATTTTATTTTATTTTAATACATGTGGGGCCCTTGCACAGTGAGGGGCCCTGTAAAACTTCTGTAACCCAAATTCTGTACACTGCGCATTAGTGTATTTTAAATGACAATGCTAAATTTTGTAAGCTTTTTGGGTGGAAAGTGCTCTGCACAAACATAAGAGAATGATACCGATAAAAATGCTACCCTTCCCCTCAATGGAAAAATAGTGAGGTTTCATCTTAAAGGATCAATTCTGATAAGAGAAGCAGCTCAATACATTTAACTCAACATTATTTGAGAAAAAAAAAAGCACGATTTATCTATTAATACTAAATTAGTCTATCATTGATTACAATACTACTCAGAACCTCTACTAATTTACAATGTTCTTGAGTGTGGATGAGCTAAAATTCTAAAACCCACTGTTAACGTCAATTAATAGTCATTCCTAATCGAAGTATCCAGATCTTTTACTAAAGATTCCCTTTTATGTTTCCGTAAAATTTTTAAATTTTAATATGAAAAGAACCATTTTTTCGAAGTGTTCAAAAATTTTCTTCTGATTTTTCGAAGTGCTTCGATTTCTAAAACATATATGTAACTATTATGCTTGCTGCGTTCACATGAATATTGTTCTACAATGACAGACCTTTTTCAAGTCAAATATTATCCGCTCGACTACAGAATATAAAATAAAAGAAACCGTTGCAACTTGATTTTAGATTATTCACTATCCGAAATTGTTTCCTTATATGGTACTGTTTTGTTTCCTTATAGGTTTTCACTATTTCGAAATCCTGTCTGGAAAACGAATTTGCTCCAACCAAGAATTTTCTATATATACTTATTCATGTAGGCAACAAATTTTATCTCTTTCTTTCTCACCAAAGTTTCTCTCATTATCAAGTTCTGCTGCTCTGTGAACTCTTGTGTTTACCGTCTTCTTCTTTCAAATCTTGAAATATGGAATACCATAGACGCCATACATTTATAGATATGGATTACCCTCCAGAGCCTGTCCATTCATCCATATCAACAAATCATCTTCTCGTCGAATTCCGTTTCCAGACCACAAAACGCTTGCTCAAGTATAATAATGTGGGACTCCTGGAATCTGTTACCGAAACTCAAGAACAAGAAACTTCGAAAACTATTTGTCTCGAATCATCTGCATTGTTCGCTGATTTGAAACAATTTGTCGACGTGGAACTCGCAAGTTATGATATAACACCTCGGAGCCGTCAACAACGACTTTCTAGTCTTCTGACTAGCTTCGCACTCTTGCGCTGGAAGAAGTTTATAGTAGTGGGTATAAGGGAGGTTCTTGAAATACGGTTGATTGAAAGGACATTGCAGGAGTCGTTCGAGGAAAGTGATGGCGTCGATATGGTGCCTACAAGCATGGACACGATCATGTCACTACAGAAGAAGGAGATGGAATATAAGAAAGATGGCACTGCGTTAGAAAGTTGCACGATATGCTTGGAAGATATCTCAATGGGGTCAGTTGTTTCGACCTTGCCGTGCAGGCATGTATTCCACGGTGATTGTATTTCAAGTTGGCTAAAAAGAAGTCACTACTGTCCTATTTGCCGGTTCGAGATGCCTATTGCTGTTGATTAAGCCTTTCTTGATGAATGTTTGCAAGAATCATAGATTTCAGAATTGTTTTGTAACTTGTTCGATTTTTGTTATTAGGTTTTTATTCTTGAAGTGTTTCAGATAAATGGCCTTTAAATTCAGTAGTTTTAGTTTATACTGAATTATTGATGCATTAAACCTTTTATTCTCGATTCCAATTAAACAATATTCAATAAAATTCAATCAGTATCTGTTAATTAATGATGCAGAATGGCAACTTGAATAATAATAAAATAGTGTTGTTAGTACGAATGAGTATTGCTCGAATTGTCGTCAGAATTATTAGAATCTACAAAATAACAAGAAAAGCTAAAATATTATTTATCAAAAGTGAAAGTAAGGTTTTCAAACCCTTACCAATTATTTAAAGAGTTAAAATGAATACTAATCAAATTGAAATCCTAGTTTTTTCGGTAGATAAATCTGAATAAAACTGAAATATTAAAACCAAATCTAAATAGAACAAAATGCTTCCAAAAAAAAAAAAAATCCTTTAAACTGATTGAAAATAGAAAAAAAAAATGACAAAATTAACCTCTAAACAATGAAATTTGACCTGAAAGTTGGACAAATTCACTCAAAAAAAATGTGGAGAATCGAAAAATGCTTTTTGATTGTACTAGTTCATGAAAGTCTGATAATCGAACTCTATGCCTTATTTCCGGGTCGGAGAGAGGGCTATAAAGATTCTTTACCATATGACCAAAAAGAGGAAAAGTTACGCACGTCTTCATAGATCCATCTTATTTCTTCTCTTTTCCAATTAATTTATGATTTTCTCTTTTGATTGTTCAGCATCATTTCCTTCCACTTTAAAACAATTCAACCATCCTGCATTTTCATTGAGATACAAACGTTATGAAATGAAAACTTAGTGGCTAAATTTGTAATAGCCAAGAAAGCTTTCCCTTCCACTTTAGAAGCTTTTTTGTGCCTTCCCTATTGTTGCACCGTAATCTTTTTATCCTTCCACTTAATATCTAGATATTCTCTCCACGTTTATGTCTAACATCCACATCTAACTGTTGTGATCTACCCAATAGAATATAACATTCATCCATCAAAACAACCACAAATAACTTCTAATTTGTAAAAGATCCCTATGAACAGATGTACTTTACAAATTCGAGTCACTTGAATAGACTGTCACTTATTAATCCAACCAGTTTGATAAATAGTCAGATATGGTTCGATTTGCAACTTCAAATGACCCACCAGTTTCTTGGCGATCAAATTTTCACAATTGCAACTTCCTATAATCAGTCTGCATGCAGCATAAGCATTTTAGAAATAAAATTTGCATGGGATATGGAGGGGCCGCTCAGCCTTAATTGATATTAAATAGCAAGAATTGAATTTAAAGGGGCAAAAGAGTTACCAAGGAGATAATGGGGGCGGTTATTAGCATAATTATCCAAAACATTTTATTATTTCAATAATACTAGACAACCTAAGTCCCTTGACAAAAGTAAGTTACAAAGTGACTTGTACGGTCAGGATTAAAATGAGGTGGACGGCTGTGATTTGATAATAGAAAATTTTGGAGAAAGTAGGCACCAAAAATCCAATCTCTCTACTGCGTAATGAAGAAAATCAAGGGCGCCACAACAATTTCTCCCATCTTCCACTAGCTAGAGCCGGTTCTGGCCCAAGGCCACCAAGGCAATGGCCTTGGGCCTCAACACATAGGGGGCCTAAAAAAAAAAAATGTGTCAAAGTCCAAAAATACTATGTTTTGTACAAAATTTATGGAATCCTTGCATTAAATATTTGCTTGAACATGAAGTAGTGCAAATAAAAGAAAGGTTGTCCCACAACCCAGTAATGACAATTTTTTTTTATTTGGTGTAATTATTCAAGGTTATTTTTTACTTTGTAGATTTGATTGCTTCTTTAGAATTTTTATTTCTTTTTAATGTAGAAAATTTTAGGTAATAAATAGTAGTCACCACTCACATGCCTCACGGGTTTTCAGAAGGCTATAATTCTATTTCTTGAATGAGAAATTTGATTCTTGAACAAATCAAATGGTGAGTGAGTGTCATCAGCTTAATGTTCTTTATCACGAGAAATTGTGTTTGAATCGACCATCATTGATGCTAACGGAAAAATTCACATATACATCCATACAAGATATTAATTCACATCTTACTATGTCATGATAATATTAACTAAAAATAATAGATTGATGGTTAAATATGTTTAAAATACTAGCTCCAAAAATTAAATCCCAAACCAGAATTTGTAACTGATGTAAATTTAAATTGTCTCATTCTAGTCCTTCCGTAAACAGAATTTAGTTCCAAAAAAAAAAAATAATAATAATAATAAGAAGTAAGATGAACGTACACGTTCATTGCATGCTAATCCAAATACATAAAATATTACTACGTTGAAAACACAAATGCTGAACCATATTAATCTTATAAAGCGATCGATACACATATTGTTTGACGAAATATTGTCAAGATTTTCACTATATCACTAGGTATGTTTCAATATAATTTATGGATTTTGGATGTGGAATATGAAAGGACGCTAATTTAGGGATTTTGTTCTTTAATTTGACATAATAAGGGCGTGTTTGTTGAAGTAATCTTAGCTAGGTAATGAATAGCTGATTATTTGTTTACTTTTTCACATTCCTTTTTACTATATAAAAACAGTGTGTATGGTTAAAAAATATTGAAATCACAAATATTTATTCAAAAGTAGGTGTGTGGCATAATTTTCTTTTGACGCTAAAGAAATTACTAAGCTGGTAAAAAAATTTATTTAGGGGCCTCATAATATTTCATTGCCTTAGGTCTCAAAATTTTTAGGGCCGATCCTGTCCACTACCTTCTGTCCGACTTTACATAGGGACAACTTTGAGAATGACTGGTGAATTCTTCCTTTTTTCCATAATAGCCTTTCCTATTAAAAGTACTATATTGCCCTTAATGAAATTATTTGCAAGATTTATCTTATATCTTTGAGGATTTATCAATCAGGCCCTATATCTATATTTTTTAATCTTTTGAACACCCTTAAATATTCTCTATATCTTGTTAGTTCTTTAAAGATTATAGATTGTCCTTTTTTAGTTATATATCCTCGAACTAATCCTTTTGAAATTTCTTCTTGTATATTTGTATGTTTAGTTATAATATCTTCTACTTTTCTTATTTCTTTATAAGTTATTACAGAATCAAATCATATATTATTTTTACAACTATAATCTATATCTCTATATATTTCTTCAATTTTTTCTTTACCAGCAGGAAATATATCATCAGATTTTTTATCTAGTTTAAGTAAGAACGAAACATCTTTTTCATCTAAAAATAAAATAAGATATTATCATCATTATTAGTGGAAGTGGATGCTTGTGAATTGTTCATGAAAATAATTAAAGCATAAGCATGTAAAAACAAGTAAATAACTTACAGTAATCAAGTGGAAATAAACAGGCTTTCCCTCCAGTATGTTCTTATAGATGCTTTACATGTACTTAATCAGTCTTCTGAATCAAGTAAAGATTTAAAATGTTTTGAAATCATTTGGGTCCACAACTGCTTCCGCAAAAGGCTTTTCAATTAAGGTTGCACTTCTCATTCTAGAGAATTAGCCGTGTTTCCACAAACACTATCTCACAGTATCCAGAGTCTCTGCTTTTATCTCTATCCAAATTCTTTTCAGAATCAAGTTCCTACTTGGAACGAAATTTTAAAAGATAACTCACACACAAGGTGCTACAAATTTTTGTTAGAAAACTGCTTTTTTTCCCCTAACCATTCATTAAAGACGGGTACTTTGGCATGGCTAACATCCATTCAAAATCATTGTTTTGAAAATCTTTTAAAATCTCTATCTGTACTGCCGAGGAATCATGAGAAACTTAACGAAATTCTTTTATGAAAACTTTGTTGAACATAACAAACTTTACTTATTCATAAATTGAAATTGTACATGCTTACAAACTATATTTACATACCTTTGGTACTCACCTTATGAAGTTTAGAACTCCATAAGTGATTACCTTATTACAAGCTTTCCTATCTTCAAGCTATCTAATATTTTTTCTGAATACAAGTGGTGTATACAGATTACAAAAGATTTCTCTTCAATGTGTTTAAGAGATAAGCTATTTCGAGATGTCTTCCTCCTTCCTTCATGCCCCCTTTTATAGGAGATTTTGGAATCTTATCTTGGACAGGTGTTTTCCTTCTTTCTTTGTTGGGTAACTAGGCCATCTTATCTCCACCGAATTCTTCATTGTCTTCTTGTTGGGTGGACCACTTCTTTTGAAAGTAGATGCCTTATCTTTTGAGTTTGTCTGCCACTTGTAACTATTGGTGAGGAGTAGTTACAATTATAGAGACTTTTCTTGTATTATCTTCTGTCTTCTAGTAGCCACAGTTTTTCTTTAATAAATTTCTTTATTAAAGTAGTGATAAAGGGCTACTTAGTCACCATCACTTCTCCATTTTCGAATCAAAGAATTCTGCAGGGAATTCTTCATCATTAAGGGATGCTTGACTCATATCTTCAACAACACAGTATTCACAATGGTGATCACTATAATTCCAAAGTATTTTGCATAATTCTTTAGCCATATCTTCCGATCCATTCACTTGGTTGGATATAATTGCAGATAATAGATGGTCGAGATAACAAATATCTTCCTCTTTGGTATCCATCCTTGTATTGGAATAGATAATATGATCTTCAGATGGATAAACCCATATTTTTTCTTTCTCAGTAATTATCTGGGTTACATGTTTAAATATCTCTTTATACCATTTTGCTCTTCTATAGGGCATCATATTAAGAATATCTTGATATCCATTTTTGACAACCTTTTGATTGGCTGGTAAAAAATGTTGATTTGTTAGTCCCATTTTGATCACATGGAACGATGGATGCATATATTCAAGGGCAGGATCCCATTCCATTGTTACTGAATGGAATCTGATATATATATTTGTTGTTTTAACAACTTCAGTATATCTTTTAACAGCTTTCCTAATGTTGACTGGAAGCTGAGCTATCTCCTTGAGATCTTTACTAGGATATATACAAAGTATATTTCCTATTTCAAAGCAATTTCGAACCCAATTGGCTGGTGCTCCTGGATAAAAGTTTATCTTGTTGTATTTTGAATAGTGGAGAGTCTTCATCCACTTTCCAATCTCCAGATACCAATCTGATAAAATATTAAAAATAACAATAAAGAGCGTTACTTCTTCATAGTTATCTTTTTTGGGCATTTTTGCTTCATGACATATTTTGACAATATCTTTGGGATCTATTCTTTCAATAGAAAGTTTAGATTGAGTTTGGCTCTGTGAAGAGCTACCTTCTCTTGGGATATCTTGAATATTTTTATTACCAGTAATAGGTTTAAGTATTCCCCGTGAAGGGGTTCCTATTACCTTCTTTTCTTTCCCTTTATCCTCGGGGAGAGCGCTAGTATTCACAAGTCCCTGCGAAGGGATACTAGTCTTGGTACAAGTAACTTCTGCCTCAAGAGCTAAATTTTTTCTTCGAAGGCTATCTTGGATATTTTGAATTTGTGTTTCCAAATCGGAAACTTTTATCTCAAGTATCTGGACTTTCGTCCTTAGTTGTTCTAACTCCATCCCTGCTAAGATAATCAGGAAGAAAGTTAGCTTTTCCTTTAATATATTCAATATCAAATTTGAAATATGAAAACCAAAATTTTATTCTAATAATATATCTATTAGTCATAAATGGATCAACATTATTTTTCAAAAATGCTTTGATTTGAGTATTATCAATTCTAATTAAGAACTTCTTTGGTAATAAATAATCTTCATATTTCTGAACTCCCCTTTTTACAGCAATGAGTTCTTTTCTATTCGTCTCATATCTTGTTTCAACTTCTTTGAATGTTCCTGATGTATAACCTGCAAGTATTTCAGGACAAGAACAATCTTTTTCACATTTATATTCTTTATGATTCTTTTTAACCTTTAACACTGCTCCCCAGTAATAATCTGAAACATCAGTTTCCAGGATAAAAAAATCTTCTTCTTGGGGTATTATAAGTTTGGGTAATACCTTCAATTCTTCTTTTACCTTTCTTATATTTTCACAATCTTGCTCTTCCCAAGACCACATTATATTTTTTCTTAATTTTGGAAGAAAATAATTTTTCAATTTGGCACAATTTTCAATGAATCCTTCAGCATAATTTAATATACCAAGGAAGCTTTGTAATTGTTTTTTATCTTTGATCTCTTCAGGAAATTCTTGAAACTTTTCTCCAATATGGGATTGCAATTGCAATTCTCCTTCTTTTATAAATAATCCTAATAATTCTATTTCTGTTTTAGCTATCTCAGCTTTCTTTTGAGAAAGTGTAATACCATGTTTTTTCATAATATAACAGAATTTCTCAAGATGCTCAATATGTTCATAAATATTATTTGAATGAATAAGTAAATCATCTACATATGCAATACAAAAATGAGTAATTGGTTTGATTACCTCATCCATTCTTCTCTGAAATATCTGTAGTGCATTTTTCAACCCAAGTGGCATTACATTCCATTCGTATTGTCCTAAAGGATTGGGGGTACTAAATGCAGTTAGTGGTTTACTTTCTTCTGTGAGCATGATTTGCCAAAACCCTGACTTACAATCAAATTTTGAAAATATCTTTTTGTTCTGTACTTGTTTAATAAGAGTATCCTTATTTGGCAAGTAGTATCCATCAAACTTGGTAACTTCATTTAATTTTTTGTAATTTATTACCATTCTGGCTTTTCCTCTTTTTATCTCACTATGTTTTCTAACCATAAAGGTTGGGCTGTTATGTGGGCTTTTACTTGGCCTAATCAATCTGGTTTCTAGCAATTCTTTTATCTGGTTTTTAAATTCTTTTTTATCATCAACACTATATTTCATAGGTTTGACCCTTACTATAGTATCTGGATTAATTAATTCTATCTTTGCCTTTACTTTATCTGTATTCCATTTTTCTAATGGATTTTCAGAATATGTTTCAGAAATTTCTTTTTTCAGTTTTTCCAACCTATTTTCTGTTGTCACTTTTAAGACTGTAACTGGTTTAAATTTTTCTGTACTCCAACATCCACCACGCTGGGTTGAAGAACTCTGATGTTTTATATCTCTATATGCAATTGTAACAGCTTTATTTATTTTTGGTGTAAATATTTTATGTGCACAAGGTGTTGTGAACATATACTTATCAATATATTGTGTAAATGGCGCATATTTTAATAGGAAATTGTCCTAGTAAAATATCACATCCTATTGTGGTTGACATATATATTGTATCGACAAATACTTCTCTAAAGGAGATTAGAAAGGGTACTTGAGTAGCAAACTTGCTATATATTACCTTATTTCCACCTGCTGTTGTAGCAGTTACTACTTTCTTTGAATTATATTTCTAGTATTCAGATGGTAGTACATTTGGTAAGCATAAGCTTAGAGTACTTCCTGTATCTAAGTAAGCATGAAATTTAATTCTACAATAATCTTTTATATTGAGTGTAATTTCAATATATGGGCTCATAGGATTAGTATTTATTACTCTTTCCATGATAACAATGATTTCATATTTTCATCTATTCTTGGAATGATAATTGGATTATCGTCAACTGTTATTTTTAAATATCCTTGGCAGATTTTATAAGGACTATATTTTTCAAGAAAGTTCATTCCTAGTAGAATAGGTGAACGATCTACTCCATATAATTCATCCTTAAATAGGATTATTTCTTTAGTATATTCTTTCTGATCCTCTCCTACAAGTATAAGGGGAAATTTAACATATTTTCTTATTTCAAGATTATTTCCTAAATAATCCTTAAATATATATGGCTCTGGTATTTCAAAGTCTATTAAATGATTAACAAACTTGGCATTTACATGACTTTTATCTGCTCCAGTGTCTATGAGGACAAGAAGATTTTTCTTAAATCCTTCTTGGTTTTCGTATCTTGTTTTTATGTAATATTGTGAACTTGATGGTTCAGCAATACTTAAATTCTTAACTCTGCTTATCCTAGAGTCTTGTCTAGAGGGAAATCTTACAATAAGATTGTCTCCTTCTAAGCTGACACTATTTCTTCTTATTAGTTTTCCTTCAGAATTAATTTCTCTAGTTTGTTTATGGAAATCTAGCATTATTTGTTCTGGTATAATAACTTCATGTTCTTGGTATTTCCTAGGAGGTATATATTGTGCTAATTCCTCAAAGTCTTTATGTATGATAATATTATCAGTTATCTTCCTTAGATTATTATGATGGCTAGTACTAAAAGCAAAAATTGATTTTATGCTTATACTAATAGCCTTACTTTTTCTTAACATTTTCAAGTTTCCAATTCTATAATATAGATTGAAACTTTGGTCAATATTTTCATCACCTAATGATATTGCATAATTTGGTTTTACTGTAAATATTATCTTTTGATAGACTAAGTTTCCTACAATTGTTCCTAATAAAGCGTCTATAGGATCTTGTAAGATTCTATTGTCCATACAGTATATTTCTATTGGTATATTCATACCTTCTCTAAAAAATCCTTTTACCATTATCTGGACTCCTCCTAATTCAATACATTTTAATTTATTTCTTACAATTTCTGAAATTTTGGATAGTTTTTGTTTTATCCATTCTTTTGTGATTATAGGAATTCTTGCTTTTCCTATAGTATCTTCTATGTTGATAGACATTTCTTTATAATTCATACTTACAATTGTTTTATTTACCCTTGGTAAAATTCCTAAAAATCCTTGATGGAATACATCTTTTTCCTGTAGATCTAATATTTTCTTAGTAATTCCTGCGTATTTTTTAATATCAAAAGTAATCTCTTGATTAATACCTTTTATAGAATCTTCAACTTCTTCAGTTGTTTCTATATCTATTTCTGATTGTTGTATCTCCTGATTCATATATACTATTTCTTCATAATCTTCTTCTGATGAAGATGTATCTAATTCATAAATACTACTACATTCACTGCTTAAACCTTCAAAATATTCAATTGGTTCTATATCACTGTCTTCTTGGAATTTTTCGTAAATTCTAAGAGTTTTTATATTTTGTTTATCTTTCTTTTTAGGACATTGAGGAGCAACGTGTCCTTTTTCATTACAAATAAAACATCTACATTTTTTAATGTTTCTTGGTTTAAATTTCTTATTCCAATTTCTTTTCTTAAAATATTTTTTATGTGGTTTAAAATTCCTTTTATTGAATTTTTTATAGTTTTTGAACTTCCTTTTATATTTCTTATATGGTTTATATTTCTTTTTATGGCATCCAAATTGTTCAACTTGGCCATTATCTTTATAACAACATAATGGATTCTTTCTTATTTTATAAACTTTCTTATTTTCTAGTGCTTCTCTGCACCACATTCCTATCATTCTTCTTGTAAATTCAATTCTACTACCAAAACTATCTATTTCAACTCCTTCATCTTTTCCTAGAGGTAGTAATTTCTCATATTCTTTTAGTAACTTGATTCCCCATGGGAATGGTAACTTGGTAAAATAAGACCTTAAAATATGTTTATTTTCCTAATAGTCTCCTTGATTAAGTATATAGTATAATTCTTCAAATTTACATGTATATCTTTCTAACTCACACATATCACATATCTTTAAATTTTCCATTAAAATCATTCCTTGGTTATATTCATCTTGTTTCCTTTCTTCTTCATTAGAAGCATACCTATCTCCTAAGAATTATGTTCTTAAGATTTTTTCAAATCTTTTTAATATTTCCTGTATATTTTGTTCATTTAGAGTATTCCTATTATCTAATACCTCAGTTCTGTTTGTTCCATATTTTATCCTTCCTTTAATAATTTCTGGTAACTTTCTCCACTATTCAGAAACAATTCCTTTGAATGTATGTTCTATAAATCCAAAAGCTGTATATGTTTCCCATTTGTTAAATTGTATAGCTAAATCTGTACTTTTTATCCATGTTTCAATAGCTTTATCTTTATCTACACAGTCTAAATCTAACCATACTCCTGTTGTGTGGATTGGTTCATTATAAGATTTCATTGGATTTATTTCTTTTATGGATTGTTTCCTTACATTTCCAGTGTATCTTTTCTGTGTTTTTCTATATTGATTAAGACCATCTTTAAGTGGTATTGTAGTACCATAAGGATAATCTTGTTCTTCATCACTACTGAATTCTACTTTTATATCATGACTTAAAGATGGATTAGTATTCATTTTTATATTTTCCATTTTTTCAGTTAATTCTTCTAACTGTTTTTTATATTCTTCATACTCTTCACCTGTTGATTCTAAGAATTTTTGTTCTATTTCTTCTACATTTGTAATCATATATTGTTTTTCTTCATGATTTTTTCCTTTATTTTGTGTTATTCTAAAATCTTGGGGTGGATTAATTATAATCCTATCTTTTCCTCTAAGGT
Source organism: Olea europaea var. sylvestris (assembly GCF_002742605.1). Lineage (NCBI taxonomy): Eukaryota > Viridiplantae > Streptophyta > Magnoliopsida > Lamiales > Oleaceae > Olea > Olea europaea. Next base: position 23,500,049 of record NC_036248.1, on the reverse strand, counting down.
TTTTATCTAATAGGGCATTTCCTATTTGTAGATTATGTACTAAATTTTCTAATCTTTTATGTATATCCCCAAAATTTTCATTTGTGGTATTTTTAGGTAAATAAGGATAACTAGGTTTTTTATGTTTTTCAACTTTTTTCAAAAATTCTTCAATTATATTTTCTTCGTCTACTATATTCATCATAATTTTTGGTTCGTAATCTAGCTCTGATACCATCTATACCAGAGTGCGCAGATCACACTCACTACCGTCCGGGTTTACGGAAGCGGCCCTATCTTGACAGTAGTATAGTGATACCTATCTGAGTCCTTGAGTTGCCATGGGTTCTGCCCAGGCATATCTCAAACCGGGGGTGGAGAGTCAGTAATTACTGCTTTTCGCTATAGAGTTCCACCCGGATACATAATCATGCATGCTTAGATACCATTTGGGTTGAGTGTGCAGAGGAGGGGTTAATATTTTTAAACCAATTAAAATCTTCATAAGTATTTAAAATATTACAATAAAATTTATAAAATTCACTATTTTTTATTAATACTCCTTCTTTAATAATTTTATTTAGTTCTTTAATTCTTCTTCTCAGATTAGAAATTAGTTTATATATATCATTTTCTGTTTTGATTGTATTATTATTTATAAAAATGTTTTTATTTTTTAATTTTGGATCTAAATATTCTGTAAAAAATCTTTTCAGATCTTCTTCTAAATAGTTTAATTCACTTTCTGTTGCATTTTTTAGGTCAATAAAATTTTGTATTATATTTGGATTTAAATTTATTAAAGATTTATGATCTATATTTTCTTGAGGACCTATTTGAAGGTTTTTATACATTGTAGTGGCTTTGGTTGCAATTTCTCTATAAAGGGTATTTTTGGAAATATGGTTGTTTGAAAACTATTTTTCAAATGTTTTTATTTCTTAGTCTAATTTCAAAATTCTTCCTATTATTTAGGCTGTTTAGTTGTATTTCCCCTTTACATATCACGTCCTAAAATCTGGCCTCCATTTCCAGTAGTGGTGCAGCCATTCAAATCCGGCAACCGTGCAGATCCGACAGTAAAGTCCGATCTCCATCCCGTTGCCTTCAATCATCCGTCACTCTTTTTCTTTGCACAATATTGTTTATCGGAAAATCACCATTCATGTATGCATCGACATACCAAACTCTCTCTCTCCCTCCTCTTGTCTCCATCACCAACTCTTTCACCGATAATTATATCCATTTTTGAAACCTTTTCTGCTGGTTGTTTTTCTCTTTCTTGTTTTCACTAAAAGGAAGATTTTAGTGAACTCATTTATTGCCGAAATTGTTGACTTGCTACTGGGCATGTAAGTAGACAATTATGCTACTGCATAAACCCTTTTTCGTATCGTCTCTGTTATTGTGAATTCTAGATACTGTAAAGCGAATTTGTACATTTCACAGATAGTTCATAAAAAAATATTTTTCTGTTGAGTTTCTTTATCTTCCTTGTTGATTTCGTATTTGATCTCAATAGCTTCTTGGGGATTTCTTAGTCTGTTCATTGAAGGTTAAGATTGGTTTTTTGTAGTTGTTTATTCTTCAGGCATGATTTTGGTTTATGTTGATATTTATATTTGAGATTTCTTAGTCCGAAAAGTACAAAAAATGCACAGCAGTATTGAATGCGTTTTCTTGAATTTACGAATCATGGGTTTGAATTTTCTTTTTCTCCAGGCATTTTTTTTCCATTTTGCTGTTATGAATTTTTGTGTTTAGGAAAGCTATTCTCATTTGCATAGTAGGAGTTTGAATGTTTAATGCTGTGATCGTCGCTCTTGTTATTATATTTGTACTCTTTTCAGACATTAGACTTAGCATGTATTAGTGCAGAATCAGATAAAACTATATGAGCATGTTTGTGTATGGAACAAGGTGTTGAATTATTCACTTTCTGGAGAGGCAAACTTTATGCATATTGAATTATTCACTTTATTATTGCCTTCATTGTGATTGTACTATGGCTGGTCCATTTTTGTTGTAGTGTTGTGATAGGCTCCTAGTGGAGATGGTCCCTGCTTCCTTGTCTTGTTGACTGGAGTTATCTTCAATGAATTGTGATAAAGTCCTTGCTAGTTTTGGTATGGCAATTCTGTTGCCATTTCATCAAGGACTGCTTGTTTTTGTTAGGATGGATTCCACTGTGTACAAGAAGTTTAAGCCAATTGAATCATGAAGCAGATTCCTGGACTAGGAAAAGGAGATCAAAATGTTTCAAACAACCATCAACCATTGGCATACCAACAAAAATAACGCATGTTCAATTACATCAAAGAGAGAATTACAACATCCACCTGCTTCCCAGACAAAAAACAGCAATATCAGCTCAACAAAAACATCAATTTCATTACAGCACATCACCAAAAATGAAACTACAAAGAAACTGTATATGTTTCAGACAACCATAAGCTACTGGCATAGATTGCAATAGAAATATGGCATTGTTCAATTACAACACAGAGATCTACAACATCCACCTGCTTCCCAAAGCTACGTCACCAAAAAAAAGGATAAAATACTAGTCCGTAATGGAAGAGGATACAAAATGACATGCGGCATTGATACATAAATAGCACTACAACCTACATGAATTAACGAGTACACTATGCTGTGCCCTTCCCCTTAGTTTCTCATTTAGCAGGTTGTTTTATTGCGCAATTTCCAAAGAAGTGGACCCCAGCGGCCATGGCGGAGTTCTTTCCGGGCATTCTGTCGTAACAGTAAACATGAGCCAATTGAAATTCTTCCTGTTCTTGAACAGAGCCAATTGAAATTCTTCTTGTATAGCATGATTCCAAACGCATCAAACTCAAATTCTAAAATTATCTAATAATAGCTAAATGCAGGTGATTTATCTAGCCTCTATTTGATTTTGGTTTTGTGAGAAGTGATATTTTTTTTTTAAAAATGTGGTTAAAAAATAGAAAAAAGATATCCACGTGCAAAATTAGTTTATTTGGAGAAGTTGCAGTAAAAAATGAATTTTGAGAAAAAGTGAATGTGAAGAAATCAAACAAGGGCCTAATCATTCTCAAGACAGGTGATAATTGTTCTGTAATGGTAGGTGAATTTCGTTATAGGAAGCTATAACATTCCAATTTCAATGCAAGGATCAATTTGTTTGTGTAACATTTTTTTTTTTTTGGAAAGGTCAAGGATCAATGTGTTTATGTAACATTCATTAGAGTTCCAACTATCCACTACAATTCATATTTTCAATTGACTCCAATAGTTAAATAGGACATAAAGCAGATAGACAAGGGACTAGAATAGTACAATTTCGATTATAATGTCAAAACTCTTCTTTGAAACATATTTCTCTTTATGTTAACTTTAGAGTTTGATACTAGTGCTTTATAGCTAATGCAAAAATATGATTTTGGGACATACTGTTTCTCAACAAGAAATTTCTTTAGAAGTCTAAAAGATAAAGACATAAATATATCTAAGTTTGCACAAGCCAAAACACGTCTCAGCAATAGGCTGCAACCTACAGAAGATTTATGCAATTAAGATTTTTAAAGTGGGTCTTAAAACAAGATACTTAAGAAACGAATCAATTATGTATTTCTATGACCACAAATAACCAGAATTCGTAAACAATAGATAATTTATGTGAAAGAACAGAGGATTTGTGTAATCATGATATATTTAAAGTACAAAGGAAAATTTGATAAATGTTTAAAGCAAATTACCTTATCAACCCATCGTCAATTACAGAACTGCCAATGCTCTTAAACAGCTCAAATAATGCTTCAACTTCACTAACACTGATTGCAGAAAAAAATCCCACGTATTCAGATTTTGACTTAAAAAACTACAATGAAAGCATCGAGATAGCATATCACAGCAACAACCTTAGATGACAATGAATGAGTGTTGACTCGAAAGCTAAGTGAAATAATTTATTGTTAGGTGTAAATAAAATATTTGTTCAGTGTGTTAATATTGTTACATATTTGTGGTATAAATATAAAATGTGAAAGAAATAATCAAATTAGATAAAGTGCCAAAGTGGTGGGAAATTTGATATTTGTGTGGGACGTCAGGGGTTCAAGTCACTCCCCACGTAGATATTAAAATGTCTTGATTGGGGCCTTGGGCTCTTGGGCTTCCTTGACTAAAATAAATATTTTTTTTCTTTATTATTTAATGGGTAAAACTAGCCAGTATTTTCTGACTGTTTGTTTTTGTAACAACCTACTAACAGCCATTAAAACACCCACTACTCAGTCATTAAAATTCTGCATTAACATCGTGAACACTGTTACTACCATCTTGCCTATGTAAACCCATATCTCATTTTGGAAAAAACACACACAAAAAGACAATAGAAAAATCATCTTGTATCAACCCTCCTTTTCATATTCTGAATTTCTTATATTCGGGTTTTACATTTATTCTGGAGTACAATTGAGAGTTCTAGAAAAATCATTCGTGATTGCTGCACAAGTTGTTTACGATCGTTGTATCCTGGGAGTGATTGTCCACGAATGTCGCAGCAATTATTGACGTGCAATTTCACTTTAGGACATCGTGCTGTCACGAGACTCGATCAGACGATAAGTTTTATATTTCTGCATTATATAGTTCAGATCACTACTGCAACTAATTAATTTTTTCCAATAATCTAAAGTGAAAACTATTTATAATTAGTTGTCATGTCTGCTGTAGAGATATCTTCCTAAGTATTCTGAAAAACCTGAGTTGTTTGATGGAAAGAATTTTAAGAGATGGCAAATGAAACTGCGATTTTATTTTTTGACAACATTTAAAGTCGTTGATACTATTGAATCAGATAAACCCGATTTTGTAATTGCTGATAATCCCACTGATAAGGAAACAGAGGATTTAGTTAATTGGGGACATAAGGATTATATGTGCAGGAATTATATTCTGAATTGTTTGACTTTAGATCTGCATGATGTTTACTACTCGTGTAAATCTGCAAAAAAGTTATGGAATTCATTAGAAAAGAAATATGCTACAGAAGATGCTGGAACCAAGAAATTTGTTGTGGGAAAGTTTTTAGATTTTAAAATGAATGATGTTAGAACTGTGGTTAGTCAGGTTGAAGAATTGCAGATTATAATTCACGAAATTATTGCTGAAGGATATAAAATCTGTTAGGGCTTTCAAGTGTCAGCTATAATTGAAAAATTGCCACCTACTTGGAAAGAGTATAAAAATAGTTTGACGCATAAGAGAAAAGAAATATCCTTAGAGGATCTGATTATCAGGATTAGAATCGAGGAGGACAATAGAATGACAGAACATAAGGAAAGGCCAGATTTTGATACCAAGGCTAACCTTATTGAAGGAAGTTCTAGAACTAAGAAATCAATTGGAAATTTTACAAGGGGTCGGAACTTTAAAGGCAGAAATAAAGGAAAACAATTTGTAGGAAAGAACAATCGGTCTAAGCCCCAATTTAAAAATAAAATTGTTGATGACTGTTTTGTTTGTGGTAAATCAGGTCACCTTGCGAAGGATTGCAGAAATAGGAAAGAAAAAGCTGTGAAGCATCAGGCACATGTGGTAGAGGATGGGAATTTCTCTGCTATGGTGACAGAAGTGAATCTAGTAAGCAACATGATAGACTGATGGGTAGATTCTGGAGATACCAAGCATATTTGCTGCACGAGAGGTGTATTTTCTTCATTCACTCCTGCTAGTGATGGAGAATGTCTGTTCATGGGCAATGCTTCCTCCTCCAAAATCGAGGGGAAAGGAACCGTGACGCTTAGATTTACTTCTGGAAATATCCTTAATTTGAAGGATGTCCTTTATGTACCTGATATTAGAAAAAATCTAGTATCTGGATCTATCTTAGTAAAAAAGGGTTTTAAGATTGTATTTGAAAGTAGTCAAGTTGTACTGTCTAAGGGTGGTTCCTTTGTTGGGAAAGGGTATGCAAATGAGAGTCTGTTTAAAGTCAATGTCTCTGTGATTAACAATAAAGCATCTAGCTCTTCCGTTTACTTGTTGGATTCTTATGATTTGTGGCATGCTAGACTTGGACACGTTAATAAAACTTCTATTAAAAAATTAATGACTTTGGGAAACATTCCCAAAATCGATAATTGTCCAAATTCAAAATGTGAAACGTGTGTTGAATCTAAATATTCTAGAAAACCATTTCCTCGTGTTGATAGGACTACTTCGGTCTTAAGTTTGATACATTCTGATTTATGTGACTTAAAAGGATATGTTACTCGTGGTGGAAATAAATATTTCTTAACTTTCATTGATGATTATTCTCGATATTGTTATATTTATCTACTTAAGAGTAAGGATGAAAGCTATTCAAAATTTATTTCCTATAAAATTGAAGTAGAAAATCAGCTAGACAAAACTATTAAAGTTTTAAGATCTGATAGGGGAGGAGAATATACAGGAGATTTTGATAAATTTTGTGTTGAGAATCGTATTATTCATGAGACTACTCCACCTTATTCTCCACAATCTAATGGTGTAGCTGAAACGAAAAATCGAACCCTTAAGGATATGGTCATATCAGTGCCAAGCTCTTCTGGATTACCTTTTAACATGTGGGGAGAAGCACTTCTTACTGCATGTTATATTCTTAACAGAATTTCTAGTAAGAAAAATAATAAGTCTCCTTATGAAATGTGGAAGGGCAGAATACCTTCATATAAATATCTTAAAGTGTGGGGGTGTTTAGCTAAAACTTCTATTCCAGCACTTAAGAGAACTAAACTTGGTCCGAAAACTGTTGATTGCGTTTTTATAGGCTATGCTTTTCATAGTAATGCCTACAGATTTTTAGTCATTGACTCTAAAAATAATTTGATTGAAAAGAACACGATATTTGAAACTAGAGATGCTGAATTTTTTGAAAATAGATTTCCGTTTAAAGAAAAGTCTGAAGGATCAAGCAGTTGTTTTAGTATTCCTCCTAGTATCAGAGATGAGCCATCTGAATTAGAAGAAGTTGAAATTAGGAGAAGCAAAAGACCTAGGATCACTACTTCTTTCGGTCCCTCCTGACTTTATAACCTACTTAGTAGAGGATGATCCTAATACTTTTGGTGAAACTATGTTTTCACCAGATTCTATATTTTGTAAGGAAGCTGTAAATAATGAATATGATTTAATTATGTCTAATAATACTTGGGAGTTAGTGAACTTACCTCAAGGATGTAAGACAATTGGGTGTAGATGGTTGTTTAAGAAAAAATTTAAACCTGATGGTTCAATTGATAAGGATAAAGCAAGACTTGTAGCTAAAGGCTATAAACAAAAGAAAGGAGTTGATTTCTTTGATACTTAGTCAGCCGTTACTAGGATTACCTCTATTAGGATGTTAATTGCAATTGCATCACTGTATGATCTTATTATACATCAAATGGATGTCAAAACTGCATTTTTAAATGAAGACTTAGAAGAGGAGATTTATATGGATCAACCTAAAGGATTTGTTGTAGAAGGCCTTGAGGATAAAGTATGTAGATTTAAAAAATCCCTTTATGACCTTAAACAAGCTCCTAAGCAATGGCACGAAAAATTTGATACAGTTTTGACATCAAGTGGTTATGTGATAAATGACGCAGATAAATGCATATATAGCAAATTTGAAAATAATTGTGGTGTGATAATTTGCTTATATGTTGATGATATGCTGATTATGGGAACTAGTTTAGATGTGGTTAATAAAACTAAGCGGATTCTGAACAAGCACTTTGAAATAAAAGATTTGGGTGTTGCTGATGTTATTCTAGGAATCAAAATAGTAAAACATGCTGAAGGAATTATTTTGACCCAATCACATTATGTAGAAAAAGTGCTTAAGAAGTTTAATCAATACAACTGTATTCCTGCTAAAACACCTTATGATGCAAGCCGTCATTTGAGAAAACATTCAGGTCCTAGTGTTTCCGCTTTAGAGTATGCTAAAGTAATCGGCAGTCTCATGTATCTCATGAACTGTACAAGACCTGATATAGCATGTGCTGTCGGTAGACTTAGCAGGTATACTAGTAATCCTAACAATGAACATTGGGATGCTCTTATTCGAGTCTTGAGGTATTTGAGATACACTCTAGACTGGGGAATACATTATACCAAATTTCCTGCTATCCTTGAGGGATATTGTGATGCTAATTGGATTTTCGATACCAATGAAAGTAAATCTACAAGTGGATATGTATTTACATTAGCAGGCGGAGCTGTCTCCTGGAAATCCACTAAGCAAACCTGCATTGCTAGATCTACTATGGAATCTGAGTTCATAGCTTTAGATAAGGCAGGTGAGGAGGCTGAATGGTTAAGGAATTTTCTTATGGATGTTCCTTTGTGGTCTAAACCATTTCCAACTATTTCAATACATTGTGACAGTCAAGCAGCTATCTCAAGAGCTCAAAATTCATCCTACAATGGAAAGTCTAGACATATTCGTAGAAGGCACAATATTGTGCGTCAGCTGCTTAAGGATGGGATTATAGGTATTGACTATGTGAAGTCAAGTGATAACATTGTTGACCCATTAACCAAAGGATTGGCTAGAGAGCTAATTCAACAAACATCTAGGGGGATGGGGCTAAAGCCTATTATGTATTAGATCACTTATAATGGAAACCCAACCTTGCAATTGGAGATCCCATGGTCAAGGTTCAATGGGACAACAAAGTTATTGGAGTGGTCTGTGGGGGTACTACATTGGATTTATTCCAAACCCCTCCCTATGATGCGTAGTACCAATTGTATTGATTAGAGGATGAGCTAATACTCTTAATGCTTACTATAGCTGATATTCAGTGGGGTGTTTAAATACAGTGCACCCTTGATAGTAGCACCTATTTGAGTGTGGAAGTGAGGCCGCTTCCTATGAGAATTGAGGCGAATTCTCTAGAGCACTCAAAGAAACTGGGAAAGTTCACGGCCGAAATGAACACAACCGCGAGAACTCAATGACTGTTCTAGAAATCATGTGTGTGTTCTATTGTCTCAGTTTGCAACTATAATTGTAGAGTTCAAGACATAGTTCACTCTACAGTTAGTAAGCTCGATAGAATATACAAAGCCAAGGTTCAAGTCGATAGACACCTAAGCCTACATGATTTCTACCGTACTCCAGAGTAATATTTTCATTTATCTTATTTCTTTCATGTGGGGGATTGTTATATATTTTTGGTATAAATATAAAATGTGAAAGAAATAATCAAATTAGATAAAGTGCCAAAGTGGCGGGAAATGTGACATTTGTATGGGACGTCAGGGGTTCGAGTCACTCCCCACGCAGATATTAAAATGTCTTGATTGGGACCTTGGGCTCTTGGGCTTCCTTGACTAAAATAAATATTTTTTCTTTATTATTTAATGGGTAAATCTAGCCAGTATTTTCTGACTGTTTATTTTTATAACAACTCACTAACAGCCATTAAAACACCTAGTACTCAGTCATTAAAATTCTGCATTAACATGGTGAACACTGTTACTACCATCTTGCCTATATAAACCCATATCTCATTTTGGGAAAAACACACACAAAAAGACAATAGAAAAATCATCTTGCATCAACCCTTCTTTTCATATTCTGAATTTCTTATATTCGGATTTTACATTTATTCTGAAGTACAATTGAGAGTTCTAGAAAAATCATTCGTGATTGCTGCACAAGTGGTTTACGATCGTTTTATCCTGGGAGTGATTGTCCACGGAGGTCGCAGCAATTATAGACGTACAATTTCACTTTAGGACATCGTGCTGTCACGAGACTCGATCGGATGATAAGTTTTATATTTCTGCATTATATAGTTCAGATCACTACTGCAAGTAATTAATTTTTTTCAACAAATATAAACCCCAAACAAATTTTATGGCATAATGTATTATTAACTTTACAAATTTCGATTAATAGCAACGAATAGGCAAGTCACTACTCATCATAAAAAAAATACAATACAAGACAAATGCTAAACTACAAAACGGACTGTGCAGTAATTCCTATTTCCCTAAAAATCGATCATAACCCAACAAATAAAGATCAATAAACTATATTTTCCTGTTCGTTACGACTGATTGGCGGCAGCAAGACTGTATTTTCTTGGTGGAACAAAGCAGAGTAGGTGTTAAGAAAAGCTAATGGAGAAGAAGAAACCAAACTTGGGAAAGAAAGTAAAACATGGGGAAGAAAACGAAAACGACAATAGATAAAAAGGACAAAGGAAAGGAAAGGAAAGGAAAGGAAAATTGTCGAAAAAGAGTGATGCCGGAGGTGCGGAGACTGCCGGAGATTAGTGCTTTGAATAGAAACTTGTTCGATTGGGGAAAACCAAATGGGGAGAGAGAGAACGTGGGACAGTGGGAGGAAGAACAATGGAAGAGAGAGAGGCTGATTTGGTTTTCAAATTTTGAAAGTCCATTTTTTTTCTTTTTTTCCTTTTTTTTTTTTTTTTTGTTTTTTGGCAAAGAATAAGTATGCCATGTCATTTTGTGACCCAATTTTGTCAGTCACGTAGCATTATTGATAAAATAATATTACACGTAAATTTAAAATTTTTTCTTATTTTTTAACTACACATTCTTTTCAAAAGAATGTGGCTCAAACAAGGGCTTAGTGTAGGAAATGGCTGTATTGGACAAGCTACTTCAACACCAACAATACCAGGGGCCCAAGGCTGCTGTTAAAAATTCTAGGAAGTCTGACTCTTAACTGGTTCTAACTTTCTGACCCTAACTTTCTCTTCTAACTAGTTGACTCCACCTATTTAGTTCACACACAATTATGCATGACTATAACATAAACTATTCTCCGTTGGTTGGTTATTTTCCTCTCCCGCATTTCGTGGCTGTTCCTTTTTTTCCGGAAGGGGGGATAGAGTTTCTCTTGATTGAATTCACAGGTTTCATGCTTCCATGCACATATATGTCACTCATGTTTTCTTGTCATTTTTAAGAATAGAAGCATTCCATATTTACAGAAGTGCTATAGAATAGACACAATAGGGAGTGGACAGTTCTTATGGACAATATTTTAGTCACATAGGGTCCACCCCCACGTGAGTGTTTGTAGCAAATCTATGAACCCATTATCTGTACAAATGGTTTACACCTCTTTAATATTCTAGGATGTTTTTATTTAGGACACTGTGTGCTTGGGTGATGTGATGTATTTTTCAATTGGATATTAAGCCCCTATTTGTTTCTCATTTTAGAAAGAATGAGAATGAAAAATATAATCATTTCGAGCCCCACACAAGAGATAAGAATTCAAATTTGGTAACTTGATGTGATGGATAACAGTCATATTTTTTATTTTAATGAGGAAATAATGAGAAACAAATAGGGGCTAAATGAGGGGGAGTAGTCCATGTAAATTATTTGATCATGTTATCACACATGACATTAAAAATCGAGTATTAGTTTTTAAAATCAAGCAAAGTCAAAAATAGAGATTGTTGGAAAAATCATATTTTTCCAAGTTTTATTTAGAGTCTGTTTGAGCCCCCATTTTTATTGAAAAATATATTTTTAAATAGTAGATTGATGGAGAATATGTGATTAAAAAATAAAAATAAAATTTTTTTTATTTACATATAATATTTTTTTATTGAAAAATATGTAGAAAATAAATTTGAGAAAAATATATTTTAAGAATAATGGGGGATCAAACAAGGGTCTATTGGCTTGTTTAATATCCCCGTTGATTTTTAAATGTCCAATGAATTGCCAAAATCGTGTGAAAAGGTTATAGGTTATGACCTTACTACACAACTAGTCCTGACTCATTGCCATGGTAAGCATACCAGAATATTTGAGCTACGAATTTCATTATTATTTTTATATAAGCAGGATTTGATTTCTTGTTTTACATACTCGTGTAAGATAAATTTTATAGCATCCTAGATATTTTCAAATTTGTTTAACAGGAAAATATAAGTGTTTGCTAAGATAGAGTTATATTTCCTTATATTGGAATTTTACAAATTTAAGATATCTCTTATGATGCGATTGTTGTATGTTTTAAGATTTGTTTAGAAAGAGAATATAAGGATATGTGAAATTAAAATTATCCTTCCTTATATTAGCCTAATATAAATAGAAAAAAAATAATTTATCATAATTGCATATCTTCTATGATAAGTTCGTGATCTTGTAATTGCAAATTATTAAATAATATTTTATTCATATCTTTGATAATTGTTTTACCTCTAAGTAAGGTAATTAATCAAGAATGGAATTATGCTTTGAAAAAATAATTTTCGTCGCGTGACCTAGCAACGAGCAGGATTGCCATCTTCAAGCAAGTGCACTCGACATGATACTTCATTGAAATTTCAAAGCCAATCATTGTCCTCAAGTCCTTGGAGAATAAAAAACAAATTGGTTCTTAACGTACAATTTCACAATTTGATCAAGCTATTTGACGTGAAGTAAAGAATGGTGAGTCTTAGTCCAACTGATGGTTACGACCAATAGGAAATTGGTGATAAAGTCAAGAGGGATGGGTTTGATTTCACTTCATCAACAAGTCCGATGAGTGAGTTACACTCATTATATTATGCCATTAATTTCATGCTATCTTGGAGAGTATTTTAGAAGTGCTAACAAGTGATTTTGGTGTTGTTTATAGATTAATGGAAGTGAAGAAAACAAGAGTTAAAAGAGGCCAAATGAAGGAAATAGGCAAAAGTGAGCGAAATTGGATGAAATGATCAAAATGTAATAGATCCAAAGTTCGAGGATTAAAATGCAATTAATCAAAAGTCGTGTCGAAACTCACGATGAAGATCCGAGAGTGCTAGGAGTCAATTGGATGAATGAAGGTGTCAAATGGATTAAATTTAGTCAAAATATGATTACAAATCATTTTCCAACCGAAAAGTTAAGCGCCGGAGTTTCGGTCTCACATTGAGACCTATTTCTGACATAGCAAACGATCAAATTGGGAAATGATGTTTGAAGAAAAGTTATAGCCTTTGAGTTACCTTTCCAACGCACCTTGAATCATCTCAATCGAACATCGGATAAAGAAGTTATGGCAAAAATACTGAAGGAGGCGAAAACTGTCTTTTCCACCCGAAGTGGGTGCCATGGTGCCCATATTGGGCGCCGTGGCACCCAAGATGCTGAAAACAACTGTGAACGTGGCGCCGCCTGTGCGGAAAAACGTTATTTTATATTTTTGAAATATTTTCTTGGCCCAACTCAACCCTAATTCGTCTAATAACTTCAAGATACTATAAATACCATTTAAAAGACCTATTTCCAGGAAGGATGGAAGGGTAAGATTGAAAAATTCAACCACACAATTTGAAGGAGGCAAAAATTGAAGACATCAAAAGAAAGGAGGAACAACATCAAGGAAGAAGATTGAAGATCTACCCAAAAAACTAGTTTTTTCTATCATTTTCCTTATGTTGTTTATTATAATTTGTATGATTTTCATTTTTTACACCATGAATTAAACAATTTATCTAGGGGTTTGATGTAGCCGAATCAAGATTATGGTTTTATGATTTTATAATTATTTCCTTGATTTTCCCGCATATATTTAATTGTATCATGATTTTAATGCTTTCAATTGTCTGATCAATAATTGGATGATTTGATGCTAGTCAATTCCAGCGCTCGAGAGAGTGGGAATTTAGGCGCGATCATAAGAGTGATACAACATAGAATTTATAGGTTTCGAGAGAAAGTATAAATCTGTGAAGCTTACTCCATAAAAGAATCGGACCTTTATTAAATTCTTGATTTTCAATTTTGAACAGAGATGTTAGAATTGGGATCTAGGGTTAATTTCTAATTGGTGCTCAAGAGAGGGGGTTAGAAATACATTATGATTCTTGTTTTTAAACATGGGAAGATTAATTGGAATAATTTGAATTCATTGAATCATAATTGAAAGTTAGGTGAATTCAATCCCTAGGCCTTTTCATTTAAAAATTTGTATTTCCCAAATTTGTCACATCCAATCACATTAGTTTAGTTTAAATCGTTCATTCATAAAACATCAATTCAATCATAATTCATCTAAATAAAGTAGAAATTGCATAAGTATAGTATTTAGTGAAAATTAAATTACAATTCATGTGGGTTCGACACTCTTACTTCAATACTATATTACAAAACTTGACACCGTACACTTGCGGTATAAAAATCACATTGCATAAATCGCGTGAAGTTCTTGGCGCCATTGCCGGGGATTATAGAATTTAATTTTTGCTAATATTATTACCAAGTAATTTCTATTTTAATTTAGATTTTTTTTATTTTTTATTTTTGTTAATTTTGGCTATCCACCCTGACCATTTTTGGTATTATTTCCAGGAACTACCCAATAATATATGCATGTTTCCAACATTGGCAAGAGAGCATAGCAATTGAAATAAGTAATCTCAACATGGATACAAATGACGTGGTTGTAGAAAATGTCTTCTGTCAGATTTGTTGGGAGATGCATTACACCGAGTACTGTTGGTGTACACCTATGAACCCCCATACAATAAAGGTTGTAAGGTTTATATATTATTTAAGATGTCGACAAGAAGCGATTGACAACTCTGATGAAGACTATATGCCTTTGGAAGATTATGCACCTGGCGATTGGGATGATGACATCATACTTACGGGAAAAGGTCCTCCTATGTTGAATGAGAGTCTGATTGCAAAGTACTACAATAAACTGGCCAATTTGGAAGAGAGCAAAATATCGATTGGAGATTGGAGTTATTGGAGTGAATTGAAAAGGTGGAAATACAATTCACTCGAAGGGATTAAAAAGAAAGATTCCTCGTTACTTGTGGATCTTGAATGTGGATCAATCGGTCAATCCGAAGAAATTTCAACGATCATAGAAGAGACTGAAATGAATGACAACTTGATCACAACGGAACCAAAAGAAGATGTAGAAATCAATGAAGATAAAAGTAACATAAATTCATTCAAATTCATTGATGGTAGAGAAATTGATTTCGTGATTAAGTTCGATGAAGAAGTTGAAGTCTACATTGTTAAATTTGAATCGGATGGCCTAAAAAGATCCTATTACATTGAAAAGGACAATGACGAGATCTGGAGAAACAACGAAGAGTAGAGCAAAGTCAAAAGAAGAAAAATGGACAGGGCATCAAAAGCCTTCTTTAAAGTTCCATGATGCAATTGCCAAAATCAAGCTAATGACTATAAGAAACGCTTCTTGGGAGGCAACCCAAGCGTTTTATTTTATTTTTATTTTTATTTCGTTTTCTGTTTTTGATTAATATGATAGTTTCAGTTATTTTATAATTTCTATTTAGGAATTCATCAACCATATCCCATCTTCCCTTAGGTTTATAAGTATTCAAGTTGGTTATTTGATGTTTGAGCTAAGTAACACTTGTTCCATGTATTTAATATCTAAATTTGATTTGTCAGGAACATGACGCCGTAGAATAATCATACCAACTTTGACGAGGAGAACATGAAAAATCTCAAGTTTGGGGGTAAAAGTTAGAAGAATCATCCATCAAATTCAACATCAGAGCACAAATCGTCATTGGCAATTCAGACAATTCAGGGAAGTCCTCCTCATTTTCTTTTAATTCAACATTGGGGACAATGTTTAGTTTAAATTTGGGGGAAGTATATTATAAATTGTCTATAATTGCCTAATTTTTTTTATTGTGTGAATTGTGTTCATTTAAAAAAAAATTTATTTTATTTTATTTGTGTGTTTTGTTTTTAATTTCTTAATTGTATGCATTGATTAAAAAAAAAGTTTCTTTTCATGTTTTTCCATGCTTGTGTGTGTTAAATAACCTTGCCGGAATTGATATGTATAATTGAGAACATGCGTTGATTTATGAATTGTGGACGAGTTATGTGTTTGATTTGGATTTTTGCTTATTCATGCGAAACGAAAATTATTTTTGCACGTGAGTTGATTGTAGCTTTGTGCATGAGTAGATTGATTCATGTTTATAGGTTGGATTAGAGAATTTAGATGCTAAACCCAAACAACCTTTAAACATTATTATACCTTGAAACAAATATAGGATGTTTGGTAGATTAAGCTATTGTAAGGAAACTTGGAGATAAATGTGGATTCTGTGTGTTCTAGTTTTTGTGTGGATTGTCTGAGACTAATGGAATGAAAATTGGGTGAAAACCTTAAGTTAGAGGTTGATTTTCGAGGATAGGTGTTTAATAAGGGGCATTGCACTAATCACCGCATAAAAAAAAGGATCCCAATGAGGACAACTTTAATAATCTCATTGTGATTCGTCTCTTCGTAACCTTTATGACTCGAGTGATTAAGCCTGTAAGAGTTTAAAACCTGGTGCCCTAAAGTCATCTGATTTGGGAGTCATCAGCTTAAAACTCGCTACAAGGGCCATTTAGAAAGTTTAAGGGAGAGACATCCGCACAAAGAGTAATTAAAGAATAAAGATATATATGAAAAAAATTAAAAAAAAAAAGAGAGAGAAAAAAAATAGATATCAAATGCCTTGATTAAGCCCCGAACACTTATTTTAGAGGATTAGACCTTTGATAAGGGGTTAGTAACTTGGTTGATTCTTAGAGGTTGAGCAATCAAAAATAAGGAGAATCCTCATTTGTTGACATGTGGAACTACAATCAGTAAAATCTAACCAAACTTGAGTGGTGTAAGAAATTAATATTGAAAATTTAACCTTAGGTTACACCCTTGGAAAGAGAAAAGAAAATAAGTTTGGAGGTGTGTGAATCCCATGAGCGAAGTAAGGAAAAATTTGACTTCTAAGGTTGGGAATTAGGTCAACTTATTATTGTACAGCGTTGCACTGGACTCTCCACACACATATACACACCCGTTTTGCATTGAATATGTGAAAATTTAGCTTTTGCATTATATCTTTGAAGTGATTCATGGAATTGAAGTTATGTTTTTAATCCTGAGACATGAAGGAAAGCTATCTAGCGAAATTTATTTTAAGTGATTTTGTTTGTCTTAGTTGTGCTTCTGTGTCCATTAATTATTTTTATTGGTTTTGTTGTTTACTCGAGGACAAGCAAAAAATTAAGTTTGGGGGTGTTTGATGAGTGATTTGCACTTATTATATTATGTCATTAATTTCATGATTTTGCTATGTTGGAGAGTATTTTAGAAGCACTAACAAGTGATTTTGGTGTTGTTTTGTAGATTGATGGAAGTTGAGAAAACAAGAGCTAAAAGAGGCCAAAGGAAGGAAATAGGCAAAAGTGAGCGAAATTGCATGAAATGACCAAAATATAAGAGATCCAAAGTTCGAGGATTAAAATGCAATTAATCAAAAGTCATTTCGAAACTCACAATGAAGATCCGAGAGCGCTAGGAGTCAATTGGATGAAGGAAGGTGTCAAAGGAATCAAATTTAGTCAAAATATGATATCAAATCATTTTCCAACCGAAAAGTTACGCGCCGGAGTTTTGGTCTCACATTGAGACCTATTTCTTACGTAGAAAACGATCGAATTGAGAAATGATATTTGAAGAAAAGTTATAGCCCTTTGAGTTACATTTTCAACGCATCTTGAATCATCTCAATTGAACATCGGATGAAGAAGTTATGACAAAAATACTGAAGGAGGCGAAAACTGCCTTTTCCCCGTTTGGTACACATTAATATAAAAATGAGAATGAAAAATATAGTCGTTACGAGCCCCACACAAGAGATAGAAAGTCAAATATGGTAGCTTGATATGATGGATAACGGTCATATTTTTCATTTTAATAGGCAAATAATGGGAAACAAGCGAAGGCTTAATTCTTTTTATTGTTCTTTAACCCGTAGTATGGGGCATGTGAATGTTTCCTTCAGGATTTATCACATTATATTTAGTGTTCAAGCTTTAATATGCTATTTAAATTTCACATCTAGCGGTCATAATCGATGAAAAACTGATTAAATGAGGTTTTGACTGCCAATCGTCCAGAATTATAATAGTGGAATTATATAGGTTTTAGAATTTACACATGTATTGTTCCCCAGTCTCTTTAAATGATGGAGATCACGAAAACATAAAGATGAAGTTAGTTAGAATTTTAATAGAGGGTTTAATTTGAATTATAAGTGTTTTGACTAGATTAGATTAATTTGTTTATTTTGATAAAAAGTTCTAGATTAGCTGACATTCGTTTGATTTTAGTTTATTTCAATCTCTTTCTCTATATTTAAATGACTTATTTATTGTAATTCATGACGATGATATATGAATAAACATTGAATCTTCGTTGCCCTCAATTTCACTTCCTTGAACCATTTCTTTCTCTTTCTGTTTATAATTGTTCTTTAACAAGTTAGACAGATCTTGCACCAATTTGGTCTACTACTCAATCTGTTGACATATGGTTGACTTCATTCTCTATATTTTTATCATAACAAAAAATATTAATATTGTTTCTAACAATTTATTTTAAGTGATGATAATTCAATGTTAAAATCTATCAAGCATTATATATTGGACTTGAAATGAAGATCAAATTGGAAGTTGCTTATGCATTCAAGTCAAATCATTCGAGATGAGAGCTTAAAAGATAAACGCCACGAAAATTCAAGATCGAAGTCAAGTATTAAAAACCAATGACAAGAAAGATAAAGATCAAAAGTTCAAGAGCCAAATATGGAAGAAGCTTCGGAAGAAGATCAAAGATTTGATTTCTTAGGCAAAATGTAAAGGTACTAACACTTTGATATTTGAAAATGAATGGTTAATCTCAAAATCTTTCTATACATTAAAAACAATTTTTATGCATTAAAAGTCGATCCAATGCAACGTTTTAAACAAATAAAAAAATGACTTTTAAAAGTGATATTTGGACTTTAAAAAAAAACATTTTTATCATGAAAAATTAGTTAAAAATATTTTCCAAAGGTCCATGCACTTCAAAACTTTCAAATCAGAACAAACAGGGTCAAAAACGTAAAAACACCGAGCTGCAAGGACGGTCAACTGCCCAAAGAGGTGGTCAATTGGACCGGTCGACCGGACCCCTTCTAACGGTTTAAAATTTGACCGCTTCAACTTCTGATTTATGCTGTACAAACGGCTATATTGATCTTCCAGACAAGAGACGGTCGATCAGACTTGTCTTCTGCAAATACAGATTTATTTCGTTTTTTAACTTTATAAATATTCTCACTCTTTCCGTTCGTCACAAGATTTTTAAGTATATCAAAATGAGATATTTTTGTTTTAAGAATTCTTTGAGCTTTCTTTTACATTCATTTCATTTGTTTCTTCATATAAAAAACTTTGATTGATTCAACCTCAAAGTTTTTCATCTTTCTATATGCTTAACTTATTTATATCATTCTTAAAAGAGTAATATATTCTTGAAGAAGGTATTTACACTTACATTGCATAAATCTTTCTACTTCTTCATGTTGAAAACTTTGATTGTTGAATCAAATTTTTTGAATTATTTCATTCATCAAAGTTTCTCATATCTTTTTGTGCTTAACTTATTTATACATTCTTAAAAGAGTGATAAATTCTTGAATAATGTATTTGCACTTACATTGCATGAATTTTCCTACTTTTTCATATTGAAAACTTTGATTGATTAAATCAAATTTGTAAAATTATCATATTCATCAAAGTTTCATATTTCTCTCTTAATGCTTAATTTATTATACTCTTTCATTAAAAAGAGATATTTCTCGAAAAGATCTTTTTGAACTTACATAGTATTTACTTCATCTTAACCTTCTCATTGAAAAACTTTGATTGATTGAATTAAACTTGTAAAAACATTATATTCATCAAATTTTCTCATTTATCTCATAGTACTTGATTTATTATAATCATTCATTAAAAGAGAGATATTTCTTGAGAAGATTATTTGAATTATCATGGCATTTAATTCTTCTTCATTTTCTCATTGAAATACTTTGATTGGTTGAACTTAATTTTTAGTCTACATTTTCATCAATGTTTTTCATCTAACACTTGAGCTATTATTTGTTACTATTCATTGAAGTGTTAGCCTCCTTTAGTACTTAATTTATTTTGTATTATTTATTAAGAGGGGATTTGATTGTAAAATCACTTTGATAAAGTGTTGGTCGTGTTGAAGTCCTGGAAAGCCCAACATTGTGTAAGGATTGATGTTCTTAATTGTAAGTCACCGTATGAGTCATACTGAGGTCACGTAAAGCTCAACTTTGTAAAAGATCAATGCTTCTTGTAAGTCACCAGAAGCGTTGTAAAGGGTTGGATTGCACCACAAGTCAATCAATATAGTAAAAAGGCCTTGCTCGTGTCTGAAAGCTTGGTAACGCTGGAAGTAGATCATTGCTTTGGATCGAATCTCCACAATTAGATCATTTGCATTCTCTCTCCCTTTTAATTATTGCTTTTACACTTATGCTTATTATTTGAATTTATCAATTTAGTCTTTACTTACTTTCTTATTTGTGCCTATTTGTTTAATTGAAATATGTACTATCATATTGGTTTATATTTAGAAGTAATTTTGGAAAATGTTTTAAAAACCAATTCATTCCTCTTGATTAGTCATTCCTGGGCTTTCACAATCTTAATCTCCTTCTTCCCATTCAAATCCCTCCTCTGTGGTGCCTCTTCCCTTTGGTTCACCTTCTATTTTCTAGCAACCACCTTACAGTGACACTCATAACTTAATTCGTTCTAAAGTTGGCATGTTTCTACTTCAAATCTTAATGAACTTAACTTTTATAAGAAGGCTTTGACTGATCCAAATTGGAGACTTACTATAGAAAATGAGTTTCTTAGATCCTAACTGCAACAATACTAGGCAGTTGGTACCCTGTCCTTCAAATGTTGTTCCTATTGGCCATAAGTGGGGGTTTAAGCTTAAATATATGCCATATGATTTGTATTTAGAATGGCATAATGCGCGAATTGTGGCCAAGGGATTTAATCAAACTTATAGAATTAATTACTTTGATATTATTCCAATAGTAAATCCAATTCAATTCATATTTGTATATACAGTCTTAACCTTGACGATGTCTCATGGTTTGTTGGTTCAACAACTCGACGGACATAACACATTTCTAATGGTGACTTGGCAGAGGATGATACAACCTCTGGGGTTTGAGGTTTCTATGGTTTCCTCTCATATGATTAAATTGACTAAAACTTTGTATGACCTCGAACAAGCTCCTCTATCTTTTTTTAACATCAAGATATATACTGTCCCATTGCATTCCAAGGCCGATAATTCATTGTTCATGTTTAATTCGGCAATTTCTATTATTATTATTTTGATTAATGTAGATGACATATTGGTAACAAGTGATTGTATTTGTCCTTATCTCGTTAAGACGTTATTTTCCCAACTTAATGTTCAATTCGCCCTTTAGGATCTTGGTTCTCTCGATTATTTTATGGGTGTTGAGGTTATTTCTTCAATTTGATTATCCATTTGAGCCAAACTAAATACATTTGACATCTATTGTCTACGATGAATATGCTCGACTCCAAGACGTGTCACCTCATTTTGACCTCGGAAGGTTGGCCCACCAAGGCACATCAGATGAAAGTGGTACATCAGCTTAGCTATGGTCTCACCTCAACCAGGTACGATGATAATGTGAAATGTGAACCTGGTTAGTTGCCATCCGGCTGCCGTGTGTGTGGTGACCTAGAGCCCCATTCAGAAGGAGTAAAGCTTCTTTTTTTAGTAGGATGAAAGTGGTACATCACCTCAGCTATGGTCTCACCTTAACCAGGTAGGATGTTAATGTGAAATGTGAACCTGGTTAGTTGCCATCTAGCTGCCATGCTTATGATGACTTAGAGCCTCATTCAGTAGAAGTAAAGATTCTTTTTTTATAAAAATGGAGGTGAACATGAAAGTTAAAATCTACAAGTTAATTTTGCAAACAAGTGGCACCAAAAGCATCATAGTTGTAATGATTGATCATAAAGAGGGTAGCTCCCTCACTTGTTGTATATTATTCAAAAATCAATAAGATGTGAGTGGAATGAAAAACCAAATTTGGAGGGCAAAATTTAGGTTTCATAGGCCAAAAGAGGCTGCGGTCACATTGGCATTTGTACGCGGTCGCATAGATTTGTATTTGAAGGAAAAAAGAAGAAGAAAATTAATATTCCTCTTCTTTCAATTAATGACTATATTTCAAATTTCATATATCAATAAAATTATCTTCATTTTCAAACATTTGTTCCATTTTCACTTCTACTCTTCCCCTCCTGGGCCTATATATATATATATATATATATATATAGAAAAAATATTGAAACAATTAGAAACACCTGAGAAAAATTCTTCATTCGAAAAGTATTGAAATTCATTTCTTTCTTCATGTTCAAATCCTTACTTTATGTTCTCAAGTTTTGGAGGATTACATTGAGTGCTTAAGTATTAAATCATTTACAAGGTTGATAAATCCTGCAAATCATTTGTCAAAATCCCTATAAGCATCAAATTCAATCCCAAGGGGTCAAATATCGTATAAGGACAACGATCACATATTTGAGCCTTCTTCTTCAATTTCTTCTTGTTCTTTGTTTTCGTTTCTTCTCCATTGAATGCAACAATATTTTCAACAATCTCAAACAATATTTCTACAATAGAGAATGGAACTACCATGGTGAAGATCAAGTGATGAATTTCGTTTCTTCTCAATTCCCTTGTATGCAACCATATTTTTCAACAATCTCAAACAATATTTCTACAATAGAGAATGTAACTACTATGGCGAAGATCAAGCGATAAATTTCATTTCTTCTTCATTCCCTTATATGCAACAATATTTTTCAACAATCTCAAACAATATTTCTACAATAGAGAATGAAACTACTATGGCAATGATCAAGTGATGAATCAAGACCTCGTTTGTGTGGATTATTTTGACGAAACGAACTTCACAAGATGGCAAGATAAATTGAAGTTCCTTCTGACGACCTTGAAGATATACTACATCCTTGATCCAGATTTGGCAACATTACCAGAACTAACTAATGGAGAAATCGATGCAACAAGTGCCGAAAGACAAAAAGCCAAGAAGATGAACTTATATGCCGTGACCATATTCTCTACGCTCTATTCGATCGATTGTATGATTTATACACCAATATTTTCTGCAAAGGAAATTTGGAACCTTTGGAAAGTAAGTACAAAGTCGAAGAAGAAAATACCAAGAAATTTTTAATTTCAAAATATTTTGATTTCAAATTTCATGACAACATTCCCCTTCTTCCCTAAATTCATGAGTTATAAGTCCTTGTCAATAAGTTGAAGGTTGTAAAAATTGATATCTCGAAAACTTTCCAAGTGGGAACAATTATTGCAAAAACTCTCGGAAACCTGAAAAAGATATCGGAAGAAAATGGTGCATAGTTTCGAAGATTACTCTTTGAAACAGTTGCATAAAAAACCGAACCTTCAAGTAAATCCAACAAGAGAAAGTCTTGAAGGAAATTTTACCAGTCCAAAGGTAGTTGTTTTGTATGTGAAAAACCTAGACATTATTTAAAGGAATGTCGACACTGAAAATGAAACACCTCCAAAAGAAAATTGAACTCCATCAAAGGATAAAACATTATGGCCACCGTATGCAAAATTAACACAATAAAGGAAAAGTTCATGGATTGTGGTATGACACATGTGAAACCGAGCATATATCATATGACAAGTTTTTTATTCAAAATATATTATGAAGTTGGTGTAGATCAAAAAATTAAAATTGTAACGAAATTCACTCCAAGGTGTTAGGGAAAAGAAATGTGAAGATCATCTTCACTTCCGGTAAGACCATTACTTTAACCAATGTGCTGCATATTTTGATATGAATAGGAACTTAGTTAGTGGAAATCTCTTAGAAAAATCAAGCATAAAAAGTATGTATGAGTCTGGTGAACTTGTATTATTCCTAAATGAAAAATTTGTTGGGAAAAGCTACTCTTGTATAATGAATGGTCAAATTGTGTACCGTTGACAAGATGATTAATAATAAAGTTGATTTTGCTTCTATTGTATATTTGTTTACATCATGGCATGCTAAATTATATCACAGAGGTAATGGTATTATGAAAAGAATGTTGAAATGTGACTTAATATTATATAATGAAAACGTTGTATTTAAATATAAAACATGTGTCTTATCAAAGCGTAAATAAGACTTCTAATATTTTAGAATTGATTCATACGGATATATGTGAGTTAAATGACATGTTAACTAGAGGAGGAAATAGATATTTCATTACCTTTATAGATAATTACTCTAGATATACATATGTTTATTTGATGAAACATAAACATGAGACCTTTGGTATGTTTAAAATATATAAAATGAAATTGAAAATCACTTAAGCAAGAGAATAAAAACTTTAAAAAGTAATAGAGAGGGTAAATATTTTTCTAGTGATTTTAACCTCTTTTGTGAATAACAAGGCATAATTCATCAATGTTCTGCACATAGGACACCTAAACAAAATGATTTAATTGAAAGAAAAAATAGAACCTTATAAATGCTATCTTAAGTCATGCCAAGTTGCCGTTTAATTTCTAGGGTAAAGCATTGTTGAATACTGTAAAATATTAAATAAGAAGGATATTAAATAGGATTCCTTCTAAATTTACGAAAGTTTCTCCTTATTAATTGTGGAAAAGAAGAAAATCTAACATTGGATACTTCAAAGTGTGTGGGTGTCTCGCTTATTGTAAGAACACGAACCCGAACATGGCCAAGTTGGGTTCAAGAGACATTAAAAATGTCTTTGTTGGATATGTTAGTAATAGAAAATCATATAGCTTATTAAATTTGAAGACCAATGTGACTATTGAATCCAGTGACGTAGAGTTCTTTGAAAAATCACTATTTTCGGATAATGAATTAAGAAAAACTCTTAAAGAGATCTCAAACCCTAGTGGAACACACGATGAAACATATTCTAAAGGCGTTAATGAATCTAATGAGCCACGAAGGAGTAAAAGAACTCGAATTAGAAATCTTTAGGACCGGATGAAATAAACTCTCAATTTATTTCCTTTTACATAGTAGAAAGAAGTGAGAAGAATGTTGTATGAACAATTCTTTTTGTTCTACAAGTAGAAACCTATTGTAAAACTTATAGAAAAGGCTATAACTTCTTGTAATAACATACTTTGGAAAAATGCGATTAAAGATGAAATGAATTCAATTATGTCAAAGATGAAAGCTTATCGATTTACCGCTCGGATCCAAAGCTATTGGATGTAAATGAGTGTTTATAATATGGATGATTCTCTTAATACCTTTAAGGCGAGTGAATTCTCCAAATGGTCATTAAACTTTGCAAAATATTTTCAAGGGGTCACTGAACTTTAAAAATCACATAAATGGTCACTGAACTTTGCAAAAAGTTTCTACGAGATCATTGAACTTTAAAAATCACATAAATGATCACTGAACTTTGAAAAATATTTCCCTGAGGTCACTGAATTCAGTGACCCCTGGGAAACATTTTTCAATGTTCAGTGACCTTGGGGAAACCTTTCTTAAAGTTCAGTGACCATTTAGATGATTTTTAAAGTTCAGTGTCCCCATAGAAATTTTTTTACAAAGTTCAGTGACCATTTAAGTGATTTTTAAAGTTCAGTGACCCTTTAAAAACTTTTTGCAAAGTTCAGTGACCATTTGAACAATTCACTCCTTTAAGGCTAGACTAGTAACCAAGGGCTACTGAAAAAAGGAAGGAATAAAATATTTTGATATCTATGCACTAGTTGCTAGAATAATATCAATTAGGATATGATTCACATTGACTTTCATACATGACTTGCATGTTCATTAAATGAATGTCAAGACGACACTCTTGAATAGGGATCTCGATGAGAAAATTCATATGAAAAACTTGAAGGATTTGCTCTGCCCGAAAATTAACATAAGATGTGCAAGTTAGCTAAATCGTTATACGGTCTAAAGCAAGCACCTTAGAAATGATATGAAAATTTTGACTTATTTATCATATCATTTGGTTTAAATATAATAGTATAGATAAATGTTTGTATTCCAAATTATGTGATGATTATGTTATATTTGTTTGCATATATATTGATGACAAGTTGATTATAAGCAATCACATGAATAGAATAGAAGAAATGAAGAGATTTCTATCTTCCACATTTAAGATGAGTGATCTTGGACAAGTGGATACCATTTTGGATATCAAAGTTACTAAAACTAGTTGGGAATAACATTTAAGTCAATCATATTATATTAAAAATATGATAAATAAGTTCAAACATTTGAACATAAAAAGAATTTAGTACTCCTCTTGATCCAAGTCTAAAGCTTATAAAGAATGATGGAAGAGCAGTTGCTCAATTGAAGTATGCAAGTGCTATAGAGAGTTTTATGTATGCAGTTCAATGCATAAGACTAGACATAGCTTTTACAATTAGGGTGTGTTTAATAGAAGTTGAATTCCATGGAAAATGGAATTTGAATTTCATCTTTCCAAATTTTGGGTGTTTGATTGGCAAAAATTTCCAAGGAATTCATTTTCCACGTTTTGGTGCCACATGACCTTTCTTCTTTTGGAGGAAAATGAATTCTCATCATTTGGTGAGAATTCAATTTCCACGTTTTGGTGCCACATAGACCTTTCTTCTTTTGGAGGAAAATGAATTCTCACCATTTCCGGTTTCCTATAGCAACTTTTTTTTTCTTTTTTTTTTTTTTTTTTTTTTTTTTTGTTGGCAATGAAACAAATTTTAAGAATTATTGTAAAAAAATATTTCCCTTTAATTGACAATTTTCATGTAAAAGAAAGTCAAAAGAACACCAAAGGATAGATGATTTTCTTGAATTTTTTTATTTTTTATTTTTATTTTTATTTTTGCAATGGAAACAAATTTCACCCCAACATCAGTAAAATCTATCCATTTAATTGACAATTTTCATGTAAAACAAAGTCAAACGTTCAGCAAAAGACACTTTTATTTCAACATTTTTCACGTGAAAAATTATACCAATCAAATACAATAATTTACAATTCCCAGGAAAATAATTTCTAGGCAATTAAATTCCCTAAAATTCGTTTTTAATTCAATTCAATTCCATCTTTGTAATCAAACAGACTCTTAGTAAACTTAGTATATTTACTAGTAATCTGAGCAATGATCATTAGAAGACTATTGGAATAGTTCTTGGCTATTTAAAGAAAACCAAGATCTTAAGTCAACAATATATTAAATTCCCTATTGTATTAGAATGATTTACCGACAATAGCTAGATATTTATTATGGATGAAAGTAAATCTACTTCAAGTTGGGTGTCTACTATTGGAAGAGGTGTAGTTTATTGGGAATCGAATAAACAGACACGTATAACACACTCGAATACGGAACCGAACTTGTAGCATTATCAAATATTGGAAAGAAGTTGACGGCTAAAGAATCTAATTTATGAGATACCTTTGGAACCGAAAAATACATTTTCAATATCTATCATGTGTAATAGTAAAGCCACATTAACAAAGGCATACAATGAAAAATTTAGACATTAGACATGATTACATAAGGAAATCAATCAAGTATAAAATAATCTTCCTAAATTATATTAAGTCAATCTAGAACTTAGATGATCCTTTAACTAAACCTCTAAATAGAGATTTAGTAACATCTACTTTGAGTAGGATGGGATTGAAGCTCTTGAACTAAAATGTTCACTATTGATGGCAACCCTACCTGTTGTTACTTAATAAGTAATTCACAAGTTCAAAAGGTAACAACAAGTCATTCGATATGTGGATAGTTTTAGCATTATAAAATCCATGATAACTCTTTCTAATTAAATAATGCCGATTGTTACTGAAATAAGGGGTGAGCTTTAAGCTTTTAATGAAATTCAATACTAAATACAATTATTCCAAAAGTAATAAAGATATTGGAAGAACTTCACCTAGATGAACTTCAAGGTGGTGCCGTCTCAATAGAGAGTTAGAATTTCTCTCTTAAAAGTTTGTTGAAAATGATAATGTAATGTCATATTAACACTGAGCGAGTTTGATGAACTTGAGAACGCATAGTACTTTTGTGTGTGTGTGTGTGTGCTCTTACCGGTATTGTCACATCAAATAATTGATTCAAGACTTAATGCTACATTTAATTTCGACTTTACTTTGTTTAAATTACAATATTGTTAGATTTAAATCGAAAGATATCTAATCCTCATACGTAGTATTGTATATTTTGAATATGACATCTTATTGAATGTTGAATAAGTGGGAATAAAACGTGTGTGAAATGAAAAACCAAATTTGGAGACCAAAATTTGGCAAAAAGGTTGCGGTCGCATAGATTTGTTCTATGTGACTGCATAGAACATTATTCTAGCCATTTATGACCCTTTTTATTTGAAATTTGTTGGCTTTCCTAGTGTTTTTTGGCACCACTTCGTATGGCATTATTTGATGACTATACGTATGTGGTTGATGATCAAGAAAATAAAGAAAAAAACAGATAGAAACATATAGAAACACTTGACAAAAATTCCTCATTCCAAAAAGCATTGAAATTCATTTCTTTCTTCATATTCAAACCCTCACTTTGTGTTTTCTAGTTTTGAAGGATTACACTAATTGCTTAAATGTTAAATCCTTAAAAATACTTGATAAATTCAGCAAACTATTTGTCAAAATTCCAATAAGCATCAAATTCAATGAGTGAGGGGACAAATATCATTTGAGGACAACGATCACATGTTTGAGCCTTCTTCTTCAATTTCTTCTTCTAGTTCTTAGTTTTCGTTTCTTCTCCATTTCTTTGTATGCAAAAGTATTTTCCAACATCACTATGATCGATATATGATAGTGATTGGCCGAGTTAAATGAAAGAGATAAACATAACATATACACTAAAGTGATAAACCAAAAAATGGTAAATAAAAAACAATATCAGGTGGAAGCAATGAATTCTTTTGTACAACAAAAGGAAATGAAAATGACAAAAAGAAAAATTGAACGAGTCGTGGTTATTGGTACTTTTATGGTCCAGTCCTGACCCACCGTCCACCCACCCACTCCCCATCAAATTTTGTGGACAAAAAATTGTATATTCAATCTTCTTTTTTCTTTTTGTTCATATCATCCTCTTTTTTTCTTTTTCTTTTTCCCCATTCTTTTTTATCTTACATTTAGCCCTTGATTCCCATTATTCTAAAAAATCATTTTTTCAAAATTATTTTCAATCACACATTATTCAATAAAATAATATTACACGTAATTTCAAAACTTTTCTTTAATTTTTAACCACACATTATCCATCAATCTATTATTCAAAATGCATTATTTCTCTCAAAATTGGAATCAAACAATGGCTTACTCTGTTTATCATCGCCAAAGAAACCAGTAAAAGAAATTCATGGCTCATGACTATGATAAGGTAAAATAAAATTGTTGGCTGATGAAAGTGACTATACAAGCTTTAATGAGAAAACCTTTCTCTCCGACCAATTGTTGAACAAGTGGAACCTAGCACCGTCCATATATATTTAATTCTATTTTTATAATCAAATTGGTAGAACTCACGTACGATTTTAATTTCGATAATTATTTTATTATAGAAGTCTATTATTCAGTTTCAGTGGTCGAGTCCAACCATTTCTGCTACGTGCTGTTGAATACAAAAATGAAGAATAAACAACATTTTAATTATAAGTGTTTTTAAAAATAAAAATAAAAATCATGTTTGTCTTGTCCAATTTGAATGTTTCCACACAAAGGATGGTTGTCCTTTTGTCTGTTGTAACTTTTAAAAAGGATGCCCATTAATTGCAAGACTTTGTCATGTATGTCGGGCCCTTGTCATATGTCCTATTATCTCTCAAACACGAGAGCTTGGAATATTAGTTTGTAAATTTCTGCCTTTTTTTATTTATTAGCGACTCAATCTACGAATTTAGTTCCTCGTCAAGGTTATGAGCAAAGGATGTACATTATTCTCAAGAGACTATGAGAATGCGAAGTGCTGAACGGACAGGACCACGTAGATCTTATCCAAGAAGATTTACCCCTATTATTAGAATAGTGAATGTAAAGTTAGCTCAACTATTAGACGATGAAGTACTTTACCAAAGGTCTATATTTTGTTCATACTTTCAATGCTTTGAACTTTATTTGTCCGCAACGACAAGAAGAGAGCTCGCATGTATTGTAAAGAAGAATATCCAAGAAAAAAGTGGAAACCAAGATGTAATATGATCCACTTAATGGTGTAAGAAAAATTCGTCAAATTGTAATTCTTATACTCGGCGTCGAAAAGATTGTGCCCCTGTTCGATAGGAATTAAAATTAGAGTTTTAGTAGATTTTAATAAAAGTTTTTAAAACGCAATATTGAAAAGTTGTGAAATTTATGAAATTTGTGATCAAAATTGATTGTTTGACTTTAACTTAAATTAAAATCTAATTTAAGTTAGTACCAAACAGGCCTCTAAAACTTACCCCATATTTTTGGCAACACATATATATGGGCCCTGGGTTATTTGACTATTTTTATAGGTGATGTTTTCAAGTTCGATCTGTCTACATAATTGCACAATGCATTCACAAACGGATTAATCTACTTATACCAAATATTTTACCTAATTTTTGACCGAATTGACAAGTGACGCCCCCTATTGGAGGGGCGCTTGTCCACTCCAATAAGGGCGCGACACTTGTCAATTCGATAATCTATTTGGTAAATGATTTGGTACATATATCATCTTCCTTCACAAACAGACCAAGCTACAGCAACAGGGAGGCTGATGGCCTCCATGACCTAATCCCACAATTAAAGGGGTCCCCCCCTTTTTAAGCAAAATTCTTCACAAACGAGGAAAAGTTCATGGTTTTTGAGTCAGTAATTCTCCAATAATTTCCCGCACATATTTTAGTGAAATGAGACTATATTAGTAAAATAATAATAATAATATTAATACTGTTAGGAAGTAGAGATATGTTGAGTTAGCATCGAAGTCATTGTGTCTCAATTGATTCAAATTGTAGTGTAATTACTCAATTAAAGTTTTGCTATAGGTATTTTTTAATCTTAGAATTGAACACATTAGTTTCATAAACCTGCTACTTCTAGAGCTACATGGGCCTTGAACAAATATCTTTATCCTAGTTTCATGGCAATTGTCGTCGGATCGATCGGGTAGTTGATGATAAATAGATAATCTCATATTAAAATATAAATGTAAATCGTAAATGGACATACACACGTATAAAAATATGTATAATATTTGATTAGGTGATGATATTAAAGTTTAATTTCTAAGGCATCGTTTGATTGGGATTCAATTCCATGGAAAATGGAATTTCAATTCTATGTTTCCCTTTTTTTGTTGTTTGATAGGTTTTATTTTCTTTAGAATTCAAATTCTTTGTTTGTCTTGGAATATGAGATTTTTCATGAATTCAAAGAATTCCAATTCTCACCAAAATGGAATTATCAGTTACTGTAACATTTATTTTTATTTTTAATCTTAGAATTGAACACATTAGTTTCATAAACCTGCTATACTTCTAGAGTTACATGAGCCTTGGACAAGTATCTTTATCCTAGTTTCATGGTCATTGTCGTCAGATCATTCGGATGGTTGATAATAAATAGATAATATCATATTAAAATATAAATGTGAATAGTAAATGGACATACACACGTATAAAAATATGTATAAATTTGATTAGGTGAGGATATTAAAGTTTATTTTCTAAATTATAAAGATTGTTGAATTCAATATCGAAAAGCGTTGGAGTCATTTTCCTGTCAAACGATGGCTATCTGTCTGAATTGACATTAATGAAAACCAATAATATATGATAACCATGTGCCCTAGAAACTTTGAAATATTAATTAATTAACCACTATTCAGTTCCTTTTTATATGTAAAAATAAATAAATTATTAGACATAAAGTATTTAATAATTCATTAATTGCAGTAGATTTAGTCCCCATTTGATAGTAATTTTTCATTTCAAAAATTAATTTTTTGACCGTTATTTCACTATTTCAGTCGTAATTTTTTACTTCTTCACTTACAGGTGAGATTCACTTTCCCTCAAACAGTTAATAAATCAATTCTTATAATCACTACTGAACAGGCCTTTAGAAAATTCTTAATTTTAGCAATGGATCAAGAACACATAAGAAATGTTAGATCTCTATTTCACAAATTTATATATGAAATATTGAATTGATATAATGTTAACTATTTCAATCAATATGTGTAAGGATAATGCAAAATATTGATTAGTGGTCCAAAACTTATAGTATTCACTCTTATGGGTTGAGAATACAGAAGGATAAGTTCTCCACGCAAATGAAAAACAAAGAGTGTGGAATTGGATAGGTAAAAAACATAAACGTGGGTAATCTCGAGCCATTAACCAATATTTGGTCCGTGCAAGTTGGCACGAGAAAACGAATATTGCAGTGAGTCGATATTCAATGCAAAATTATGTTTGATATATTCATGGTTCAAAAAATAAAATAAAATAAAAAATGAATTTTGTGATAGATGATGATCACACACCAGGGGCGGACATAGAATTATTCATCAGTGAGGACGAGATGAAAATTTGACTAAAATAAATTGTGAAAAAAACCAAAAAATCAAAAAATTTAAATTTAATAAATGTTAATTGAAGGTTTTTGAAAAATTAGTGGGGCAGCTGACTCCACTCGTTCCTTAGTGAGTCCATCCTTGTATGCATCACTGGAACGTTATTTAATAGTGATACATTACATTTGTTTCTTAGAGTTGATTGCAATAAATTTACTGTTTTGGTGATAAATATCGCGTATTCATCTCAAATTTGTCGAGAATAAAGCTTAATTTTTATTGATGTACAAATGTTTTGATAATGTATGCTTAATTTTTTTGAAATCATACAGACCACTTCACTAGATTCATAAATTTTTCAAGTCCGTTACATTGAAAAGATATAAATAATTATTGAAATTTCAAATATACCCATTAACCTAACAATTAACAATGATTAATTTTCTTTGATTTATACGTTTATTTTAATGATTTATATATTGTTAATTGAAATCATAAAAATCACCAACGAGATTCTAATAATTGTCTTCTAATCATTATTATGAGTTGAAATTCAATGTCTATAATTAGCTTGATTAATCGATATTTCACCTCCTACTAAGTACTAAATGAGAATACGATAAATTATACTATGTCGATACATCAAAAAATTTGTCTATATTTTTCATTTGCTAGCCAAGAAAAAGTAACATGTTTAAGGTATTAAAAATATAAAGGGAACCAACAAGTTCAGTATTTTCCTAGGTCCGGAAAAAACTCTCGAGCGATTCAATTCAATTATTCTTAGGTAAAAATATTCGAATGTGTATTAGAATCGAGAACTAACGAGTTTGGTTTGATTCTAGATTCTAGGCCAAGAGTCGAATGATCAAATAAAAATCAAATCTCTCTAATTTTTTAAATTTTCTATATCGAATAAGCCATTTTTTATTTTTTTTCATTTTTTCTAAATAAATTTGTTTATTAAATAATTAAATTATCCCAAGGCTCCAAATTCCAAAGGCCGGGTTCAACTTGAGCCTAAAATAAATTTTTGGTAATCTGCATACATTGATGTTCGAATTGGTCTATGTTACTCATAAGAATTAAGATTGAACATATCATTGGATTTATTAAATGTTGAACACTTTAATTATGGTAAGGAATCAAATGAAACGAATTGAACCAAATGGAAGTGAATCGATTCATTTCATAATTAAATTTGAATTCAACAGCTTCAATTATTAAATACCCAAAAAATCTTTTTCAATTTAATTTTCTTTAAAATCGAATCGAATTAGATCATGTCTAGGCTTAAGAATTGTAACTATAAGCTAAATATTTATTAAAACTTATAATAATCAGTGTTGTAATTTATTTAATTATTAAATAATTAGATTGATTCATAAATTTAAAATAATATTAAAGCTAAAAAAAAATTACGGCATCGTTTGGAAACGATTTTTTGAATTGATTTTTTGACTGTTAAGAGAAAAATGGGGATCACCTGTGAGAGAAAAAGTCAAATTTTACGAATAAAATAGTGAAATAACAATCAAAAAATTAAATTTTTAAGGTGAAAAATCACTCCCAAACGACCCCTACGTCTGTGATCGCCTATTAGAACCTAACCTCCACATCTCATCACACTTTTTTCGAACAATTATCATAATTATAAAACAAGTTGACGAGGTTTACATCAAGAACATAAATTAAAGAGATCTAGAAAGAGAAAAGTACAGTGTCCCACAAGCAATAGACACTTAAAAACGTGTCAAAATTCCTATGGCTTATATCGTCAGTGGGAACAGCCACACCGCAAAGCTAGAATTGTTGCTGACTCATTAATGAGCCAGCACAATAATTGCTGGAATCTCCTGACTCGGCGACTCACACTATTCCATAAGAGCAATTATATATAAAACAGTCGCTCATTACTGTAATTGTCGTATATGGTATATAATGTGATAATTTTTTATTATTTCAAGCA
This sequence comes from Olea europaea var. sylvestris, assembly GCF_002742605.1. Classification (NCBI taxonomy): domain Eukaryota; kingdom Viridiplantae; phylum Streptophyta; class Magnoliopsida; order Lamiales; family Oleaceae; genus Olea; species Olea europaea. Next base: position 23,465,544 of record NC_036248.1, on the reverse strand, counting down.
TCAAATCATTAATTATTGCATGTATGTTAAGTAGGATAACTACGATAGTGAACGATTACAGATAATATTATTTTTTAATAAATAAATAAAAAGGTGATGTTACGTATAGGGTAATTAGCACAAAACGTCCCTACCTTTCGATATTTTTGTGGAAAACGTCCCTACCTTTCATTTTTTGGTGGATTACACCCTTACCTTTACCTTTTTTTGCGCAAAACGTCCTTCTGTCAACTCTCCGTTAAAATGCTCCGTTATATCAAAAAGGTAATTAGCACAAAGGTCCCTATCTTTCAAAGTTATTGTACAAAAAGTCCCTACCTTTTATTTTTTAGTATAATTAGTAGAAAAGGTCCCTACCTTTAAATATTATTGTGCAAAACGTCCATACCTTTCATTTTTAGCATTTTTACCCCTACATTTCACCTTTCATTGTGCAAAAGGTCCTTTTCATCCATTTTTTCAATAAAACGACGATTTTAGTCTCCTATTCAAATAAAACAAAAAGAAAAGATAAATTACCAACTGCAACCATAGTCCTTAAATTTTTAAAAAATTACAAAAAAGTCATAAATTCTCAACCACCACCATTTTCACAACTTATCAAGCTGCTAACTATAAATCCACATAATACCACCTTTCAGCCACCATGCCCACCGGACTCCACCACCGTAAATGTGGTTGTTTCAGACAGATTGGTGACCAATACTATGGAGGAGGATATTGGGGAGAGTGAGGCGATGCTATTGGTGGTGGAGTCCGATAGGTGTTGTGGTCGAAAAGTGGTGCTATATGGATCTATAGGTGGTGGCTTGGTGGGGTTGTGAAAGTAGCGGTAGTGGAGAATTTAGGATTTATCTGTAATGTTTTGATAGATTTAGAACTATGATTGCAATTAATTAATTATTTTTTCTTTTCTTTTTGTTTTATTTCAATAGGAGGGTAAAATCGTCATTTTATAGAAAAAATGGATGAAAATGACCTTTTACGCAATGAAAGGTGAAATGTAGGGGTAAAAATACTAAAAATGAAAGGTAGGGACGTTTTGCACAATAATATTGAAAGGTAGGGACATTTTCTGCTAATTATGCTAAAAAATAAAAGGTAGGGACTTTTTGTACAATAACTTTGAAAGGTAGGGACCTTTTGTGCTAATTACCTTTTTGATTTAACAGAGCATTTTAACGGAGAGTTGACAGAAGGACGTTTTGCGCAAAAAAAGGTAAAGGTAAGGGTGTAATCCGCCAAAAAATGAAAGGTAGGGACGTTTTCCACAAAAATATCGAAAGGTAAGGATGTTTTGTGCTAATTACCCTTATGTATACATAATAGTGTACACATAGGATTTTATACCATATGTGCACTTTGAAATGTACAAAAAACATTATTATAAAAAGGACTGTAATCCGTTTGATTGCAAAAATGAAATTTAGGTGTAAAGAAAAAGAATTTCAGGGAATTGAGTTATCTAGAAATTATTTTACTGATAATCGTCAATTATTATGTTTGATTGGTATAATTTTTCACGTGAAAAAATGTTGAAATAAAAGTGTTCTTGGTATTAGTTTGGCTTCATTTTACATAAAAATTGTCAATTAAAGGGATATAATTTACTGAAATTTGGGACAGAATTTGTTTCCATTGCCCAAAAAAAGTTAAGAAAATCATCTATCTTTTGGTATTCGTTTGACTCTGTTTTATATAAAAATTATCAATTAAAGGAAAATATTTTTTTACGATTAGAGATAGAATTTGTTTCCATTGCCAAAATAATAATAATAATAATAATAATAAATTCGATAGTAGCCTAGAAAATCAATTCCCACCATAATTTCCAAGGAAAACCAATGTCTAGGTAGCAAGAAAACCAATTACCTCGAAAAAATATGCTATCAAACAGTCAAAAAGTGGAAGTTAAAATTTAAATTCTATTTTCCCTGAAACATAATGTGCTATCAAACATGCCATTAAAATATTATTTAACTTTAATCACCCAACTTTATTTTGTTCAATCTTTTATTTTTGCATCAAATTGGTCACCTAATTTTCATTTTAGTTTCAAGTTAGGCATGCAGCTGTTTCTGCCACTCAACATTGTCAGTATCATAACTTCACTCAAACTGATAAAGAGGAATTGCGAACGGGATCGAGTAAAATATTAAAAAAGATACAAAAATCGAATATTGTTAATAAACATATTAACAACCACAACAAATTGAAATTAAATAAATAAAATCAAGTGTTCGACCATTTTATATACAGTAGAACCTTGATAAATGAATGTTTGAAAAATTAATAATAAGATTTTTCAATCCCGACCTCGGCCAATGTACTAAATTAATAACCCCATTAATTAAATTTATAAGATGATAATTTTATTATTATTATTATTATTATTATTATTATTATTATTATTATTTATTTACATAGATCCTTCAAGTTCCAACGAATATATAAAGTAATAAAAACAAAAGTACTTTATAAATTAATAAATATTCATTTACCGATAAATTAATTAACCCTTTAACATAAAAAAATTTTCTAGGTCTCAACCTTATTATTTTATAAAGATTTTACTGTAGGTTTACATACGTGATGTATAATGTATAATACATTGAATTATAATTTCAAACATGCAAGTCTGATCCCTTACTTCTAGTGGACATGATAAAATTATACTCAACCCAAATATCCAATTGTCGAGCCTATTAATTCATCAAAAAATGAAGTTGAAAAGCCCATAATAATGATAAAGAAATCAGAGAATCGTGATCGTTTTGATCCAACAACATGATCATAGCTATCCTCCATTTTGTGATCATCTATACAATTCAAATTGTTTTATCATTTTCGAATCGTAGATACGTACAATTCAAATCGAATTTTAGCAATCTTGGGCACCTCATATCAACAAAATTGACGACATGGTCTACAAATATGGTGACATAGCATTAAAATTTGTCAACTAATTCATGATTTCGTCCTTCTTAACAAATTACAAATGTTGTCGTTTAACGTTATCAAATCTATTAACATATATGAAACCCAAAAAGTTCATTAACTAGTTTAGAACAAAATAAAGCTTGATACCTAAAACGCGAAGCTCTATAAGTTTGGGGACTAGCAATGTTTTTCCAAATTCTTTAATGCCCCACACCCCGCCGCCACCGGCCACCCTCTCTACCATTATATATTCCATTCCCCAACCCTCTCCTCTCCTCTCCTCTTCCACTTGGAAATTTTCCTCTCCCATTATCACGATTCTTCAACGCACAATCCCAACCAATCCAAAACAAACGAGCATAATACAATTTTAGCCGTATAATTGAAGAAGCTTAGGAGAAAGATTGATGAATATGGAAATCCCAGACATGAAATTGATAAGTGATTTTGAATGCCTGCAGAACCCAACTTTGATTTCACGTTTGTTTTCACTTTCCGGACCTCGAGTTTTCAGTTTTTGGAAATGGGGTGCTGTGATTTTTCTACTTTTTGCAACTCTTAGAAGCTTAATCAAGAGAATCAAACTCATTTTTGTCCATTTCTGTTCACTCATCAAGCCTTCTCCTCACCCTTTCAGTGAAGATTTTGAGTTTAGCGAAGGCGATGATTGTTCCTCGATTTCATCGGAAGAAGAAGAGGAGAAAAATATTCAAACTACTTCGATATCAGATCAACGTAAAATTGATGGAGATTTTTGTGTAAAGGGGCGGCAAATTGGTAATTTGAGGCAACGGACGCGGCGGAGCAGCGGCGATGAAAGGTTTGCGTGGTCCGAATTTACTTGCGGTAAACATGTTGTAAAGCTTTGGGATAGTTTAGATTTTGGTTTGAATTTGGCTGAAGATAATGATAATAATAACTGTAAAAGCGTTGTTTCGTTATGGGATTTTGATCATGAAGAGAAAAAAGGCAATTCTTTTGGCCGAAGGTGGAATATTCCGGCACTGGCGATGGAATCTCCGGAGGTGGTTTTGACTGCGGAAGGTAATGAAAAGAGGGACGACGTCGTTCTGGGTGGTTATGACAAGAGAATGCCACGTGGGATTCCGGCTATATATGCTGAATGGGGCCCAACGAACTCCACCGCAGCTGCGGCGGCTGCTGTCTCCACTGGCGGAGTTGAAAAGGTTTATGTCCGAAACGGCGTTACTGGGGGTTTAACTGTTGGTGACATAAGGAAATTGAAGACTCCGATTGAGAATGTGACGGAATCTGGCGGCGAGACATGGTGGGAAGCTGACGCCGTTATTGTGTAGGACGAGTTGTACTGAGCTGTCGTCCAAGAAACCCCGTGGTTCCGTATGTTGACCCTTGAGTTAACGTGTTCCATTTGGAAAACGTAAACTCATCTATTCAAAATTGTACAAAGCTTCTTGGAAAGAGACCGTTGTCTGTCTGTAAATGCTTTTATGTTAATTTATGAAATCGATAATTATTGATCAAATTTATTTTATTTTAGATATCTTTCAACTTTTTTTTTTCTTTTTATAAAAAGACTTGACGTAGCAACCACTTCTAAGGGATTGTTTGGTACGGATTAAGCCCTTGTTTGATTTTCATTACATTACATTACATTACATTCTATTTTTCTCTCTCCTATTTTCAACCACACAATCTTCCATAAAATAATATTACACGTAAATCGAAAATTTTTCTTTCTTTTTCAACCGCTCATTTTTCAAAAAATACTATTCTATACATTAAATTTTCCCCGTAATGGGGGCCAAACAAGGGCTAAAATTTAATTTTAATTTAAGTTAAAGTCAAATAATCAATATTAACCATAGTTTTTATGGGTTCCACAACTTTTCAATCACATATTTAGAAAACTTCTACCACAATTTGCTAAAAAATATAATTTTAATCCATACCAAACATCTTCTAAGTAAAATGATAATTTATGTATTTAACAACTAAAATATTTTAGTTGTTAAATTATAAAATCTTTGAGAGATTTTAACAATTAATCTGCCCTTGTAGAGCATTAATGTAAACGTAAAACAAAAGGAGAGTAAGATGTGGTTTGAGTTACTTGTAAGTAGTAATTTTTTGCTTATAAGTAATATAATTTATAGAGACATTTATTTAAAAAAAAAAAATCTCAAGATATAATTGTAAGTTGATTAAATGTGTTAGAATAATATATTTAACCATAAAAAATACGTTCACAATGTGTTCAGAAAAATAAAGAACATTAGTTATGTTTGATGTACATTTTAGATCGGATAAGAAAATATTAAATCAGATTTGACATTTGGTACAATTAATATTTGGATTAAATTAATCTGGACGATTATCCAACCTAATTTGGACTAGTCCAACAATCAAATTGTAAAATTACAAACTTCATTTAGTCTCTCCATACAAAACTGAAATACTCATGAAATTGCACTTCTTTTATCCGTAAAAGCTAATAAAGCTATCCGTAAAAGCTAATAAAGCTATTTTTAAGCAACTTGTATATGATTTAAGTTTTATTTATAATAGCATCGCGGTTTCTAACAAAGCCTTTTTCAAGTGGTGCCTACTTATTGATTTCATAACAACAAATGCGGTTCAACGATCATTTTTTATATATATTCAAAATCAAATTATATATTGTGATTGAGACTTGTTAATTTCGTAACTATTAATGCTCTTGTTATAATTTTTTACCATTATTTTAGAACTCTTTTTTTTACATACTTATTTTTAACTATATATTCACACAATAAAATATTATGTATGTAAATTCAAAATTTTTCTCTACTTTTATTCCACATTAACTTAAAAATTATTATTAAAAACTCATTTTTTTTCCAAATAATGATTGTCAAACATAGGCTTAGTCTATTCAAATGTTTCTTTAAGATATCAAGTTTCCTTTTCATAACTTTAACTTCAGAGAAAAAAAAAATGACGATTTATATTAATTGCACTTAAAAGGCCAGGAGAAGTTAGACGTTGACTTAATTAAATTAGATTAACATAAATATAAAAAAAAAATCAAATATCTTATTTTTCTCATATAAAAATAATTTTTTCACAAAGAAAAAATTAAATTGCCAATGCTTACCCTTAAATCCGCCCCTTTCTTAAAAGGAGATTTAGAGCACCATAGTTGACATTTTCAATTTCCTTATATCTGGAATATGGTAGGCATATTCTATTTCTTGAAAACTTAAATTTGAATAAAAGATTGGGGGGGCGGGGAATCGTTTCTACCTTACCTAAAAAATAAACAATAGGGCTGGCATTTATAAAAGCTTCGCCAACAATATAAATTTTCGATTGATTCTTGCTGTGCGATAACCAAAAAAATGTAAACAGCCTGATTCTCTTCCTCGCTAGGCTCAAAACAATAACTTCGACCTACTGTAGATTGATATGAAATCAATTAGTTCAAATATTATAATGTTTTTTGAAATGAAAATTAGTGGTGGCTAGATTACATGTGTGGACAAGTGGGGTATATAAAATGTTCATACTTATGTCACGTTCAAATAGTATTTTTTAAAAAGGTTGAATCCCAACCTTAAGGGTCCTTCACCGCCCCTGTCCTGGAGTATCGTGAGGGAGGTAAATCGCAGTTTATGTCTCCAAAGGTACAGGGTGGAAGGCTGCTTGTACACTTGCACTTACCCAAGAGCCAAATCCATATTTCAGGATTCGAACCCTTGACGCAGCAGTCTCAAACAAAGCTGGATTTCTCCACCCTTCCCTTTTACCACTTGGAGATGTGCCTGGGGGCAAATATGATGGACTGCATTGTGCAACAAAAAATTAACAAATTGAAAATTCCGAGCAAATTATTACTTATTACTAATAAATACACCTTTGAGAATCAATTAAAACTCCAAAAAGCTATCTCATCAAAGTAAGTCACGTGTTTTGTGTCGTCAATAACAATGTATATTCATATTGTGCATGTGAATGACACTTATCTGGATTAAGTAATAATCACATCATGGTCTAAGCATTGATTTTCATAATAAAACACATCAAAGCACTTAAAACAACCAAAAAAGAAAAAAAAAATATTGCAAAACAATATTTTGGAAGGGGGAAGATTGCTTTCAAAAAGGAAAATAAAAGAGCAGTTACTAGCGGTTGGTAACTCTGAACCAACTTCTTTGAATTTAGGTCAAGTAAAACCATGTTTATAGCCTTTTTGCTTTGTTTTTAGGCACAGTCTTCTTCGATAAAACCCATGTATGTTCGTGACTTGAAGCAGATAGACATCAGGTGCAAATGTATAAAATGTTAGGAACCTTCGCTAGCACAAAATGAAGGTTAGGGTATAATTTGCAAAAAAAGAAAGTGTTGGGAATCGTTGCTGCAATTTTTCCTAATTGTTTTGCTAATAAGTAATATAATTTCAAAAGACATTTATTCAACAACAACAATAATAATAATAATAATAATAATAATAATAATAATAATAATAATAATAATAATAATAATTTGATTAAATTTGTTAGAATAATATATTTAATCATACAAAATACATTCATAGGGGCAGGGGCGGACCCAGACGACTTGGGTTAGGGGGGCAAAAATAAAATTTATAGGGTATCTTCTAATAAAAAAACTAAGGGGGAAAAAAAAAGAAAAAGCTAAGCAATAATTTTTTTCCCCCAAAATTTAGAGGGTCAATTGCCCCTATAAACACCCCCTAGGTCTGCCCCTGCATAGGGGTGCTCAAAAAAATAAAGAACGTTATGTTGAAGCACTTATTAGATCGGATTAAGAACTTATTAAATCATATTTGATGTTTGGTACAATTAATATATGGATTAAATTAATCTAGACGATTATCCAACCTTATTTTGGACCACACGTAGAGAAAACTAGTCCAAGAATCAAATTGTAAAATTACAAACTTCATTTAGTCTCTCCATACAAAACTAAAATACTCGTGAAATTGCACTTCTTTTACCGGTAAAAGTTAATAATGCTATTTTTAAGCAACTTGTATATGATTTAAGTTATATTTATAATAACATCGCGGTTTCTAACAAAGCCTTTTTCAAGTGGTGCCTATTTATTAATTTCATAACAAGAAATGCAGTTCAACAATCATTTTTTTTTT
>NC_036248.1:23381573-23457062 GCF_002742605.1 Olea europaea var. sylvestris | reverse complement strand
GAACCCCGTAGCAATGGAAACTATGAAACCCACAACGAGATTGATGCGAAACCCAAGAACGCCAATACTAACCCGATTTTGGATCTTGAACCCCAAAATTGAACCAAGAAACCCTATATTAGCGAAGAACCTAAAATCCCTTGATTACAATTAAAAGAACCCACAATCCAATTGATTAGAATGCCACAAGAAGTTGATTTTTGATAAGTTCCAAAATTGTTCAAGAAGAACAAGAAATTGAAAGAATAAATTTCTCTCTTTATAATATTAATCAAGCAAAAGTCAAAAGTTCTTACAATGAAAAATATTCTTCTATTTATACTAATGAATAAAAAAAATGTCCAAAACCATCAAATTATGTTAATAATTTGATTTCATAAGAATTCTATCAAAACTAGGAAATTCGGCCAAAATTAGAAAATTCGCCAATTTTTTGGCTTGTGCGGCCACATGGTGTAATTCCATGAGGTCGCTTGGTTCAACAAAAAATGCAATATTTATTTTCGGTATGCCACTGTGCAGCCGCATGATGTTTTGCCTGTGCGACGGCATAGGCGTGTTTTCAGCCTCCGGTTTCGTCGCTTGATAACACATTGATCCAAGTTGATTCGACCTTCGACCCGAACATGAAAGTTGCTCCATTTTGAGTTCCGAACATGGTTCCATCAATGATTTCTTGAACAAGCAATCCCATCGCTTGTTTCACTTGCTTTGCCCTTGATCGCGTCATTGGTCCGCCATCGACTATCAACGGGTCTCGTCTCGCACTTACCTTCGTCGGGCTCGACTCCTGGATCATATCATTATTGCTATGTGATGAAGAGGGTTGCAGAAAGAAATTTAGAATTTGAGATTGTGGATGAAATTGGAAAAATATATTTTGAGCATTTAGAATGGGTATATGCTTAGATGGTGGGGGTGCAGGTGTTTTAGTGGAGTGATTCACTATTTAAATTGGGATTAGAGTGGAGTGATTAATGCTCCAATTGGGGATTAGATTAATAAGTGAAGTGATTTTAATAAAATTTGTTATACACTTAATACTTTTTCCAGTATTTAGGGAAATTAATTTTTGGAAATGTATAAAATGAATATTATTTTTTCGGAAATGTATAAAATGAATATTATTTTTTCGGAAATGTATAAAATGAATATTATTTTTTCGGAAATGTATAAAATGAATATTATTTTTTCGGAAATGTATAAAATGAATATTATTTTTTCGGAAATGTATAAAATGAATATTATTTTTTCGGAAATGTATAAAATGAATATTATTTTTTCGGAAATGTATAAAATGAATATTATTTTTTGAAGAGGTGTGATATCTAATTTTCCCTAAAAGGGGAAAAAGTAACTAACTATTGAGCCCAACATCATTTATAACTGTTCTAGGAAAATTGGTTCAAACATGTTATAGATTTTCACTCACTTTTTTTAAGTTGGCGCAAATCTCGTGCCTTGAAAATGCCTATGTCGATATACCATCTAAATTGGCCAATGGCAAAGTTTCAGAGCTACTCAAGATAATGCCCATGAGCATCTTCCAAGGCAATCCATCGATGGAGGTCCTACAGTGACGTGGATAGAAGACAGACCATCATGGATGAAACCAATTATAGCCTTCCTCAAAGATCATATTGTTCTTGACAACAAAGGTAAGCACATAGGCTTAGGTGGAGAGTAGCACACTTCACCTTTAAAGGTGATGTGATGTACAAAAGAAGCCCTCGTACTCACCCATATGCCTTTTCCTAACCCAATCTACATGACCGATCCTCTATTTTAGAAAAGTTTGAGATCCTCACCTCGGATGCTATCATTTCGAGGTTTACCCCTACTACTAGAACCACGACAAGATTCAAAAGCCAATTTTCAAAAAATAAAAAAAACTAAGGTTTCAGTAAAAACAAAGAGATAAGATAAATGAGTAAATGATAATGATTTATGGGACTTGGACAAAAATAAAAAAATAAAGATGCTTGCTAGAATAATAGTTAGTGGCCAGAGATTTTTCAACAAGGTTTAAGGATGAGGTTTTTGGAGTTCTAACAAAAGTGAATATTTGAAGAAAGAAAAAAGGGGACCTTTTATGGGCAGATTTAACTCACCTTAGCAATTGGATCTAATTACGACAAGTCTGAGATGTCTATTTGTGAACTTTATCCAAACCGTAGAAACGAAATGACTAATGAATCAAAGGCCGGGATGAAATCGTGCATCATATGCACTAAGTATTGGCACGTTATCTCGGAGTTCATAAAACGACCCATCATTATGCATCAAATGTTTCAACTATGTGTGCATTGGAAAAATGCAACACCCAGCTGACTCTTCTTGAAAACATGTGATCTTTCAAATTATTAGCATGCATAACATCAATATCTTTTCACTTCAGAGGCTACAGCTTCCCTCTGCTACAGTGTTTCACCTAATTTTAGATGCCTTATCCTTGAAACATGAGACTACGCTTGCATCAATATGATTCTACTATCAAAGGCCCTGTCCCTAAAATATAGGACTTCGCCTTTGTATTTCTATTACATCTATCTTCAGAGGCATCAACCCAACAATGTAGAACTTCGCCTCTGCAACATGTCTTCAACTTAACCCTTAGAGACCCTTAATGAAAGAGACTTCACCTCTACATAAACATCTTTTATGCTATCAATGGCTTCATCCCTAAATACAGAAACTCCAACCTCTCAACTATTTCCCACCCTTGTATTGGGACCTCACCCAAACTTGCCTTCACTAGTTTAGGGTTCAAATCTCCACTTATTGCCGTAGTACATAAACCTCATCGGTAATGAAAGTCCATGCATTATAAGAGTATCTATATTTAAACTTAGGAGACTAACTTGTTGTACATCGTCAAAACTAAACTATTTACTTCGCTCAATGTCACCACAAAACGGGGACCACTGTAATATGGTCTAATGCCTTGGTAAAGATAGCAAATTGGAACATCATTACTTCTCCAACCGTAATCACATCATCAGTACAGCTAAGTTAAATATTAGAGGCAATTTGTTATCCCCCCATCATAATATATTTCACCTTCTTACCAAAAATTATGCCTTATATGAATATTCATATCTGAACTTGGGGACTATTGATATGTTTCATCCTATGAGGTTCTAATCATTAGTCACGTGGCGTTAGTAAACAACTCACCTTAGGCCAACACTCTATATCACTCGCTTACCTAAACCAATCTAAGCTAACAAAATAGGAAGTTGAAATGATGCATCACCTTCCTCGAGGCACCATGCAGAGGTCAAATCAAGTTAGATGCCATGATCTATTGTAATTTATTATCGAAGTAAAGAGCTTTTAATTCTACAAAGGCATCTCCATAGATTCGCATCTTCTACAAGATCTTCCATAAAAGATCTTATGTGACTACCTTTTCTAAAAGGTCTTCTATATAAGGTCCTATGTGATTGCTTGATGTGACTTCTCTACAGTAGACACCTCTCAACCAACTTGTCAACCTTCTTTTCATTTAAAGATAATGCAATTTTACACTCTTAATAGTAATATTGTCTATTGTTATTATTTCATCTCTCCCGGCACTAGTATGTATATTTTTAGCTCACATCTTGTGTTTTTCTTACACCCAAATATATAAGTTGACTGACCAAAGTGCTTGCGATCGCTTTTCCTACATCGAAAAAGGACATGTACTTCAAATTTTTTTTCCAAATATGCAGGAGCCTTAGGCATGAATTTGAGTGGAACCAAGATCTCTTGACTACGTTACCCTGCCAAAAACAATGGTCAAAAGTATATTCCATTTTAACACCTCTAAAAGAAAATATCAAGACTACATGGATTCATTATGTTCTCCATATCTTTTAGAGTCACGACCATCATTTTACATGTCACAACTACCATAAGGCCCACCATAAATTATATTGATGTTTCAAATTATATTTTTTGTACTATCGAAATGGTTTTCCTCGACATTGTGGTGGATTGCTCGGCCTTCGTTTTAATAGGTAGAACTGGAGGAGATTAGCTCATAATGGATTATGTTATGTTAGATTCTCCATTTAAATTAGCTGCTCTACTTCATTCTTAAGTGTGTTATGCCCATAGTCATGATCATATATATAGTACTTTAGCTGATTTGATCTTACATGGGTTCCTTTGATGTGAGGTGGCTTTTACAATAGGTTCAGATCTTAAACTTGGTAGAGATCATCTTTCAAATTAGATCACTGTACGAGATAAGTATTGAATCTCGTTGGTTGTGCTGACCCGTTGAAGATAGAAGGTTGTGTATGTCATTTGTCGTCCACCACCATCATCAATTTCTTTGTTGGCTCATGGGTTAGTACCCTCCATTGCTTTGATTTATAGATTACGTTAAATCATTCCTCCACAGTAATGTGCTTTTAGGCCCTAGCAATGAACTTAATGCAAACAAAAAGTCCTTGTCTATAGCACACGAACTTGCGTTGCTCGAATTTCGTTCAAATAGACTTGAGAAATATTGAAATCCACCAACTAAAGAAATATTAAATTATTATTAATAAAAACCGTATGTAGAGTTTTCAAACCCTTAACACATATTTAAAGAGTCAAAACAATTCCTGATTAAATCAAAATCTTAACTCAATCGACAAATGTGAATAAGATTATAAAAAATTGCAAAATTGATGAAAAAGCCCTTAAATTGACTCAAAACAGAAAAATGCTAAAACGTACCACTAAACAATGGAATTTGACCCCAAAACCTTGTCATACAAAAAATTTGTACAGAATTGAAAACTAGGATTGAGCTTGCTCATGAAAATCTGACACCCAAACTAAAAGTTATTCACGTTTTCGTATATCTATTCTATTTTTCCTCTTTTCCATCTGATTTGTGATTTCTCTTCTAACTGTTTCACATCAAAAAGCATTCTTGAATCGGAGTGGATTCACGAGCTTGATTTTGGGTAATATATGATATATTAATTATTTCCATAAGCTTTATGTTTTGGATAAAATGATAAAAATACCTTACATCAGTTGGTATTAGAGCTGGAATTCCATTCTCAAGTTGATACTGGAGCAATAGCTTGCTTGAAGAAGGATGGGACCAAGGGAGTGAGCTTCGGCCAAACTCTTAACTTTTATTCTTAGTGATATAAGTGGATATCATTAGTGTTACGAGCTATAGATTTTGGGCCAACTTGTGGCAATCCTTGCATAAATACTTGTGGTTGTTGTGAAAAGCATGAAAAAGTGAGAAGATAATATGAGTCATTTGTGGAAAAAATGCCAACAATTGAAGAGGAGTATAAATAATTTGGAGTAATAAAATATTTCCTCGTTAAAATCTTGTCAAGAAAATTTAGTGGAAAAAAGTTTGATCAAAGAAAAAAAGTACAGCTACTCCGCCTAATTTCAATGAGTGAAAATTCTCGTTTCAAGCTATCAAGGTCTCGTATATCAATAACTTCAATATTATAATTTGTGGTAAAGTATGCCTCATGTTATCTTATATAGTTTTCAAATAACATTATCTTCATAAGAGATATTTTATCAATTTTTGATAACTATAGTGACATGATGATTTTAGAAATAGCTCTTGTTGATCTCTTTGAGAGTCTCATGCACATACGGTATTATTTTGAGGGTAAATGCCTTGCATGTTATAGACATTTGTTACACGAAAAATATGCCTCATTAAAAGCTTATTAGGAAAATCCTATTAAATGAAAAATAGTATATTATTCTTCTGAATACGCAATAAAGTTATTAAAAACCTTGCCAGGAAAATCTAATGGAACAAATTTTTGGTTAAGAGAAAAAGAGTACAATGCGTATTTACTCCCTCCCATGATAATATCACTTGAATTATGCTTCAAGTATATTAAATTCTTCAAGAATAGTATTAAATTTATATGTAAGAAAAGTTTAATATAATCACATTTATTATATACATATCAAATTTCATGTAGTGTCACTCTAATAAAGTAGAGACATGTGATTATATCTACCACATAATAACTTATTTATTTATACAAGTTTTCGAGACATTTATTATATGAAGAGCCGTACATTTCATATCATGACTTTACCTTTTTCATTTATATTTCGCAAAAGTGTACACCTTTAGGTATTCAGCTTGTAGATTCAGAAATTTCAAGTTTTTTTTAGTAAATTTAATTTAGGATTGTGTCCTTTTTATTTGGCCAATCATTACTTCGATCGTATATTTTGAAGTGTTTATTTTGATTCATAGCTATATGATGCAGTACATCATGTACAAATTTATTGTCAATAATTTTTTTTTTCAATTCTATATCTTTTTCTCATAATGACATAATCTATTCAGATATTTGAATTTTCATTATTTCAAGTACCTGAATCTTTTTTGAGGTTTTATAATTTGTTATATCTAAATACTGATTAAGATTATATGTCTCCTTAGAGGGATCTTCTTCGTGAATTACTCCATTTTCATTTGATTTTATTTTTTTTATATTAGAATCGAATACAACATCATGTTTCAAGCGTATCATATATATATTAAATATAGTGCTATCAAATTGTTCTCCACGGACATTAATTCATATTAGAGTATTTAAAATTGGTGCATGTGATATTTTTGATCTCTTCAGTCAATAAATGTATCTAAATAAATAATCTTTCAAACTTATGGTTGGAATGATCTTTTCGAGAATTTAGATAATTATGCATTTGTACATTATTTTCAATTTCTTAATTACCCAATGCTGAGAAAATTGTTCAATCAAATTGATAATCATTTTTTTCCAGCATTATAAAATATCACAAACTTGGGATAAGGGTTCAAACTATGCATTTATTCTCAACATTCTTTATTTTCTATCTCAGTGCATTGTGGTAGATCAATTTTACATATGCTGCACTATCAAAATAATTAGATAGAAACATTATGCTTTGATCATAAGCCAATTATAATAGTGAGAATTATGATTTTAGCATGACGCATAATAGAATTCCCAACACAAAAATGAAAAGTAATTTGTTTTCAATTAAATTAATTGGATGTGTTTAACAAACAATAGTGCTAAAATAATTTATCAACATCCCAACTAACACTTATTAAAATATTGATATTTATGCTCATTAGTATTAATAAGACATAGTCTTGATTATATAATATGAAAAGTATGCTCCTAATTTAAAACTTGAACAGTAATTCCGCAAATTTCAAACTGCAAACACCATACAATCTAGTATATATATCAAATTTATTAGATATAAATAGTATTTAGATTATCAATGTGGAGGATGAAGGGGCCCCATTTATCACTCTAATTAATATTAAAAAATATAGGATATTCAGTCTCTATTTTAACTAGTGATTATTGATGAAAAATTTTCTTGAAAGAGAACAAACATCACATATGATTGAATTGAAGAATCTTCTGGTTTTTCAGTGAATATCCATTTGAATTTTCAATTTTGTATCATTATTAATTCAGTGATGATCCAATTGGTCATTCCAAACAATAAAGTCAAATTGAACTTCTAGTTCAGTAGATGATATAATTCAATAATTTAATTTCGAAGATTACGATTAAGTCAAATAGTCAAATTAATCAATGTTATCATAACATTAGTTATATATTTTTCTTAAAGGATGAATATAAGTTCAAAATGATGTATTTTTTTCGAAAATGTGCTACTGTAAGAGCTCATTATCTTTAATTATTGCTTTTTCAAGAAAAATATGTCAATATTACTCTAGAATATTGAAAATTATAATCAATGCTCTTCAAAAATGATAGATTAATTTTTTTTTGAATATTAATAATATAGAAAATTAGTTTCCTTTAAAAATTACAACATAGTATTGAATTATTTAATTTGTGTTTCTTCAAAAACACAATGTAATATATATTATTCCGAGATATGTATTATTTCAAGAGAACGTTATATTTTATTATTGCTTCGTCAAGAGCAATAAATCAATATTATTAAATAATATTATGCCTTTTAGGAGTAATGCCATATTATTATTTAGAATAATAAATTATATAAGAATTTACTTTTCAAGAGTAAAAACATAATTTACTTTAGATTTTATTTAATTATGCACTTCAAGTGCTAGTAAAATCTAACTAGAACATTAAAAATGATTTGCTATTTCAAGAGCAACAATATTTTATAATAAATAGATATACGAATACTAAATTCATAACCATACTCGTATTAAAAAGAACAAGAACGAGATAATTAATTAAGCGATAAATAAAAAACATCACACACACACATATATATGCGGTCATGTAGATGAATAAATACATTCATTAGTAAACAGTAATCATTAATAACCATACTCCTGGGCTTAAGGTGCATGGCTACAGATTGCAACTTGCAGTGCGTAGTTGTAGATTGCAGAATTGATTTCGGAACACATTACACATGCTTATAAAAGACAATGCGGCTATAGATTAGCGTGCATGTGCTTATGATGCTATCTTCCAATTTTTTTCCCTTCCTCGACAGTACTAAACCTTGAGTTATTAAAAAAATTAAGTTATCATGCTGATAACGTGTTGTGAAAGGAGGAAAGAAAAGAAGAGATAATATGAGTCTATGGCTGCTTCAGATAGTTCCCAAACCATATTTTCGTTGATCCAATCAATGAAATCGAAAAGCTTGAAATTTAGCCCATGTTTGGCAATTATGAAAATAAAATTATTTTTTTATCAAATCCATTTTCAACCATAAATTCTCATAATAAAATATTATGTGTACAAATTCAAAATTTTTTCCAACATTTTAACTACAAAATTTTCAAAAAATCGCAATTCCACAAAAAAGCTCATTTTTCTCCAAAAATAAATAAATAAATAAATAAATAATAATAAAAAATCTCATTTTAATGGCCATGAAACATGGGTTTATTTGCATTTGAAGTCGTGTTCACATCCATCCATGACTTCCGATGGCAGTCACTTTAAACTTCTTCCAAAGAGGGGCCATTCAGATATCCTCGGAAAGTGGTGATCCTTCATTATCATTATTGCCAATAATGATTCATCTATCAATCGGCTGATGTTCTCAGCCTTCTAACTTTGGCATCAACATGGCTTAATCCAGAAGACTCTTCGTCTCCTCAAGAATTCCCAATGGTGCTAATTCCTACAATTTCCACCTTTGTAACTGCTATTGATTGATCCCTACATTTTGACTAGGGTCATTTCTAAGGTAGTCAAACATGCTAGTTAACCATGCAAGTACTTCATTTTTCCTTGGTGGATCTTGTTATTCACTTAAATCATTGCGAGTTGTGCCATCAATTTCTTTTTTCAGAGTGGGTGGCCATTGAAAGCGCTCTTATTTCAGTGCGGTAGAACATGCGTACCTGACTTTAAAAGAAATCTACTGGAGGTTTTCATGTTGTTATGCATCTCCACCATTTTGTTGCTACATTAGGACAACAATTTGATTTGGCCATTGTGGCCTTAGTTGGGCCGTCATTGTATGGTCGAGATTTTGTTCATATGGTGTTTTTGGTTGAAGACTGGACATAATTCTTACAGACCGAGCGAGCCTATTGAAGTCAAAATTTGTAACTTTAACACGTAGAAGATTAAGAAACAAAGTTGAATTTATGAAGAACTTGGTTTACAAGAGAATCTTTGTTTGATAATCAATTAATTTTCATTTAAAATATAAGTTGTGCGTTTATCGCACCCACAATGTATTATCTTACTATGATCGGAAGCTCTGAGTCCCACTCTCAATTTATATACCAGACAATATTAATTTTGATTGTTTTACAAGTGTTTTAAGTGTAAAAACTTGTTAGAAAACTAAATTTTATTCACATTCTCATTTCTAACTGCGTTTAAATATAACTCTTCATAAAAAAAACTTCCCTAATAAATCATAACCAATGCGGGACTACTTCAAACTGGATCCATACATTATGATTTTTTCTTTGTCATCATTTTGTCTGTATATTTAATAGTTAAGAGGGCAATAATCTTTAGTCCCTGTTTGGACTTCATTATAATTTTAATACATTTGTCTCTTTCTTCTTTTTAATTATTCATTCTCCAATCAAATGATATTACACATAAATTTAATTTTATTTTTTTAACCACACATTCTTAAAAAAAAAAAAAAATCATTTTTCTAAAATCAATCTTGTTATACAAATAGAATCAATGACAATATATAAAAACAAAGGAACGTGTCAAAAATTTATTGGACGATTTGAAAGAATTGAGCCCCCAGAACCCTGTTGAAAGCTAGCAACATTATTCTTCTGAAGTATATTTTCCCTAAAAACAAATTAAAATGGATCTCAAACTGGGACTTATACAATATCATTTTAAAACTTTTGAATTAAAATCCAAATAAATACAAGTGAGACAAAGATTTTTTCTAGCATAAATTTTCATAAGAAAACCTTTTTCTCTGAACACCTATTTGTATATAAGAAAACCTTTTTCTCTGGACCCCTATTTGTATAATACAGTTCAGGATGACTTTTTTAAAGAAGAAAGTGCTTCATGCTTTTGTAGACCTGATCGTACACGTTTTTAACATGGTTCTTTGAGCCCAGAAACTCGATATGTACCCGTTGGTCTTTTCACCTTCCAACCAAGATTTCTGAGTTCCCAATGGATCTTGTCCTTCACTCAACTTTCCGACCATTTTTGCCACCGGGATTTCTCACCTCTGGCCGAAATCATTACAGACCCTTTATTCTCCAGCGAAATCTGGACCCAAAACCCAAATATCCAAGACAATCAGTGATCGTTATGGTCCAGAAGAAGCCAAAAATTGAAGGCGTGAGTGATGAGTTGAACTTAATTGCCTCACAGAACTTGGACCATGCTCCTGCCCGGAGACGAGTGCGATCGGCTTTCACTAATATTCAGCAGCAGCTCGATCACATTTTATTTAAGGTTTGTTTTGCTTATGAACCATGTTTTGGTAGCTGGTTTTAATCTTGACAGTTTTTGAGTAGTTAAAAATTTTTGTGTATGTGGTAACTAGATGGCTCCAGCTGGGATCAGAACAGACGAGGTGAGCTATACTTTAATCTTCTTGTTATTTTAATTTAATCCAATTTCTTGATTATTTTGTTTGAAATATCAATTAAGTTCAAGCTGGTAATTTTTTATTATATGATGTATTATATTATCCATTAATTTTCTCAGGAAGATGACTGTATTTTGAAATGAAGATAAAAATTTATTTTTCCAATATTAACTATGGAGTATTTAATTTTTCTAGTGGTACGAAAAAAATTCAAAGGGACAAGAAATTTTCTGTAAAAGTTGGTTGCCAAAGCCTGGTGTACGAATAAAAGGCGCTTTGTGTTTTTGTCATGGATATGGTGATACTTGCACTTTTTTCTTTGAAGGTTTGTAGCTTTCCTTCCCTGCATCTCCTTTTAGTTTTATGTTAATTAATAATACACCTCAAATTGTCATTTAACTCGTTTTTCTTACTGTTGGATACTCTTGAGGAGGATGATAAGATACCTAATGTTTTCAAAGTTGGTGCATTTCAGGTATAGCCAAGCACATTGCTGCTTCTGGTTATGGTATCTATGCAATTGATCATCCGGGTTTTGGTCTCTCAGAAGGATTGCATGGCTATGTTCCGTCCTTTGATGGCATTGTTGATAATGTCATCGAACAATATACTATAATTAAAGGTATACATTGAACTATGTGTTATAATGAGCACAAGATAGAAATCTAATCCATTCCAAGTTTATTTTCCATCTCTTAGGTTGATCAGTTTCTGTCGATAAATGAAGGCTATGAAATCTATTCTGGTACTCTGCCCTCACTTTTTTGGTTAAATGTCCAAGCACATCAAATTTTCTCTTACGATGTGCAGGAAGGCCGGAGATACGAGGGCTTCCTTACTTCATTTTCGGCCAGTCAATGGGGGGAGCAATTGCACTTAAGGCGCTTCTTAAGGAACCACGTCAATGGGACGGCATAGTGCTTGTAGCCCCAATGTGTAAAGTAATATTACCATCTTTACTCTGTTATACTTGTGGATGGTTTGTTTCTGATAGATACAGAATACTGATTGCCATTTCATGGATTCAAAATATGAAGGTCGATGTTTGGTCCTAGCCTTTCTATTTCATCTCAAGTGTGAAGTTATTTTCTGCAACTTATTTTAAATTATTTCTAAACCATGTTTTAAGAATCATCATGAACTCCAATTGAGTAAGTTGTTG
Organism: Olea europaea var. sylvestris; assembly: GCF_002742605.1. Lineage (NCBI taxonomy): Eukaryota > Viridiplantae > Streptophyta > Magnoliopsida > Lamiales > Oleaceae > Olea > Olea europaea. The sequence goes on along the minus strand of NC_036248.1, from coordinate 23,444,851 downwards.
GCAATCAGTATTCTGTACTTTTCAGCAAATGCTGCAAAATTGACTTCTTTTCTCCGCTACACTTTACGATATTAAAATTTCAGGATTCATGCCATTCATTGTAACACTAAGTTTTCCATTTTTCTGTATGAAATTGCTGACTTCGAATGGTTTCCAAGATTGCAGAGGACATGGCACCACCTGTTCCACTTCAGGAGGTTTTAATTTTCTTATCCAAGATTATCCCACAAGCAAAGCTCGTACCCCAGAAAGATTTCGCAGAATTGGCATTCAGAGAATTGAAGAAAAGGGAAATGGTTCGTTCAATATCTTCTCTCAACATAGCAGTTTATTTAACTGATCTTATACAAGGAATTGCGGCATCCAATAATAAAAGATTCTCAAGTTATCTATAAGAGCATAGGGATACTCAAATACAGTGGTCTGGATTTGCTCTTAATATGCCTGTGCAGCTTGTGTGTTCTATAAGATTTATGCCAAACGGAGAGTGTTTCTTAATATTATTGAGTTTAAGTGATATGGCTCAGAAATTTAGACCCCTCTGATTTTGTCAGTTTTTTTAGATGATTTACCAACATTAATGAAAAGTGTGGTTGAAAAGTACTGGGTCCTATGAAATGTGTGGTAAAATTAATTGTGGATTTTGGCTGAGATTTTTTTCAACTTCTTTAGATATTCCAAACAGTAATAATATGCCTCTACAGTAGGTAGAGTATGAATGTAACTGATAGGCTTATTTGTTACCATATAACTGTTTGTTCAATCTTCTGATGTGGTTGCAACCTTACAGTTTCTGGTGATTTCATGAAGAACTCGTGCTTCTGAGTCGTCTGGTTTCCATGTGCACATATATGCACTCGTATTTCCGAAAATTGATCCATAGCATGAAGATGCAGATGTTTTAACATGTTTTTTGAGATGCAGGGTTCATATTATTAACTGGGATGTAATGTTATTTGTGTCAGAAATTTATGTGAATTTCTTGTCACAAAATGTAAATCACAATTAAACAGAAGAAAGGGGAACATAAACACTGTTGCAAATTTTAGGAATTCATGTTTTTGGGAAGGCTCAACTAGACCATGGCTATATACTTTTGAGTAATATATACTTAAAAAGAGCATTGAGATAGGGGATTTTTCGTGTTTTCTTCTAGGTAAACAGCTTTGGATACTACACCAGATGAAATTTCAGTACAGGGTTGTCTACACAACGTGCCCATGCAACTCTAGTCAACCTGAAAAGTTGTGTGCACCAATGGTAGATGTTAGCTAGGTGCCAGATCCACAGTCAAGGTTAACTATAAGACTAGCACCTAGCTCAGATCCACCCTCTGCGCACCACATCTCGGGTCTGCTAGAATTACATGGGGAGTCATGTCAGTTATGCACAGTATTTCTCTATGGTTTCTTTGAAATAAAGAGTTAGATGTGTAAATGCTGCTTCGTTACAACTTAAGTCTCTTTCCGGAGAAATTTCGAATAACTGTAGTTTTACCTTAGGCATAAAATCAGTAAACTTTTTACCCTGGAGAATAGAGATCAGTGTAAAATTTTCTGCTAAAAGTTCTATTGGTTTTTTTGTAGACTCCATACAATGTAATCTGTTACTCGGATCAAACACGACTGAAGACAGCCGCGGAACTCTTAAATGCTACAAAATATATTGAATCACATGTGCAGGAGGTCAGTATTTACCGTCTTTAGATGATAATTATAATTGGCATTATGACACATTCGACCCCAGTATCATTAACAATTTTTAGAGATATTGCAGGTTGCATCTCCAATGCTGATTCTTCATGGAGCTGCTGATAGAGTGACAGATCCTCGAGTGAGCCAGTTTCTTTACGACAATGCTTCTAGTGAGGACAAAACGCTTAAACTTTACGAAGGAAGTTATCACAGCCTTTTGGAAGGGGAGCCTGATGATAGAATTTTGACGGTTCTCGGTGACATAATCACGTGGCTTGACGTTCGCTGTTCTTTGAAATAGTATTTTACCCGTGTTACGTGCTTAAGCCATGATTGATATGCATTGCTCGATAATATAATGAAGGGAAGATGGTAGACCAGTTTTTAATTTTTATTCATGGTATATGACAGTCAGCATAAAGTTTGAAATACGAAGTTTTTCCATTTCAATTATGCTACAAGTACAGATAGTGTTTGACAAAATTTTTACAGAACAATATTTGGCAAAAATTCATTTGTTTTCGACTGAATATGGGCAGAAATTGCACTGTACAGGTGTTGAATTCTCTGTTTCTAGTGCCCTCCTCCTGAAACCCTTCATTCTTACTAATTAGTGAATTGCCGTTGTATATTTATAACATAATATTAAAATGTATGTCTGGCAAAAATGAAGAATAGAAACAACAATTTTCTTTTCTCTTAATAAGTTCTTACTTTTGCAAAAAGTTTGTTTAATTTGACTTCATTCAAAGGATCTATTTGAGTTCATTATCCAAAAACTTATCTCTCTCTCTCTCTTTTTTTTTTTATTATATTTAACCGCACATTCTCCCATTCAAATAATTTAACACGTAAAACTAAAAATTTTCCTTGCTCTATAACAATTTTTTCTTCAAAAAAAATCACTACTATAAAAATCAATTTTTTGGAAGGGGAACTGATGATAGAATTTTGATGGTTCTCAGTGACATAATCTCGTGGCTTGACATTCGCTGTTCTTTGAAATGGTAGCGGGCTTCATCATTTCAACCTTGTGTTAAATGCTTAAGCCATGATTGATATGCAGTGCTCTGTAATATAATGAATGGAAGATGGTAGGCTAGTTTTTAATTTTTAATTTTGGTATCAATATTTTTTATAGCTCAATGACAGTCAGCATAAAGTTTGAAGCACGAAGCTTCTGCATTGCCCTCCTCAGGCCTTCATTTTTACCAATTAGTGCATTGCACGTTGTATATTATGAGAAAAAATATTTATAATTATAATATTAAAATTTATGTTTGGCAAATATGAAGAATAGAAACAACAATTTTTTTTTTTTTTGAACTTTTTTTGTTGTGTTTTGATACCCATTATATATCGAGTGATGATTTAAAACAAATGTCAGATAATTTATCAACACCATAGAATTGGCTCGACTCAAAAATGACCAACACTCTTAGAGTGCCCAAGTTTGAGTTGATGTAATTGGTTGGAGGTAATGTGTGTGTGTGTGTGGGTTAGCCCATTAACCTTGTTATTAAGTTGGCACATTTAAGTGAATCTTGACCCAACTAGTATTGACCTAAGATTGTGGCAATATATGTACCCTTACTAGTCGTTTTTCTCATGTGCGCGTGTGTATGAGAATGCAATGGAGAAAAAAGAAAGGCAACCGGAGTGGTAAGAGCAATTGAGAGCTTTACTTAGTGAGATGCTGGGTGTCTTCCTTCTTCTCCTCTTCCTTTGTGACATTGCAAATACCACCACCATTAGAGTCTCTTTTGTAGGGTGAAACTTGGGGAAACCAAGGTAAAGGAAAGGTGTGGGTCAAGCTTGAGTTGGGAGGTGTTCATTTGATGGTTTTTTTGAGCTCGGACATAGATTTATCGAGGAGTTTTAGAGACAAATGATATCAAAACTCGAGTTGTTGAGAAATTAGTGAAAAACTCGAGAAAAATCGACTGGAAATGGTCTGAAACGAAGCTGGAAAAGCAGCCAGAAAATTAGACGAAATTGAAATGTTTTTCTTTGAAACTACCAGATATATTTTGATGTTTTCGGGCCAAAACACAGATCGGTTAGAGAAACCAACACCACAAGCAGCTCAACAGTGGACGCATAAGTTGGTGGTTCGATGCATGGTGGTTGGTGGTAGCACCTAGCGCCGATGCATGAAGCCCACGATTAGCGTCATTTTGGGCACTTGGGGATATGTCTATCAGAGTTCGGAGATGGTTAGAATACATGAGGTTTTTGGTGACTTGACGAACCCTGTGGTGTTGTCGAATTTCAATTTTGAGCGATATGGTGAAATTTGGATGATTTTATCCTTCGACGTTCTGGTATTGGGTGTTGTTTTGTGTTGCCTCAGTTGACGGAAGCTTTGGAGCGAAAAGTGGTAGCCTTAAAATGGTAAATTCGCATGTCTCATACTTTATGAACCCACAGATATGGTCCGCTCAGTATCGTGTTCTTTCCTTTTATTATTGCAGTTATGGTTACTTGTAGAGTAATCATTTACTTTTTGCATTAAAAGTCATCGTGTGGGGTAACATTATGATTGATGTTGCCATGAAGGGGTAATCATTGCCTGTTGTTAGACCTAAGAACAACTTGTTAATTATTTGCCTTAAATTCTTTGTGAATTAGTTGCCATTTAATTTTTTCATTATTAGAATTGCACATGATCTTAGGAAAGTTGATTTGATATTCAGTGTGAATTTTGTTGGTACTTTGCTGGTGTTCATGGTTTGTTGCATTTTGTGTTTCGTACATTTTTTTGGTAAAATGACAACACATTTTGAGTTATGTTTTTCTAATAAAAAATATGATTATTTAATTTTGGCAAAACGAAAAAATTTTTTACAAAACTTTTGATCACAAATATAGGTTTAAGGCAAGGGCGAAATGTGAGGGGTATTTTTAACTGCAGTATTTTTGGACATGTTGGAAGATACCATCTTACGAATGGTAATAAAAGGAAAGATAAGGAGAGATGAGACGAATGTTGCCATTGGGTCTAGTTATGACCAAAGTAAGGTCTATTGAGAATAAACCAGGTTGCTGTATGTACATTTGTGTGAAATCTTTTCTACATGTATGATTGCTTGATTTTGTTGCGTTATTATATTATACTTTCAATTTATTTGTGTATGTAACTACATGAATTAAAATGATCTAATTACTTTGTGTAATGTGTTTGAATGCATAGTGGGTTGAGATCTATTACCCTTTGCTCTATGAGTGGTGTGAGAGAGTGTGGTCATGAGAAGAAAGGGGTGCCACCGTTTTCTCCTTTATCTTTGTGAGCCTGTGTGGTTTGTGAGATTATGTAAGGTAGTCATGTGTGAGTTATCTTCTTCCTCCTGGTGAGGCTCTTTTGTAAGTGTAGTGAAGTAACTAACTCTTCTATTCTCTTTGTGAGTGCCATCTTCATCCTTTCCTTTGTGGATTTCTTGAGCTTTGGTGTTGGAGTAACCTTGAGATGCATGGGTCGATTTAAATGCTCTCTAACCTTTGTGATCGCCAAATGTGTTAATTTTTCTATAGTGGGATTTGAGATTCACTAGCAGTAAGTGTGGACATGTATATTGGTAATGTGGAGTATACTTGAAGGTGCATTGGTGATATGCATGGGGATGTTGAGAGTGACATTTGGATCACGAGTAGAGAGGTGATTAAATTTTGAAATCCTTTATCCTTGAAGATCTTGATCAGGTAGAGTGTGAGAGAGACACTTTTATCACTTCTGTTATGTGGAGATCCATTATCCACTTTGATTTGGAGAAGTGAGTTGGTGATGGATGATTATCCTGTAGACTCAAGATATATTGTGATTTACCAATTAGACATGAATTTAGCGATTAGTCTAGTGAGCATGGTAAGCGATAAAAAGAGATATATGTTCTCGAGGTGCGAGCAACATGGAATGGAATAAGTGTGGTGAAATCTTTTTGTTGGATCTGTTATGTATTTGTTTGATGTGTTAGCCGTTTGATTGATTAACTTGACGTTAATCTATTATTGTGTGTGAACATGTTTGGAAAAGATTTATGTGTGTTATCATATGTTATATCTTCATCAGATGTTTATTTGCTCTTGATTGATTATTATGATTACTTTCTTCTACTCGGGTCTCTTGACCTTAGCCCCGGTGAGTACATGGAGCATATATAATGTGTTTCAGGTTCAGACATGAGGTAAGGTCTGTGACTCCAATTTTATGGTTACCTTGATTATGCAAGATCTGTATTTTATTTGCTTGCAGATTGATTGGGTATCAAGGTAGAAATTTGTTGAGTTTTGATACCTAATAAATGTCAAACGATGATTTAAAATAGATGTCATATAATTTATCAATGCCATAGACTTGGCTAGACCCTGAAACGACCGACACTTTTGGAGGGCCTATATTTGAGTTGAATTTAATTGGTTGGAGGTAATGTGTGTGTTGGCCCATTAACCTTGTTATTAAGTTGGCCCATTTAAGTGAGTCTTAACCTAACTAGCATTGACCTAAGATTGTACCTTCCTAGCCTTTTTTTCTCGTGTGTATGTGTGCATATGAGAATGCAATAGAGAGAAAAGAAAGGCAGCCATAGTGGTGAGAGCAATTGAGAGCTATGCTTGACGAGTTTTTTGGTGTCTTCCTTCTTCTTCTCTCCCTTTGTGATATTGCAAATACACCACCATTAGAGTCTCCTTTGTGGAGGTGAAACTTGGGGCAACCAAGGTGAAGGAAAGGTGTGGGTCGAGCTTGAGTCGGGCGATGTTCGTTTAATGGTTTTTTTGAGCCCGAACAAAGAAATATTTTTCGAAAAGTTTCTGCAACATTTTCCTTACTCTATAATGTTTTTTCAAAAATTGCTATTATAAAACTTGTTTTTATGTGAACAATTGGACACAAGCAAGGGCTAATTGCATTTGATTCATATTAATCGGGAACCATAATTTGGGACAATAAAAAAGACTTTATTGAGTTATTGGTGTTGCCCAATACTCAAGTCATATAGTTTTTAGACAAAAATAATTACAGTCATGCATGAAGTTGTACGGAAATACAAATGCAAAAACACTTTAATAAAGGATTGGACTACAAAAGTGATCATGAAAGTTGGGAAATAATAGTAGAATTGTTGTAATATATAATTAAATAATACAAGGACACAAATGGGAAGAAAAATGCATTGAGGAAATTCAAAAGGCGTGAATAGAGGATGAACAAGAAATATTTATTTAGGTATGGAAAAAGGCAAGGGTAGATACAGGCATGAGCTCGATTGTACTATGGTCCATATTTACCCCTGCAAATGTCCACTTTGTTCTTAACTTTATTTATTTATTTATATAAATTCATGTACATCTGTATTGCAACCCGTGTCCAAACTCAAGGCTAGATCCACCACTAGAGAAAGGGCAAATGGAGAGTGGTAATTAGGTAGGGATATATATTAAGCCTCCTTTTGGAAATAATTTATAAATTGATATAAATGAATAGTGAATAAATGAATACTACTTGTTGCTCTATTAAAATTAGTTTTGAAGATTGATTGAATGTGGTAAGGAATATTATTTATCAAATTCATAGTGATCTCAACTAGTTTAAGCAGATTGTATATGTAAATTGGATTGTTGAAATATAGATAACAAGCAATTATTCAAGTACACGCATCCATACATACATAGTCGGGAATTTGCAAGGCTACTCAGAGAGAGCTTTTAGGTGCCCAAATTTTTTTGATAACTACTACATTTATGTTAACCCTGTTACGCCCCGCACCAAACCACTTCAGAAATCCTGTCCCTTTCCTACATAAGGTGCCACGTGTCCTTACGAAGTAGTTCCAAAGTGGTGTTGACTTCAGCCAAACTCCAACTCGACGCATCGCAAAGCACACACTTCATAAACTAAATCTACTGAAGCGATCGAAGCACTCCCTTGTAACCGAAGCACTTGGCTATTCGACGTGCTCCCTTAACCGATACCTCCGCCATCAGTTTTAGAAACATATCTATGTCATGATCCTCTATGGATGTGATATCTCCATGGGTCTAGGTGACGTGCATCGACTTTATGTCAACTAAACTCAGAAGAATTAATAACCCACCCACTCTAGATGCAACTGATTGACGCTTACAAACAAACGTCTCACGTTGTCAGATGCATACACGTGTCCCACATTCAACGGTGTTCATCGTCTATAAATACTTAAGGTTTGGCAAGAGGCAAAGGTAATGAAACTCATACTAAACTTGACTCTCGACATTCAAGCATTATATATTCTCCTCCCCACTCTCTTGTACAATTTCGGCACCGTTCCAATTATCGACCACTGACTTGATCGTCGGAGTGTATGGGGCTGCCACCACCCCCGTTGGTTCCGGTCGTGTGTTGTTGTGTGTAGGGAAAAATACGCAGAGTGACTCTTGATTGCTACATGGAGGTCCAATTCACGAGGTCAACAGATTGGTGCCGTCTATGAGAAGATTCCAACCAAAGAATTCCCCATTTACCACTGGAAAAAGCCATCGAAAAACTATCGACTTACCTTGAAAAATGGACGTTCTTGAAAATGGACCAAGTCAACTTACAGTCTAAGTTCATAACACCCTTGAAAAATGAGTGAAAAAATGAGCTATACCAATGAGGACACAAATCTTAAAGGGCATAGGGACGCCTCTAAATAAGAGGTGCTTTGAACCAATGTCACGCATCGGAGACCCCATCATCGGCGTCACCGAGGCAACAGGACAGCGACACTCACTGAAGGGATGGCTCAAATAGCTACAAGCATGAGAGACATTGCAGCCCAGAATCTAGTGATGCATGAATTCTTCATGCAAGCCTAAGGTCAGCATGGCTTTCTAATCCACGAGGGCTGCACCCGGCTCAAGGGCAAAGCCCTGCATCTCATGCCCGGTGTCATTCAAGCCACCACAGGGAACACTCCATTGAGAGGAAAGTGGGAGTGGATGTCACTTCCTATACCTGATGTACTCACGTGCCAGAACCACAGCTGGGATAAAACTTCCCACCAGAATATGAACCTCAAATTTCGGTTAGTGTCTTCGACCGAATAGGACAAAATTCGAGCAGTAGGGTTCGCTCCATACAGAGGTCGGCTCAGCATGTGCAGGAGCAAGAAGAAGAACAAGAGGCACACCCTCCGCCTAGAAATAGGCGAAAGAGGAGAAACCTAGTGGATTGGGATAGTCAGGGAAGGGCACCTCCACCTCTCCAAAATGCATCAGAGGAGGAAGGCTTTGGAGGGCCATGTCGCTCTTACTAAATTGATGATGATGATGACAACCTCCATTTCTCCAGAGAATTTTGAAGCTTCCCAATGTCCGTGAACTTCATGCCCCCTAAAATCCCTAAGTATGAAGGAAAGGGAGACCACAGAAACACCTCACTAAATACATCACACAGATGAGCTTTAGAGGTGCAAAAATGCAGGGCCTTTCATTTGACCCTTACTGGAGTTGCTAAGATGTGGTACAGCAGGTGGTGCCTTTAAGCATCAGAAGTTGGCTAGATTTGAAAAAGGCATTTCTGAACTAATACCTCTTATGAAGGGAATGAGAGGTCCCAGTGCAACGCCTACAAGATATGAGGCAAGCTCCTGGCGAGATGCTGAAAAGTTATCTCGCCATATTCACTGATGAAATCACATACTGCAAAAAAGTCACTGATAGAGAGGCTCTCTCAGCCCTAAAAGGAGGCCTCAACATAAAAACATTATTCTGGAGAGACATACGAAGCAAGAATCTAGGCACTTTGACGAATTGGTTGAGATAATGAGGGTGGAAATCGTCAATGAGGAGATAATTGACCACCAAAATCGTGCAGCTCAGGGACTTCCTCCACCTCAGAGGCGGATAGGTCAAGGACTAGCGATACACCCTGTCACCTAGTGATGGACCCAGGTAGGTCACATAGTAGCCCCCACATCCGGACAGGCATTGGCTTCTGCAACTCTGAATGCAGTGCCAGTACTGGCATATGAAAATGCTCCTGCCAAAGCAGGACCATCCAGGGGAACAAACAATGAATGCACGAAGAAGAAGTAAGCAAACAGGCCCCTGGAAGGGGCAAAGTTCTGTACATTTCACCAACTCTATGGCATGACATCAGCAAATGCAGAGACATGCCTAGGTCCTCAAATCGAAGCAACTCACGCTCCTTATGAGGGACCATTATTATGAACACCCCCTGAGATCCACCTCTCCTAACCAGGTGTCGAGGCGACAGAGGGATCAATCACCTCAAAGGGGAGAGAGAGAGAGAGATAAGAGATAGATCTTGAGGAGAATCCATGTAAAGGAATTAGGCCCCAACCACCGGAGGCAATACAATTCGGGAAATTGATACAATCATTGGGAGACCCCACATCGGGGGCAATACCAGAAATACCCAGAGGAACTACACAAGGGAAGTGAAAGACCCATCAATGATCACGTATATCATCAACAAATCCCATATTAACAGAATGTATCCAATCACCTTCTCCCAAGAAGATTCGCAAGGTGTTCATCACCCACACTGCGATGCGTTGGTAGCAAGGGCCATTTTAGCTTGGAACAGACTTAAGATAATGCTGATTGACAATGGAATCTTGGTGAATATACTATTCGGATCAACCTTTGACAAGATGCAAATTGAGCATGGCTTGGTTCCCATGACCGACCCAATATTCGGATTCACTGGGGATAGCATCATCCTACGAGGACGAATCACTTTGCCTGTTAAGATGGGATTAGCACCCCTAGTGGCTCACTGGATCACAAGTCAGCTTACCACAAGGTACTCTACCGACCTGCACTAAAGAACCTTTAGGCTGTAACCTTCATTCACCACTTATGTATGAAGTTTTCAACTGAGCATGGGATCGCGACGGTCCGAGGTGACCAGAAGGGCTCGAGATCATGTTATCTCAACTTTCTACGAAAATCTGATCCCTGTAGTGTGAATGTGATAACAATTGATGCAACAAATGAAATCAACACGGATGTAGAGATACTTAAGGCCCCTGAACAAGGGTAGACCCCCGAACAGGGAAAAGACGTCGACATGATTGAGGCGCCTGAAGAAGGGCAGCCTCTTGATGAATTAGACCCTCGGATCATTGAATTTGAGCAGAATGCAACTCCTATGGAAGAGCTCGAGATTTTTCCTACCAACTCTCAAGACCCCACTCAGGTCTTGCGAACAGGGAAAGCTTTGCCCTCTGAGACAAAAGAACAGCTGATGAATTTCTTGAAAAGGAATTTGGACGTCTTCACATGGAAGCATGAAGATATGGTGGGAATAGATCCAAGGGTTAGCTGCCACCACTTGAATATCAACCCCATTTGCACGCCACATCGGCAGAAGAGGCAAGCACTCAACCCAGAAAGACATAAGGCACTGAAGGAAAAGGTCAACAAGCTAAGTCGCAACGGCTTCATCAGAGAAGCTATTTATCCGAAATGGATATCCAACCCAATGCTTGTGAAGAAGTCCAGCGAAAAGTGGAGGGTATACGTTGACTTCACCGACTTGAACGAAGCTTGCCTAAAAGACAGCTTCCCCCTCCCAAGGATAGACCAACTAGTGGACTCCACCACTGGACACGAACTCTTGAGCTTCATGGATGCTTATTCAGGGTATAACCAAATACCCATGTTCCGGCCTGATGAAGAGGCCACATCTTTCATCATAGACCGAGAATTGTACTGCTACAAAGTGATGCCCTTCGGATTAAAAAATGTCGACACCACATCCCAAAGGTTGGTCAACATGATGTTCGTCAACCTCATTGGCAAAACCATGGAAGTCTACATTGATGACATGCTGGTCAAAAGCCTCCACGCAGGGGATCACGTAAGTCACTTGGACACCACTTTTCAAATTCTAAGGGAATATAAGATGAAGTTGTACCCACTGAAGTGTAACTTTGGGGTAACATTGGGTTAATTTTTGGGATACATTGTGAACCAAAGAGGAATTGAGGCAAACCCTGAGAAGATAAAAGCCTTGTTAGAGATGAAGTCACCCCAGAAGCCAAAAGAGGTGCAAAGCCTTAATGGAAGGATTGTTGCACTCATTCGCTTCATCTCCAAAGCCACTGATAAGAGCCTACCATTCTTAAAGATTCTAAAGCAGGAGAGGAAGTTCCAATGGATCGAAGAATGTGAGGCAGCCTTCCAAGCACTGAAGAAGCACTTGGGAGAGGTGTCCCTACTATCTAAACCTAAACCGTGCGAGACACTCCTGCTTTATTTGGCAGTTTCGGACGAGGCAGTCGTGCAGTGCTCACCATGGAAAAAAAAGGCACGCCAGCTGCCAGTATACTACATCAGCAAAGCCTTGCTGCCGATAGAGGCTCGCTAATCGGACATGGAAAAGCTTGCTTTCTCCCTTGTTATCGCGTCAAGAAAGTCGAGGCCATAATTTCAAGCCCATTCGATTGAAGTACTCACCAACTTTCCACTGAAATAAGTGCTACAGAAAATAGACGCTTTAGGTTGATTGCTAAAATGGGCAATTGAGCTCAGTGAGTTCGCCCTGGTGTTTAAACCCTAAATTGCCATCAAGGGCCAGACGCTCGTGAATTTTGTAGTCGAGTTCGTCAAAGCCCCAGAAATGGAGGTAACAATGGATCCAACAGAGCCCCTAACTTGGAAACTATTTGTGGACGGATCGTCAGAAGAAAGTGGCTCTGGGGCCCGAGTCGTCCTAGAAAGCCTGGAGGGCCATAAGCTAAACTGCGTAATCATGTTTGGCTTCAAAGCCTCGAACAATGTCACTGAGTATGAAGCCCTCTTGGCAGGCCTCAGGCTGGCTAAAGAAATGGAAGTTGAAAGATTACAAGCCAGTAGTGACTCATAACTTGTGGTGAGTCAGGTCAATGAAAAATTCGTGGCCAAAGTAATTGGCATGGCCACTTATCTGAGACTAGTTCTGAATCTAGTCCCCTACTTTGAGAGGTTCGAACTGGTCCAAGTCCCACGCCTTGAAAATACACACGCGGACACCCTATCCAAACTTGCCAGCAGCAAAGATTCTGAGCTACTAAGAATTGTTCCAATCGAGCATCTGTCGAAGCCCTTCATCTCCGAAGGCGAAGAAGTAATGTCGATTGAAGGTACCCCACCTTGGATGCAGCTGATTATAGCCTATCTCAAAGATCAATCGCTACTACCCTCAAAGAACGAAGCAAAGAAGTTGAGAAGAAGACCTGCTCATTTCAGACTTCAAGATGGCGTGTTATATAACAGAGGCTTTTCATCACCCCTGCTCCGATGCGTTGGAAGGGAGGAGGCCATGTACATCCTGAGAGAAATTCATGAGGGAGTCTGTGGTAACCACTCCAGTGGAGCAGCCTTGGCACACAAAGTACTTCGATAAGGTTATTTATGGCCGACCCTAAAAAGGGATTCCTATCAATTTGTTCAAAAATGTGACAAATGCCAGCGATTTGCCAATGTTTAGAGACAGCCTTCTCAAGAACTCTATGTGGTCACCAGCCCATGGCCCTTCGCCAAATCGGGTATAAGACTTCATTGGCCCTCTCCTAAAAGGAAGAGAAAGTGCAACCTTTACCATTGTCGCCATTGATTACTTCACTAAGTGGGTTGAAGCTAAACCTTTAGCAAAAATCACTGAGGCAAACACCCAAAGTTTGTCTGGAAGAACATCATTTGCACGTTTGGCATTTCCCACTCCTTAGTGTCTAACAATGGAATGCAGTTCGATAACAAGAAGATGCGAGACTTGTGAGACGAACTCAGCATAAGGAATAACTTCTCAACACCCCAAGCAAATGGGCAAGTCGAGGTAGTCAACAAAATGATCAAGTACACCTTGAAAAGGAAGCTTGACGCTTCAAAAGGAGCATGGGTCGATGAACTTCCTCATGTCCTCGGGCCATACGAAGGAAAATTACCATGTTGCAACCTTGGAAAGCCGTATACTACAACCTGTTCAGATAACCTACCTTGAGAAGCCATCAGTTTGTGTTCAACGAAGTGAATGTTCTTTCTGATCAGTTCGTTGTACGACCTGCTCTTTAGTGAGAGCTGGTACATGATGCTGATCGTATCAAATTCCTTGGTGGATATCTCACACCGAGGAAGAACGCCTACAAGAACAACAAGGTTACCAATTGAACTGAAGTGATTAACATAAACAAAAATCTCCAGTACTCACTGAGTGTTGAATACTTGGTGGGGACCGTAAGAGGCGCCAAGGGGTCCCACTTCATTTTATCCCATCTCTCAGAAGCCCAGCACCACGAGCTCTTCCAATCCTTGATGGAACTCGACAAATCGAGCATGAATGGAGCATGGAAATCCCATGAGGTCAGATAATACCACCCTTGGTCCTATCACCCCCGCTGCCACCTTAGGAATGTATAAGGTTTGGAAGACAGAGAAAGGCATCTCCACCCCCATAAAATGCCTATTTCCAAAGCATCTATAACGCGATCGTTTGGCTCCTAGAATTTAGGTTTAACTGGGTCAGAGTTAAACCATAGGACCTCAGGACGTACCTAAAGAAAGGATGAATGGGTAACCTGAGGTCGGCCCTGAGAATGGCCTCACTAACCCCGGCCCCTGCTCATCCGGCTCCGGTAAAATAATATCCACACTATCTGGGATCCTATACTCCTTCCTAAGTCTTTTAAAGTCGACAGACTTGAGTTTAGAAAGGTAGTCAGATGCCCCTTAGTGTATAGAAGTATCTACCGGACTATCAGGTTGCCTCCAAATGTTCTCCACTCTAATATCATCTCGGACAATTCCAAGGAGGTCACCAATACAGGCTGGTCTACCTTCACTATTTCCAGCTCCCTCCCAGAAGACCCACTACCCTTAGAGGCCATATTTTTTAGTAAAAATAATGAAAAACTCAAGAGTACTTATGAAATCGACTGGAATTAGTGTCCTAACGTCGAAAAGCTCACACCAACACCTTAAAAGTCGTTGAAAATTGTAGAAAAACTTAAAAATCACCAAAGAGTTTGACAGCAATAGGGAGTTTCTGAGTTTGCAAAAGTGATAACATCCGACTAGCACTAAGGCCCCCTTTTATAGGAGACCTTAGACGATTCCCATCATTAAATTCAAATGATTTCCATCTAGACCATTCATCGCATCACAAATCTGGACCGTTGAAATGAAACGCCAAATTTGATCAACACCCAAGAACTGCCTGTGTCCCTCACGCATGCATAAAACGCGTCACCTCGAATAACAACAGTCGTCAACAATAAGTAGCCGCAGCAGCCCCTTTTTTTGGGAACAGACATCACATCCCAACTGTCACCTTGGAAATAAGCAACAGCTGTCACATCGATAACGTCATAATAAGGCACTTCGGATCGAGGTCAAGCTGTCACAATTTGCCTCGAATGAAGAACTCCTCAGCTTTTTAGAGTTTCAATGCACCTGAGGGTCTTCGCCTCAGACGTTGCGTTTCCAAGATTTATAAAGCTTAAGCTATCTCCCAACACGTCTTCCCCTATGGGTCAACACACCGGTTGTAGATACGCTTCTTCCTCATATTTTCAGAGCTTCAACACACCTGAGTGTCTTCACCTTAGACGCTGTGTTTCCAAGCTTTACAAAGCTTAAGCCATCTCCCAACGTATTGTCTCCTGTGGCTCAATGCACCGGTTGCAGATACACTTCTCCCTTAGCTTTTCACAACTTTAATGCACCTGAGGGTCTTTGCCTCAGACTCTGTGTTTTCAAGCTTTACAAAGCTTAAGTCATCTCCTAATGCGTCATCCCCTATGGGTCAACGCACCGATTGCAGATATGTTTTTTCCTCAGCTTTTCAGTGCTTCAACGCACCTGAGGGTCTTTGCCTCAGACGATGTATTTCCAAACTTTACAAAGCTTAAGCCATCTCCCAACGTGTCGTCCCCTATGGGTTAACGCGCCGATTGCAAATACGCTTCTTCATCAGCTTTTCAGAGCTTCAACGCACCTGAGGGTGCCTCGGACGTAGCATTTTCAAGCTCTACAAAGCTTAAGCCATCTCCCAACGTGAGGTCTCCTGTGGGTCAATGCACCGATTGCAGACGAGCTCCTTTCGCCTTCAGCATCATAGCTCATACACCTCGGGGGAAAACTAACTGCCCTTCGTGAACTAACGAACTACCGACCAAGACAACCCCTACCAACATCGCCTAGATTTAACAATACCTTCCAGTCACAAAGCCTTGGACAAATCAACTCGCTTCGCGCTTTAACGTTAACACTTTACCAGATACTACAAATCTCCTCTTAAGGTCAACATAATCGGATAAACAAGTCCACCCATGATATGAATATTCATGTCTGAACTTGGAAGAACCATTGTTACACCCCATACCAAACCACTTCGAAAATCCTATCCCTCTCCAATACAAGGTGCCACATGTCCCTACGAAGTGGTTCCGAAGTGGTGTCGACTTCGGCTGAACTCCAACTCGATGCACCATAAGGTACACACTTCACAAACTAAATCTACTGAAGTGATCGAAGCACCAGCTTGTAACCGAAGCACGTGGCTATCCAAGGTGCTTCCTTAACAGATAACTCCGCTAGTGTCAGAAGCATATCTATGTCAGGATCCTCTATGGATGTGAGATCTCTATGGGTCTGGTGATGTGACATCAACTTTATGTCAACTCAACTCAGAAGAATTAATAATCTGCCCACTCTAGGGGCGACTAATTGACGTCTACGAGGGGACGTCTCACACTGTCAAATGCATACACGTGTCACATATCCAACGGTGCTCCTCATCTATAAATACTCAAGGTTTGGAAAGAGACAAAGGTAATGAAACTCACACTAAACTTGACTTTTCACATTCAAGCGTTATATATTCTCCTCCCCACTCTCTTGCACAATTTCGGCAATGTTCCGATCATAGACCACTGACTTGATCGTCGAAGTGTATGCGGCCGCCACAACCCTCATTGGTTTCGACCGTGTGTTGTTGTGTGCGGGGAGGAATATGTGGAGTGGCTCTCGGTTGGCCACGTGGAGGTCCAATTCGCGAGGTCAACAAACCCCATATAAATCTATAAATTCATTTTATACAGTGTAATATGTTGTAAATTAAATACTAAATAGTGAATGCTTATTATAATTAAATATATTTTATATACTTATTTAGGCCATTAAACATGGATATTTGGGAGTACTTTTAGGAAATTATTTCTTAATCTCGTGTAAATATTTTTTATTAGGTAAAACTCAATGTTAGACGAGCTTTTGGAGAAAAGGAATAGAAATCAGGCAATAATGACGTATTTGGCACATTAGTCAAAGATTGGGGATCAATGAAATACATTTAAGAAGATGAAGAGCCTGTATTGCAATTTAAAGGAACATAAGCTAGATACAAAGTATAATTCAAGGATCAAACTACAAATAGAGAAATACATTGAGCCATGCAATCAGTTCGATCATAAGGGCCATTTTTGTAAAAGAAGAAGCCAATCTTTTTTATATACCATGTGATCGCATGGTACAAATCTAGGTGAAATTTTTCCTTCCTTTTCAGTTTTGTCCACTTTTTGAAAAAAGTAACTTGTGTGATGTTTAACCTACTTGGAGCCTCAAATTGTGACAATCAAGAATTATGTGGTGATTGTCTTAGATTAAAGGGATAAAATTGGACAAAAATCTTAAGTTGGAGGTTGGTTTGTTTGAATAGTTGTTTGATAAGGGACATTGTACTGATCAATGCATAAATCCTTATGGAATGTAAAACTTCACTTTTAAGCTTTTATGATTCAAGTAATCAAGCCTGCAAGGGTATCCAAAAACCTTGTGCCCTAAAGTCTTGTGACTTGGGAATCATCAGCCTAAAACTCAATACAAGGGTCGTTTCGATAGAAATTAGAAAGGAGTTGCACTAAACAAATATTGTTCTCTTCGAAACCTTTTTTACTTGGGTTATTAAACTTGTAAGGGTGTTTAAAGCTTGATGTCTTAAAATAATTTATTGTAGAGTCATCAGCTTAGAGCATGCTACATGGGTCATCTAGAAAGTTTAACGGAGAGAATGCAAAAACAAAAATACTTTTGAAAATCAGAAAAAGTAAGTGCATAAAAAAGCATAGGCACTAAATGCCTTGGTTAAACTCTAAACATTTGTTTGAGGAAATTGATTTTTGATGAAGGAATATTAACCTAGTTGAATCTTGGAGTTTGAAGCAATCAAATAATTAGAGAATCTTTGTTCATGGATGCTTTGACTTGCAACTAGCTGCGTCCACCCAAACTAGAGTGTGAGGATAGTAATAAAAAATTCAACCTTAGATTACACATTGGGAACAAATGAAAAACAAAAAAAAAAAATGGTGATGTATGAATCATACAAGAGATGAAATGATATATTTGACCACCGAGGGTTAGGAATTGAAGCAACTTGTAGATTTATGGTTGGCTACTTAATTCTACACACACACACACACACACACACACACCAATTTTACACTGGAAGAGTGGATATTAGTTTGGTATTGTGACTTTTAAGCATGTTTGTGAAATTAACATTGGGATTTTGAATCATGAGGTAAAAAGATAGATTGTCTAACTAAATATTTCTACATGCTTGTGTGTTTGTTGTTATTTAGGTTATAATGTTGTTTGGAAACAAACAAATGTTTAAGTTTGAGTGTGTTTGATAAGTATATTTTATATATTTACTCGGAGCCTAAAATAATGATATTTGGTAGTTCTTTTGACAAAATATATCCTAAATTATTATATTTTATGTTATATAGGTAAAATTCAATGGTTACACAAGGAATAGAAAGAAAGAAGCGGAAACTGAAAAAAAAAAAAAGGTGAAATCCAAAGTATGGGACACAATTTCAACATGTCACTAGTTGATTTGGACCATGGAATGACGATTGAAGATGTTATGGGTTCAATTGGGCATAATTAGAAGTTAAAAGGATTGAAATTACAAGAGAAAATGACTCAAAAGAATCAAAAATCGAATTCAGGGATCACAATACAAAGTTTGAAAGATGTATAATTGGGTGACTGCCAAGTTATAAATTCGACCAACCACCCGACTAAGAAATAAAGAGCTATGACTTCGTTTATCCAAGCCAAAATCTAGGATTGCGACCAATTTCTTTTTTCATTCCAAATTCTATATGGAAACCATTTTCTTGCACGATTTTTGACATAATTTCACCTCTATAAATGCAAAACATGGGCGGCCATATAAAAACCCTCTCATATACACAATAGACTCCTATAAATTTACCTCTCCCTCTCCTTTGGTCTATGAATTGATGGAATATAGGAGTGTATAGTGTATATGAGAGGATTTTTATATGGTTGCCCATATATTCCATCAATTCATACACCAAAGGAGAGGTAAATTCATAAGTTTTTGTGAGACAATTGAAGGAATCTTGGAAGAATTCAATCATGTGAAGATTCAAACTTGGTTTTTGGGCAAAGAAGAGAAGGTGTAGGTAGAAATTCATCAAGATACCATTGAAGAGATTCAAAATTTCAAGATTCATCTTCATCTTATCAATTTGTCAAAAATCCGAGTTTTGTCTTTTCGCTTAAATATGAATTCTTATAATTTCGATGTGTTAGACTAATTTTTTACATTGATAGAATGAGATAAACCATTGTTATGATATTTTTAGTTTTTAATTAATTATTTTGACTTTAATTTGGCTTGATTTGTGGATATTTATTATAGTTCCTATCAATCTTTTCAATTGCTTGATCACCAATTGAATTGTTAGTGAATTTTATTATTGTCAAGAGAGACAATAGGGTTTAAATACAATGTAATAAATATTATAAGGTTCGATAGAAGAGAGATATATATCTATGTTTTATATGGTTTCAATAGGTGTATTAGCACTTGTCAATACATTTATCATATTTGCATTTTTCATCGAGAGACAGAAGGGTCGGGGAATAAATTTGATCGATATCGAGAAAAGGTTGTCAATCAAATTAGGAATATTGACCAACATGAATGATTTCAAATTGTTACACAAAAAATGGATTAACAAGAGGGATTCAACATCTTAGCAATGTAACTCACATATTTGAAAAGCAAATTTAATTGCTTTTACTAGTTTAATTAATAATTTAGGGATTAGTATAGAAAAATTACAAAACTTGTTTACTATTTAGTTAAAGTTGCAATTAATTTTAACTCGATCAATTACATAGTCCTTGTGGGTTCGATATTCTATTCATTATTATATTAATTGATTACGATCATGTACACTTGCAAATTTTTAATGATCAAGTTTTTGCTCATGTATGACAATCGAATCCAAAAGTTATTAATCTTTGTGCTCACGAATCTTTAACTAGGTTGAGGTAGGAAAAACAATTTATCTTTCGTTTTACCAATTAAGTTAAAATAAAAAAATAGAAAAAAAATCTTTTTTCATTCAAGGAAAACGTTAGTATTCACTTAATGTTGAATCTTATAACAAAGTGATAAAGGTAATTTTGACTATACCAAAGATATATGTTTCCTTGAATATATTATAAGCTCGTATATAATATTCCTAAAGAATTGTGTATTATTATTTTGGAAAAGTAAAATTTAAATCAATATTCAAGAAGAATATTATAACATTGCCACGTATTAATATTCAAGAATAATATTTTATTGTTACTCTTGAAAAGTATATTATATTTCTATTTTTTATGCTTAAAATATTTTATTGAAATAAAGGAATATACGATAAGGTGTTGATCGGTTCAATTAATTATTATATTGATTGTTCGACTATAATACAATAGTAAATCATGTTAATATTTTTTAAATTTACAATATTATATTGATACGTATTTTTATTTTTATTTTTTATGTTTTTTAATAAATTATCAAATATGGAATCCCTTTTTAATTGTATTGTTGATTTTGAAGAAACACAATATTACATATATAAATATTCTAGAAGAAATTTTTTGTTATTATTCTTGAACAAGCACATATACTTATTAATATTCTTGAAGAATATTGTTTTTTTTTTTTTTTTGTGGTTCACGAAGAATCCCAAATTTAGACATATGAAAACTTTCTATTATGTTAATTTTTAGGTTGAATATTATTTGCGACTGAATAACAAATTTTATAAGATCTAGCTTGAGGTAATATTCTCCATAAAATATTCACTTGATCCATGTAAATAAAAGGAGTAGAGCTTGGTTGAAATGATGACTCTAGTGTATTCAAAATTTGAAAAGAAACGACAAAAGTGTAAATCAGAGTGTAAATCAGAATGTATATGTAGCATGATTGATCTTTTTACAAGATTTGGCATTGGAATTTGATTTTTTATCGAGATTTTTGGACTCTGACGTCGGAAAACTTAAAAGTTTTTTGTCCACCATTTTACATGTAGATTCTTACTTTTTGCGTAGTTGTCTTTATTTGAGCACCTTGGTGAAGGTTCAAGGGAATGGAAGAGAATTTTCAAGATTGTGGGAATCCTTGAAACATTCATTTGAGTATAAATTTTTTTACTTTATTGATATAGATAATGCATCTTAATACCTTGATGTCTTCCTTGAGTTGCGAAGTAAATTTCCATTACAAGATTTAGATAATCAAAATTTTAGGACGAATCTTCAAGAGAATGATGAAGATGTAATGCGGTTCTAATAAAGAAAGGAGACAACTAGCTTTATTTGATTATTATATCATTTTTTTCTGTTATTTACTAACGTGTCTCGTTTAATAATTCTTGGAAGTCTTGGTTCAATTTCAATTTAATAGGAACTCGGTTTTTAATTGAATAAAAAAACATTTTAGAAGTAAGTGCTATCTTCAACTTTGCTCGAAATTGTCTTTAAAATGAATCATTGATTTGTTAAAGCATGCTTGTCTTCAATTCTTACACTTAGCATCTATAAGCAACTAAAAATTAGAAGAAACGTGGTTGATCTACAAGAAGTAATCTTATGTAGAAGGTAGAAATATAAATTTTTTATTCTAATATATGTGTAATTAAACTTTGACAGAAAAATCCGAATCATCTTATTTACTCCCTTCTTATGCTACATGTCCAAGTTGTCCCAATCGTGCAGTTTTGTGAAAATACGGACTAGGCTACTACCCCTTCTAAATTGTATATTATGTAATTTATGAACCTCAATTTTTGTAGAGATGACGTGGTTACTAGATCTCAACTACACTCATGTTCATGTAGCCTAGCTCATGCACCCTTGAACAAATCATTATTTGTAAGTGGCCTTCTCTTGTTATGGGAAGGTGACTACCTGCACTTCGACGATCAACAAAAAGTAGTATATAGAATGTGGGATGTGCTGGAGACGTGAGCCACTTAGGTATTTGAACATCTGGAGTAGTGTATCAATATGTAAAATGAAAGAGAGCAATGTTAAATTTGAATAGATAAAATTACATTACTGTCAAATGGCATTAAGTGTAAGCTTTTATAGTATATGAGAATAATACAGATCATTGGATCAGGAGATGCCTGGCCTTATCTTGATGGTTGAGGTGTCTCATCCTAGGCATTAATTCATCAATCATTGGCTGATGGCATTAATGTTTCCTAAAAAGTGGCAACCATAGAGTCTAGGTCAAATCTCTGAAAAGTAGACTAACAATTTGACCTGTTATGTGCCTGCTGTTGAGATCCTATATCAATTAATCATAGGAAGACCTTGTACAAATATATCTTGAAAAAGGTGGAGTGGGAGATGTATTTTGTCAATTAAGGAGGCTACTTGCCTTGGATTCACTCCTTACAACATGCATAGCAGCTCGCATGCCCTTTGAGAGTCGAACACTTCATAATACCTTGACGAAAGTGGTGCAACACCTTGGCTACCTTATGTATGGCATGATATTGACCTGGTAGGATTGTGATGTGGAGTATAGGGTTGGTTAGCTTACTAGCTGGCTACCAGGCAGTGATGAGTTGAGCCTCATCATAAGAGGCATAACAATAGTCCCTGTGTCTTTCTATGAATATTATGTCCCTCTATGCGGGAATTCCTTTTCGAGGCGATGCATTGACATGGAGTATTTTACCTCATTTCACCACGCAATAATAGTTTCCCAAGTCCAAACATGGATATTTATATAATGCTTGGAAATTTGAGTGTACAAATGAATTCAATACCTCTGTGGTAGCTTATGCAAGCAATTTAGAGAAGAGATCCTAGCTTGAGGATGAAGATCTTAAAGATAACAGCTTTAATGAAAGTTATAAAGCAAAGGCGAGGTCCTTGCTTGAGGACGAGGTTTTGAAAGATAGCATCTTGATGAAAGTTGTGATACAGATGTGAGGTCCTTGTTCGAGGATGAGGCTTTGAAAGATGGTAGCTTGATGAAAACTATAAAGTAGATGTGAGGTCCTTGCTTGAGGACGAGGCTATAAAAGATAGTAGCTACGAAAGTTCGAATGTTAGTGCAGCAACGACTTTAGCCTCTGAGCTAATGAGATTTTTTTAATTTTGTGCCAATAGTTTGAAAGTTGATGCGTGTTTTCAAGAAAACCACCTGAGGTATTTCCTTCTTCTAAGACAAGCATCGCCTAGGTCATAATTGCTAATGATGGCAAACTGTTACGTTGGTTCAAGGTCACGCGATTATACATGCATATAAAATGTACCACCTCATCTGAAACCTTATTTGTTTCGAGTACAACGACTTTGCTAACTACTAGGCTTCGTGGAGCGCCCAGAGGTAATAGCTCGACTGAAGGAGGTCCACCTTAAACTTGATATCACTCTTCTAGAAGAAGAGTTTGGTGGGCCAATATGAGAAGCCCTAGTGTCCAGGCGTCTGCTGATGAGGCTCTTAAAGAAGAAGTAACGAAGGTCGAGGCGACCCAAAATAAAGAATTGGTAGGGAATAGAGCATTAGTATTTGTAGAAGATATGGTCATTTTCGACCCTTGCCGTTTAATTTCTGCTTTATAAAGGCTTAAGCTTCTTTTTTTGTAATCTTCTTTTATATTAAGTAGAATTTTTATTTGCTGTGCTAAAACCTTTTCTTTACTGTATGTATTTTTACTTTGACATTTTTGAACGTTATCACTTCGCCACAATGAAGAACACATCTCCTCTAAATTAATAAACTAACCTACTTTTTATTGTACCAGCTCAGATTAATAATTTCACTTCAGAATATGAAAATAAAACTTGCAAATTTAACCAAGTATTGATGGTTTAGATAGTGTAAGAGTGTTACACCTTGAATAGGTTAAGTCAGATGAATCATGTCTTATCGGACCTTGCAAAAAAAAACTTTGAAATTTTTTAACCAAATGTTGAAGCCTTAGTCACTGTAATAAAATTTAATATTGTGTTCATGCCTCAAAATGAATGTTAATTCCTTAGCTTTTAATAAACACTTCCTTGCATGGGATGGCCCAGCCATGTCAAAAGATTCTTACATAGTGGATGGTTCATTCATGCAAGTAATATAAGGTATGCCTCATAGGTTTCAAGGTGAACCACCTTTAGGATACTTCGAACCTATACTATCAAAGTGATAAAATAAACTTCCTTGCATGGTTGATAGTTCATTCATTCCAAAAGCTTCTTCAATTGTGGATAGTTCATCCATAGAAGGTTTCATCTTCATAGGTACAAGATGGTCAAATGTGTCTATACCTATTTTTTTTTCAATTTTTTAAAGAGAGAAAGATCTTTCTCAATACAAGACCGCCTATGCAAAATGACCTCTTCTTTACTTTAGCATTATAGTATAACGTCATCTTTTACGATAAGAGATGATCTTAGTTTGTGAATCATTTATCATTTCTTCAAGAAAGTTCAGTTCACATCCCTTCAGCTTGTCATTAGAGATCTCATTAAAGTGTAAGTGACAAGGTGATGTAGTCTTACATCTAACGTACCCATAGCTTCAACTCCACAGACCATAAAGTAAGGGTTTTTGCCTGCGGCAATTTGTCTTATGGTATGAATAGCCCACAACACTTGGGAGATCTTGTCAACTTATGTTTCTTAGAGGCATCAATCTTTTTTTTAGGGTATACTTGATCTTTTGTTGCTGACTTTAACTTGATCGTTTTCTTGATGGTAAAGTTTGAGAAGTGCTTCTTGATTCTAAGCTCTTTACATAGTCTTCTAACCTTTTTGTAGTCAAATTATCATCTATTGTCTGATACGATTGAGTGAAAAATGCCAAATTGACATATGATGTTCTTCCATAGAAACTTGGGAGTGTTGGCTTCTGTGATATTGTTTGTGAAGTAATCAATGGCAACAATGGCATAGCTCGCATTACCTCTTCTTTCTGGTAGGAGATATATGAGGTCAATCACCCATATGACAAATGGCCAAAGGCTATAAAGAACTATGAGCTCTTGGGATGGTTGCCTCTGTACATTTGATAAGCGTTGGAACTTGTCACACTTTTGCACAAATTGATGTACATTTCTTTTAAGTTAGGCCAATAGTATCCTTTACCTGAGCTCTTTTTGTGTAAGTTCAAGTCTTCTAGTGTGATTGTCACATAAACCTTCGTGAATTACCCAGAGGATGTATGTAGCCTGCTCTCATTTTATACATCAAAGGAATGATGATCACTCTGCAAGTTTGATTTATCTGGTGATTTATTTGCAATTTTCTATGACACCAATCATTTCGAGTGAATAATTCCCTAACAAGGTCTTACTATCAGGTAAACCTTTCATATTCATTAATTTATCCCTCTTTTTTTTTCTTTTTAATGAAGTATGAATGTCTGGATGAAGGAGTACTGATTTTGTTGAGGAGAGTGGGAGTAGTATGGCCTTAGTGCCTCTTCAGTTAGGGAACCCAATACCCTGACATCCGATGGATTGCTAGACAATCAAGTTCGGTGAGAACATTTGGAAATGACCTGAAGAGCCAGTAGATACATTTGTGCTATAAGAGGCCTCAAATTACTCATCTAACATGACCTTTACCAAACTTCAGAAAATAAGGGAGACCTATAGAATGCCTGACAACATTGGCGTCATAGTCCTTTAGCCATACGAGAGGACCTGTTATTCGACACCTGGGTTCATATTAGTGAGCAATGTAATTTTGAAAATGGGCTAAGACTACCGTTCTATCCCCTGTTTGGCCTAGTCCTTAGGTCATATGGCTTAGCACTGACCCAGTTGAGCCTCAATTTATTAACCAGATGGTAGGGTCTTAGATTCTTTGATTGAGACCAATTTGGGTGGAGACATGCCCTTTAGCATATTCTACTCTATCTAATTCCCAAAAGTGACTGGAGAAGGTGATAAGATCAAAGGTTGGTATTACTTGACCTTATGGAAGGCTACTTCTCCTTCGTACTCGACTTGTGAACTTCTATTAAGAGGTGGAAGAAATATTGATTTTGTATTTCTGAACATTGGGACACCATGAAAAGAGACTAGATATGGCCTCTAACCCTACTACCTCATAATCCACTATTAGTGAGTTTTGATCTGTCGAACTAATTTTAGTTGTTTTTTATTCATACTTAACAAATTTTCTTTGTTTACAAACTCATTACCTTGGTGCAAGATATCTAAAGATGAACGAGAAAACATCTTTATCATTTATCCGTTGATGAATAGGTACTCCAGCTATTCTGAGCTAATTGAGAAAAAATGTTCACTCCATAAACAACATATTAATGGCTTCTAAAGGTAAACTTCAGAACTAATCACTTGTAAATCTATTCAATTCCTAGACGTACTAACATTTAGCCCTTTTGTTAAAAAGGTTTTCGAAGAAAAGGCCTCTGAAGCATGACTTTTCCACCATCAGAAAAAGTGTTGTTGAGGTGCTCACTTTGAAAACCACTTTTGTTCCCTACAAAAAGCAGAGTGAACAATTGTTCAAGGCAAGCAACAACTGTCTCTAGCTAAAGAGGATGAGCAATAGTGGCCATTAATGCATATCCACCTGCTGGCTAGATCTCTTCTAGGATCAAAATAAAAAAAGAAGTGGTCGTCTCCTCCCCGTTCTATGGCTCCTCAAGAAAAATCTAATTTAATTTCACTTTCACCCTCCGAATATAAAAAGCCAGCTTATTGATCTCGTTCTAAAAAATAGATAGGGAGCAGCTCTAAGGAGATCATAGCAACAGTACCATAAATATTACCACATGAGATTGCCTATCGCCATTATCAATAACAAGTATTGGATTGAGTGGTGGCAAGATCATGTTACCTTGTACGAAGCTTAGGATCTGTTGTAGGCTAACAATGCTTGCATGGCTCGAGGAAGAGCTAAGAAACAAAGAATTAAGCATAAATGTTGGAGGCCTTTATAGTGCTCTAGGAGGAGGTGAGAAAGCGAAGGGGAAGGAGAAAAAAGAAAGGAGGGGAAGATTAAACTTTAGGAGACAAAGATCAAAGCGAGTCACTTAAGAAGAGAACTTCAAAATGTTGAGTTTCAAGTGGCTTCTTTGACAAAAGGGGTCAACCAGTCAAACGAACACCAGCACCTCACTGCTGAGGCCCTTAAGTCTACCATAAAGAAAAGCCATAACTGATGTAGATTGTCGAGACGCAGTAGATAGAAGAGATCAAATTCCTCAAGGTAGAGGTTCAAACAATTGCGAGCATTGCGATTCAAAATTACATTTGCAATTTTTATAAAACTAACGAGTACAACGACTTTGCTAACTACTAGGCTTCGTGGAGCGCCCAGAGGTAATAGCTCGACTGAAGGAGGTCCACCTTAAACTTGATATCACTCTTCTAGAAGAAGAGTTTGGTGGGCCAATATGAGAAGCCCTAGTGTCCAGGCGTCTGCTGATGAGGCTCTTAAAGAAGAAGTAACGAAGGTCGAGGCGACCCAAAATAAAGAATTGGTAGGGAATAGAGCATTAGTATTTGTAGAAGATATGGTCATTTTCGACCCTTGCCGTTTAATTTCTGCTTTATAAAGGCTTAAGCTTCTTTTTTTGTAATCTTCTTTTATATTAAGTAGAATTTTTATTTGCTGTGCTAAAACCTTTTCTTTACTGTATGTATTTTTACTTTGACATTTTTGAACGTTATCACTTCGCCACAATGAAGAACACATCTCCTCTAAATTAATAAACTAACCTACTTTTTATTGTACCAGCTCAGATTAATAATTTCACTTCAGAATATGAAAATAAAACTTGCAAATTTAACCAAGTATTGATGGTTTAGATAGTGTAAGAGTGTTACACCTTGAATAGGTTAAGTCAGATGAATCATGTCTTATCGGACCTTGCAAAAAAAAACTTTGAAATTTTTTAACCAAATGTTGAAGCCTTAGTCACTGTAATAAAATTTAATATTGTGTTCATGCCTCAAAATGAATGTTAATTCCTTAGCTTTTAATAAACACTTCCTTGCATGGGATGGCCCAGCCATGTCAAAAGATTCTTACATAGTGGATGGTTCATTCATGCAAGTAATATAAGGTATGCCTCATAGGTTTCAAGGTGAACCACCTTTAGGATACTTCGAACCTATACTATCAAAGTGATAAAATAAACTTCCTTGCATGGTTGATAGTTCATTCATTCCAAAAGCTTCTTCAATTGTGGATAGTTCATCCATAGAAGGTTTCATCTTCATAGGTACAAGATGGTCAAATGTGTCTATACCTATTTTTTTTTCAATTTTTTAAAGAGAGAAAGATCTTTCTCAATACAAGACCGCCTATGCAAAATGACCTCTTCTTTACTTTAGCATTATAGTATAACGTCATCTTTTACGATAAGAGATGATCTTAGTTTGTGAATCATTTATCATTTCTTCAAGAAAGTTCAGTTCACATCCCTTCAGCTTGTCATTAGAGATCTCATTAAAGTGTAAGTGACAAGGTGATGTAGTCTTACATCTAACGTACCCATAGCTTCAACTCCACAGACCATAAAGTAAGGGTTTTTGCCTGCGGCAATTTGTCTTATGGTTTGAATAGCCCCCAACACTTGGGAGATCTTGTCAACTTATGTTTCTTAGAGGCATCAATCTTTTTTTTAGGGTATACTTGATCTTTTGTTGCTGACTTTAACTTGATCGTTTTCTTGATGATAAAGTTTGAGAAGTGCTTCTTGATTCTAAACTCTTTACATAGTTTTCTAACCTTTTTGTAGTCAAATTATCATCTATTGTCTGATACGATTGAGTGAAAAATGCCAAATTGACATATGATGTTCTTCCATAGAAATTTGGGAGTGTTGGCTTCTGTGATATTGTTTGTGAAGTAATCAATGGCAACAATGGCATAGCTCTCATTACCTCTTCTTTCTGGTAGGAGATATATGAGGTCAATCACCCATATGACAAATGGCCAAAGGCTATAAAGAACTATGAGCTCTTGGGATGGTTGCCTCTGTACATTTGATAAGCGTTGGAACTTGTCACACTTTTGCACAAATTGATGTACATTTCTTTTAAGTTAGGCCAGTAGTATCCTTTACCTAAGCTCTTTTTGTGTAAGTTCAAGTCTTCTAGTGTGATTGTCACATAAACCTTCGTGAATTACCCAGAGGATGTATGTAGCCTGCTCTCATTTTATACATCAAAGGAATGATGAGCAGAAGCCTCCTTTACATAGCACATCATCATGGAGAATGAAATGTACAACTTTTCTTCTAAGTTGTGGGCTTCATTCTTGTTTCCAGGCGAGACCTGGTCCTTAAGGAAGGCTATGATTAATTGCATCCCTGATGAGGTACCTTCAACCTCCATCACTTCTTCTCCTTTGGTTACGGATGGTCAGGAGTGTGTTCAATTGGCACTATCTTGAGCAGTTCAGAATCCTTACTGCTGTCCCAACTCAAACTTTTCACAAGATAGAAGAAAATCCATAATCTATTTGAGGTATGTCGTCATGCTCTTTGTCTCTTATGAAGTTGTTATTGACTTATCTTACTATCAATTGGGAATCACTAGTTAAAGGTAGTCTCTTTACTTTTATTTCCTTGGTCAATGTGAGACAAGCTAGGAGGGCTCATATTTAGCAACATTGTTGGAGGCTTTGAATTCAAATCTCACCACACAATTAAGTATGTGGCTTTTTTAGCTTACCAAGACCACTTTGGCTTCGAAGCCTTCCTCTCCAAAGGAGCCATCAACAAAGAGACTCCAAGTAGATGGCTCAACGAGCTCCATTGTCTCCTCTTTTTAAAGACGAAGGTGAATTCTACCACAAAGTTTGCAATGGCTTGACCTTTGATAGAGGTTCTTGACTTGAAGACAAAGTCAAACTCACTTACTTCTACAGCGTATTTTATTAACCTTTGAAAAGTGTCTGCTTTCTAAAACACCTATTTGAGTGAAAAGTTTGTTAGCGCATATAAGCTATGGGCTTAGAAGTATGGCATCAATTCTCTTAAAGCGGTGACGATAGAGATGACTAATTTTTCCATGTTTAGGTAGCAGGCCTCTGCTTGTTGGAGGGTTTTGCTCATATAGTAGATGGACAGTTGGTGGTTATTTTCTTCTCTTATAAGAACTAAGATAATGGTCTCTTTAGATATGGCCAAATGTAGAATTAAGAACTCATCAACCTTTGCTTTGGATATGAGGAGGCCTGTCCAAGGTGTTTCCTCAACTCCTAGAAAGCTTATTCACACTCCTCTATTCATTAAAACTTCTTCTCTGTAAGTGTTATACTCTAGGTCTAATCAATTTTGACATAAGCACTTTTAATATATAACTGATGCAATTTTATTACAAATCTATTATTTAATTAATATTCAATTAAATTAAATAACAGAGTTTGTAGATTCAAATTTTAGTAATTTATTAATTGCAAAGAGTTGTGATGTGAAATACAAATTACATGTGATTGAATTTTAAATCATCCGTGGTTATAAGAAATAACGAGATACAGATATCGTTATTACGAATAGGCCATCACTTGTGGCATTTCTTACTTGTGAAGTAAGTAACTAATCTTACAAGCTAAAATATGGAGACACTCAAATGAGCATGTAGATATTTTGTTATAGAACAAAATATTGGAGACTTATTGAGAGATTCCACATGGATAACTATCTGAGTATGAGTAGTTAATCTCTAACGTTCGATAGTGAAATTGGTTATATGACTTGAGGTTATCATAGTGCCTTATATGAGGACGATCATACTTTGGTGATCTTAGATGTTGCTCTACTAAGGGTCGTTAATACAGTATCGTTCGGGTATGTTAAGAATTATATGAAGGTTGTGAATAGCAATAGAAGATTCTTACTCTTAAAGAGTAAGAAATTATGATCTACATTTTATTCAGTTAAGTTGATAACGAAATTCTTAGCCAAAGTATACTCATAAGTCGAAAAAGAATTTTCAACTTATATTAATTTAATAGTGGAATGAAAGATATGATTGATAATTGAGATTGAAACATATCCATATCTCGTAATTGATCGAATCATATTGACAAAGGGATTGTAGTTTTACGGTAAAGAAACAATTTTATTTTGTCATACTACGTGATATTTTTCGTCACGTGTGTTGCCTTGACGCATTGCTCGATGTAAATCTGGAATGATAAATGTGAATTAGTGATAAATTAAAAAAGGTATTTTAATATATCAATTTTGATCAAATCAAAATAATAATTCATATCATTAGGCATGGTGATTAGAGCCTAATGGGTCACACACAAAAGGACAACTAGAAGACTGAGATTTATCAACAAATTAATTGACAAGTGTTGGATAATTAATTAATTGGGTTACTTATTAATAAGCCCGAATTAATT
This sequence comes from Olea europaea var. sylvestris, assembly GCF_002742605.1. NCBI lineage: Eukaryota > Viridiplantae > Streptophyta > Magnoliopsida > Lamiales > Oleaceae > Olea > Olea europaea. Next base: position 23,413,463 of record NC_036248.1, on the reverse strand, counting down.
TATTGGATTAACTAATTCATGGACCAGATTTAATTAATTGGATTAATTAAATACTCGACTAAGTTAAGTTTAAAAGATGGGCCAAGTCTGTTTGGGCTTATAAAAATAAGTTGCTAGGTTTTGAAAACTGTAGAAAGAGAAAAATCATATTCTTTTATGTACAAGAAAAGAAAAAATCATAGTTCTCTCAATTTTGTTCCTCGTGTGAATTTCCATTGGAAGCTGGACAATTGGATTACTGTGAATTGCAAATCGTGAGTGTTGGAGTTCAAGAAAAGCAAATGACTTTGTAGAATTCAACAAATATATAATTTCTATCATAATTTTTATCTAAACACAAAGTAAATCATTGGTCGGGATTGAAATTTATTTTAATTTTCGATGTGCTCACAAGTAAATTCCTAACATTCTCTCCATTGAGAATTTTGAAAAAAAAAAAAGAAGGCATTTATCGATGGGTTTGAGACAAAGCGACTTAAGACTGCCACTCGCCTGATGAGGCTCTATATTTCCTTAGATTTTTTTATGGGACCTCATCTCTATCAAAGCTTTGATCATTTCAGGGTTGGCATTAATACCTCTTTAGTTGACCATGTAGCCTACGAATTTTTCGGAGATGATAGCAAATGCGTACTTAAAGGGTAACCTCAACGTGTACCTCTTTCAATTTGCAAAGTAGCATCTAGATGCTTAACATGGTTCTTTGGTCTGAGGCTTTTTACTAGTATGTTGCCTATATATACCTTATAGTTTTACCAATGGGGTCAGCAAATATCTCGTTGATAAGCCTTTGAGAGTGCTAGTATTTTTCAATCCGAAGGCATTACCTTGTAACAATAAAGGTTTTTATGAATGATGAAAAACATGTTTTCCTTATCCGAAGGTACATGGAGATTTGATTGTAGCCTAAAAGGGCCGTCTATGAAGCTTAACAATTCATGTCCCGTAGTGACATTTACAAGTTAATCTATCCTAGAAAGAGGAAAGCTTTCCTTTAGGCTCGCTTGGTTGAGATTGGAGAAGTCTATGAAGACCCTTCACTTTCCATTGTGCTTCTTCAAAAGGACTAGGTTAGATATCTACCTCAGATATAAGGATTCTCTTGCGAAGCTATTGGTTATATGCTTTTCAACCTCTTTTTCTAGGGTTTCATATCTCTCGAGGTTGAGGGCTCTCGACTTTTATTTATACGGGCAAACTTGGGATCAATTTTAAGATGGTGACAACTCACTTTTGGATCAATGCCAACAATGTCTTCATACATCCAAGCAAATACATCCAAGTTCTTGTATAAGAAGCCCTTAAGCTTCTCCTTTGCTTGTAGTGGTAGATCCCTTCCCATTTGTAGTAATTTGGTAGGTTCTTGATGGTCTACAAGGAAGCTCTCCTGATATTCCACTAGAGTTGTTTGTGAGTTAGACTCAGTAGCACAGGGATCCAACTCATCATACATAGCTTCTTCATTAGGGACATCAAGCATTTCTAGGTCAAGTAATAACATATTAACATCATAAGGTTCAACCTTCATTAAAGAATTCTGGTAACATTCCTTGGCCCTCATCTAATCACCTCTGACTGTTGCAATTCCACATTTCATATAGAACTTCATGCATAGATGAATTATGGAGTTGTCGACCATAGTTTTTTAAGGTAAGTCTTCTTAATTCTCCATGGTTAGCAGACCTATTGTCCACTACGAGGTATTCTATGTAGTTGTAGGCCATTTGAGTAGGTGTCTCCATCTCTACTGTAAAAGTAATTTTTTTCATTTTGAGATGATTCTATTACTAGTGAATCCATATAATGAGGAGGTCATTGAGATCAGCTCATGATCCACTAGCATCTTGTCATAAGTAGCCCCAAAAAGTTGTTAACTGAATTTCTATTTTCTACTAGCATACGCTTCAGCCCATTGTATGCCACCACAGAGGTGTCAGAATAGGGATGGTGTAGACTCGCCACATCTTCTTGGGTGAAGGTGATTGACTAAATATTCCTAGCCTCATGAGGCTGGTTATTAACTATGTAGCTAGCCATTGGAAGATCCTTTACCTTGCTAATATAATTCATTTGTTTATTTGGGGGCTCATCCCAAAAATAAGGACCTTTGAAGATTTTGTCTATCTCATGCATAAGTGTGTCGTCCATGTCCATTGGGGTCCCTTCTTTTTCATTGCCCATTGCTGAGTCTTTCACTATCCTCATCCTTCCTATAGCGAACTCACCCCTTATAATTTCCATCAATTCATCATAAGCGATGAGATTTTTTTTCGAACGTCCTTCTAAAAGAGGATATTCATGTTGAGGCCTCTCTTTAAAGCAGAGAGGGTTTCTCTGTCGGTGGCTTTTTCATTGTAAGTCATCTCGTAGGTGAAATGGGCTGGGTAATTTTTAGAGTTGCATCAGCTGGTTTCCTCATATCTTGGAGGTGTTGAATGGGGACTTCTCCATCCTTTTGGATAAGAATAGGTTCAAGAATACCTTTTTAAGGTCAGGCCCACTCCTGATACTCCTTGGTTAGATTCTATAGTGCCACTTCTTAACCACTCCACTAAGAATTATGTGGATTGCACTGTACTTTAGGGTTAGTGAGGTATCCCTGAAACTTATGTGAGTCTTGTAAGTGTTAAGGTTCTCTTTTGGATCACCTCTCCTCTCATGCATGGGATCGTGAGAGGTACAAAATGGCTTGTTGTAGCTTCTGGAAGTATGGGAGGTTTTTATCATTGTTATCAAGCTTATTAAACCTGCATAGTCCATCAAAATCTTCCTCGCCAACTTGATAGTTAGGAGGTTGGGAGGTCCGCGCTTGTTTTTTTGAAGACTCTACTAACCTTCTCTTTCATTTATTTCTTGGCAACGGATCACTTTGGATCCTTCACATTTGTTCGTGAGGCTTTACCATGGGAGATGGTTATTGGTCTTTTTCTAGGCACCTCTAGGCTAATCCTATCGAAAATGCTGGACCTTTGATGTCTTTGCTCTCATTCATATTCAGGAGAAAAGTTATCTTCACTATTGAACGAGTCATTTACGAGTTGGTCAGATATGTAGTTAATTAATACATCTACTTATACCTTCCTTTCAATGGGTTAACATTTCTCCTATGCTTGTTTGATTGAACTCTATCACTTTCAAACTCTTCTTCGTCTTACTAGTTGAAGGACAAAGTTGAGACATTTTTGGGCATTTGATAACATATCCGTTCTTGCATTTGGAGGAGGAACTGTTGTATGAGGGCATTTTGCTATTTGATGCTCCTTATGTTGGCAGCCATTTCTGCTACCTCTCTGGTAAGGCATGCAGCAACCTTTCCAATTCAGCGAGAATGGTGATAAGGTTGATGATGTGTAATATGGTCCAAAGGACATCTTCATAGACATCTATTGGCCTTTTTGATATACATCTTCGTCACTAGCACTCATTGTGAGTAGATGCCCCTTATATTCAAAGAGATGATCTGTTGAACTGATTTTTATCTTCAAATACTCATTTTTCAAGGAATACAAGCATCTAAAGTACCTTGGAACACTTTGATTCTCTTTTCTTTGAAACTTCCAATTGTCCTTTGTTCAAGAACAAAACATTTCTTCAAGGGACCAGTTGAAGCACATTTTGATAAGTTCTTTTTCCATGGGGATGTTCATGATTAATAGTTTACTTTGCTACACTGACTTGATTTGTTGACATCAATTTTTGTAGGAGTAAAATGGCCGACAAATTTCGACTCCACTCACATTCACATAGCCTAGCTTCTATACACTTTATGGAGGTCCAAAGAGGCATGTTCTGTCTAGTCTAGGGCTTAAAACCATGTGTCAAGTTGTTTCCAAAAGAGATTAAACCAAATAAGGAAACTAAATTTTCGGCTAGAATATTCTATGCGACTGCTTTCAGTATTTTGACCATAACATTCTTTCCTGATGTCCAATTAAGGCAATTCAAAGTGTGTTGAAAAACTAACACAAAGAGCTACATTTTTACTAGGAATAGCTTTTTCAAATTCTGACGTTTACTGGGTCAAAAGTGGACTCCAATCTCTAGCTAAGAATTTGGAAAATTCTTATGCGATTGATATTTGATTTGTGAAGATATTATGATCATATTTAACTTCTTTGACTTCTAATTGTACCCAATTGACCCTAGCATTCTCAAATCATCATTCCATTGCCCGTCTCCCTTTAGATTATTTGCAACTTGGTCCCTAAACTTTCACTTTATTCCATTTTGATCTTTTTCGCTCTTTTATTTTAAATTTCACATTTTCTATCAAAATGCAACCTGAATCAAAGCATAAGTATATCAAGTGCATTTTGGTATCAAATAATCATATGAATGCAATAATTAAGAGAGAGAAATATTATATTTCATACTCTTATCACACCCCCCAACTTGCTTATTGCTAGTCCCTAGCAATTCAATGCAGAACAAGTAAACGAATGATTAGACTGTGATACAAGTGAAATTATTAAGTATCAATTTAATCACATGCCGTGTCCTTTTTTAAACTCAACACCACAAGAAATTAACAATGTTATGATCAACAAGATATCGAAAATACATGCAAAATGTGTGAGTGTGTGTCAAGCCATAACCATCTTACCGCCAACTCTAATACATGCAACAATAAGTATGTCTCAAGTTGAAGGTTCAATCCCATAACTCACGGGTATCAAAATTTTTAGTGTGATAAAGGGTATACACTCATAAATTGGAGGCTTAAATATTTTTAAATAAGTAACAAACAAACATTGATCTTATGATAGGCATACTCACAAATGAGAATTCATCCACTGCTTACCATAACTATACTTAGGATCAAAACAGCCTATACAAAGAGTGTGAAAAGGGTTAAGTTGGGTTACATGAAAAATAGGGCAGCAATAATTTATGGACTTCCAAGTGTCTAGCTAGGCATCTCAAAAAGTATTTCAGCATATCAATCATTTACATCAATGCATTCCTCAACCTTTCAATTCCCAACAGCAATTCACTTTCTTTTCTTTTTCATCAACTTTTCGCACTTTTTTTAATTTCTCCTTCTTCTTCTTTTAAGATTCATCACTTTATCTTAGCGCTTATCAACTCTTATCACTTTTCTTCGCTGCTTTTCTTCTCAAATGACATTCAATACCTACTATCTTAAAAGCACAAAGGTTTGAAAAATGTATGTTTATAAACTTTATTCCCATGTGAAGAGGTATAGATAACATAGGCGCATGAAAAGAAACGATTATATGTGTATTGGCTCAGAGTGACTACTAGGGGATTATAATTATGAAAAGACAAAAACTAATCTGAAGGCTCAAATTCAATCCTAAATTGACTGCTATGATTTCTCAAGAATAATTCACCGTCTTACCACAGACCAGATAATGTTATTCTTGGAAGAAATTTCCAATTCACAAAATCATTGAATGCTTATTACCATTTTAGTATATATGGCCCTCAATCCTCACAAATGCTCTCATAAAAAAACTTTAGCAAGAGACTCATCTAACTACATGTGTTAAACCACTATCTTACCACAAGGCTTGTGTGCATAAAATGATCAAGCAAGTGTCTCAACATCTAAACTTTCATAAACAACATTAACTCCCAGTGGCATGTCTTGTCATTCAAAAGCATGAACATGTAGCAAATTAGGGACTTAAAAAAATTTAGACCAATCAACAAAATCAAAGCCAAAATTCCATGAAGTAATGCGATTCACAACAAAATTCATGTGAAACTCTCCCCCAACTAAATATTGCATTGTCTTCGATGCAAAAATATTTCTGCTAAATAAAGGTAAGGAAAGAAGTCACATGAATATCGAAGTGACTCAACATAAGCTGAAGTAAGAGAAGCCTAAAAGTTCTCAATGGAAAAGGTGATGCGAAAATAGAAGTAAAATACAATACAGTGAATAATGCATATGATGCAAATAAACATAACAAATGCAAAAATAAGATAAAAGAAGGGAAAAGAACTCCCCTTGAGTTGCCTCCCCAGCAACGTCTTTATTTATTGTCGTTGGCTCGACCCAATGTTTGCTTTTTTAGACCTATCTAGCCAGAGCATTGTCAATCTTCCTTGCATTGCACCACACTCATTGAAAGTAGTCACCGATGGTGTCCCATAATCCTGAAAATAATCAAAAGTAGCACAAATATCAGCATATTCCCCATTATCATACCTTACGAGAATTTCAGAATTTAAAGGGTCAGGGTAAATAAACACATGTGCTTCCTCCTCAACCTCATCAGACTGTTTCATGATATGAAAGATGTTGACGTCCAGGGTCATGTTTCCAAATGATAGTATCATCAGACTATTCCTACAATTGATATGAGCATTGGCTGTGACAAGAAAAGGTCTACTAAAATTGTGAGAATTTTGGAGTTAACATTCACTTCATCTTTTAGGTCCAAAATCAAGAAGTAAACAAGGTAGTAAAATTTGTCAACTTGTACCAACACATCCTCAACTACTCCCCTAAGCTTAATAGTAGATCGATCGGCCAATCTTAGGCTTACTGACATGGGTTTCATCTCTCCTAGTCCTAACGACAAGTAAATATCATACGGTATGATGTTGACACTAGCCCTTCGATCAAGAAGAGATTGTGAAATCTCATGGTTCCCGATAGTGTAACAAATAGTAGGACAACCAGAGTCCTTATACTTTGGTGGGATCTTTTGCTCAATCACAACACTGACATGTTTAGTCAAGAAAGCAGTTTCTTGACATGGTATTTTCTCTTCACAGTGCACAAGTCTTTTAGGACTTTAGCATATGTGGAACCTAGGAGATCGCATGTAGAAAATGTAGGTTGATTTTTACTTGTTTTAGATGCTCTAGGATTTTACTATGTTGGCCGACAGATTTTGAGGTAGACTTGAGAGCTTGGGGAAAAAGCATTGTAGATGGATTTTTCATTACCTCTTCACTAGGGTTACTCTCTTTTGAATTGTTAGGGTCCTTTTCATTTTCCCTAGGTTTGGGAGTTGGTTTAATAACCTTAATGGATCAAGTGGTTATAGCATTAACTTCCTTAAGGTTGTTTTCTCCTGAGCTCGAGGTTTGTGCCATATGTTGTCCCCTTGGGTTTGGTTGAGCTTGTGATGGAAATTTTCCCATCTCCCCTACAGTTAAGGCATTGGTAAACTTAGACATATGACTCTTTATCTCTTTATTTTCCTTAACTAACTGGCCAATCATAGTCTCAAATTTTTTATTTGTTTTACCCTGTACCTCAATAAATGCATGTAAAGTATCTTCTAATGAATTCCTAGATGATGTGGGTTGACATGGGGTGCATTGTAAGCTCTATTGGATTGGGCAGGTTGTTCGTTCTCAAACTTCCAGCTAAAATTGGGATGATTCTGCCGCCCTAGGTTATAAGTCTCGGAGTAAGGGGTGTAGGGCTTTTGATATATGCCTAAAGCATTATAGTGCTCCTCATAAAGTCCCATCATCTTAGCATAAGTAGCACACTTCTGTGCTAGGTGATCACTCACTCCATACAGAAAATAAGGCTCTAAAGACTCAACACGAAAAACGGATCGAGTGGTTTTTGAATCCTTAGCACGTAGGTTTTCAAGTTCTCTAATGAGGGCTTCTACCGTTGCTCTAAGTTTATCTTCCTCCCTAAGATGGTAAATACCTATGCTATTTGGGTTTCCAGCGGGTCGTGACCTATTAGCACTTTTAGTGGTATTAGGTCTAGTCCAGGTATGGGCTTTCTCAGCTAAGTCATCTAAATAGTCTATAGCCTCATCTGGATCTTTTTGCAAAAATTTATCATTACACATCATTTCAAAAAATTGATGCTTCCTTGGTAATAATCCCTCATAAAAATAACTCACAATGCATCAACTTTCATAACCGTAATGGGGGCAAAGGGCTTGCAATTTTTTGTACCTTTCCCATGTTTGATATAAAGTTTCACTCTCCTTTTGAGTAAAAGAAGAGATTTGATTTTTCAATGCAATTTTTTATGGTGGAAAAAGCACTTGCCAAAAAATGCTTGAGTCATTTCAGCCCAAGTTCTAATCAAGCGTGGTCTCAATAAATATAGCCAGCTTTTTGCTCTTTCTTTAAGAGAGAACGGGAAAAAGTTAAGCCTAATTACATCCATTGTACCATGTTGATTGTGAAAAGTTACAACCACCTCTTCAAATTCTCTAATATACATGTATGGGTTTTCATTTTCAAAATCGTGAAAGGTGGGAAGAAATTGGATCATTCCCAATTTAAGGTCCATATGTGGCATATTAGGTGGAAATATTATGCATGCTGGTGTAGATGTGCATGTGGGGTGAAGATAATCATGCAAAGTCCTAGTTGGTGCCTCTTCGTATTCACTATCAGTTATTATGTTATGTGATGTGATGTGTGTGCCAATAAATTTAGTATCAAAGAGAGGGTTAGGAAGAGATTCAAACACTGGTTGTGGCCTTGCAATGAATCATCCCCACTTGTCTCGATCTCTGTTCCTAAAGCACCAAAAATATATGGAATTTCGTGAAAAATAACATAATAAAAATAAATAAAATTAAACTAACTAAAAAATGTAAAAGATGAATGAAGTCACCTTTTTGATCGAAGATCCTTTGATTATTTGTACCGTCTTCCTGGAAACGGCGCCGAAATTTGATTATGCCCAAAGAATAACACGGTAATTGTAGCACAGCTTTGGGGTGTTGATTCCACAGGAAGATGGACGAATTGTTTAAAGGATATATCAAACAGGACTTCGAGAATTATGTAAAAATAATTTATCAATTGTAATGAGATTTAATTATCAATATGCGAGATTAGTGAAGCGTCCGAATTCCTTAAATTGGATTGGATCGTCAACATCAATAATTCATGGCTTTTTGCTCAATTAGATGTTTTCATCCCAACTTTCTAATTAGAAGATTTAACAATGAAGATCAATCGAATTTCAATTGTAATCCTAGAAACCATTCCCGCATATGTTTATTGGACTAAGATTAAGAATCGACCATCTAAACAACGCATAAGGCAGTAAATAATCCACCGATAAAGTTTATTGAAATTGAAATTCAACAATTAGTTCAATTCCACAATAGAAAAAACATGATTGAATCTATGAAGAATCTATTAGAGTTAAATCAATTCCAAAGTAAATTCATAAAAGAAAATATAGATCTAGAAGTGTTTGACAATAAAAATATCAATTTGCATGAATAAATTATGTGAAGTCGCCAAATCCAATGAGTTCCTTCGTAGCTTCACTTAGGAATTTAGTTCTCCATCGAATTCTTTAACCCAAGATGAGAAAAAATTGTTATAGAGGTCCAAAGAGGCTGTTCTATCCAGTCTAGGGCTTAAAACCGTGTGCCAAGTTGTTTCCAAAAGAAGTTGAACTGAATAAGGAAACTAAATATTCGGCTAGAATATTCTATGCGACTACTTTCAGTATTTTGACCATAACTTTCTCTCGTAATGTACGATTAAGGTAATTTAAAGTACACTGGAAAGCTAACACAAATGACTACAATTTTACTGGAAGTAGCTTTTTCCAAATTTTGACGTTTACTAGGTCAAAAATGGACTTCGATCTCTGGCTAAGAATTTGGAAAAATTTTATGCGGTCGGAATTTGATTTGTGAAAATATTATGGTCATATTTAACTTTTTTTGACTTCTAATTATACCCAATTGACCCCTAGCATTCTCGAATCATCATTCCATCGGCCATCTCGTCTTTAGATTATTTACAACTTGGTTCCTAAACTTTCATTTTCTTCCATTTTGGTCATTTTTTGCTCTTATCTTCTAAATTTCACCTTCTCTACCAAAATGCAATCTGAATCAAAACATAAGAATAATTAGTGCATTTTGATATCAAATAATCACATGAATACAATAATTAAGAGGGAAAATATTATATTTTACACTTTTATCAACACTTTGACAAATCGTTATTTGTATGTAACCTTCTTCGATAGTAGGAAAGGTAGTTCCTTATACTCTAACTGTCAAGTTAGCTAACGACAACTAATGTACTGGTTGTGGGACGTGCTTGAGACGTGAGCTGCTTAGGTTTTCTGGCGCTGGGGGTAGTGTTTCAATATGTAAAATGAAATAGAGCAATGTTATAATTGAATGTATAAAATTGCATTACTTTCAAATAGTACTAAGTGTAAACTTTTATAATATAAGAACATTCGATCAAGAGACATGTGGTCTTATCTTGATGACCAAAGTGCCTTCCCCTAGGCAATAGTTTTTCAATCATAGGCTGATTGGCATTTAATTCCTGAAAGTGACCAATCTATAGTCTAGGTTTGACCTTTAGAAAGTAGACTAACAATTTGACTTTTTAAGCGTCTGTTGTAGAAATGTCATATCAATCACTCGTAGAAAGATATTTTACAAAGATTTCTTGGAAGAGGTAAAGTGGGAGATGCATTTTATCAAACAAGGGGGATAATTGCCTCAAATTCATGCCCGACAAAATGTTTAGCACATCACTTTGTCATAGATGGCCTGTATCTTCATGACACTTCAATGGAAGATATGACCCGCTAATTTCTAAAATTTATATTTTCATTGACACATACATATATCCCTCCTAATACTCTATTTGTTTTGTTTGCACTATTAATAGCTATTTGGTGGGGATTAAAATTAGATATTTAGTATGTTTTGATAGATATAATGAAATGCGGTGGAAAAGTTGTGAGTCTCGTAAACGTATAGTTAAAATTAATTGTTAACTTTAACTTAAAATAAAATCTTGATTTTAATTTCTATGAGCAATTAAAAGAGAGAATATACATAGAAAATGGAAAATTAAGCCTCTGTTTGTCATCTATTTTCTCACATTCTTTCCCTTTATTTTTTGTACAGTACTCATATTTAACCACAAATTTTTCATTAAAATAATATTACACGTAATTAAAAAAAATTTCTTTTTTAACCACACATTTCAACATCAATCACTATTCCATAATATATTCTTCTCAAATAATGGGTGACAAACACACCCTAAATCTTCGATATCAAACCTTTCATTTAATAGCAGACTTGACCTAAACCTTTCATTTGTGCCATCGATGGTACCAAATCTTTCAGAAATTCTCACATGGAGTCCAAATGGATGGTTTTCATTAGTTTCTCTGTTAGTTGACTAAAATTCAACAGCCTGACCAAATGTTGACTTTAGGTAAAAGGGAGAATGAGAGTGTGACGGTTATTTACATCTACAAAAGAGCACATATATAAAAAAGAAAGGTCAGTGTTTTTTTATGCACGCTCCCTCTCTTTTCTTCAGATCTGAAAATTGAAAATAATTTTGAAATTTGTTTTGATTTTGAGGTTTAGTTATTGTTGTGGTGTAAGTGGTGGTTCTAGTGAATGAAGGTTTTAAGGAAAGGCAATGCTGGAGGTGGCGATGGCTTAAAGGTTCGATAGATTAAGGGAGTTGAAGGTTCGATTTGTCTCCGAATGCTTGAGGGAGTTGTTCATTTTAAGGTGGTGGTGGTACTTGGTTTTGAGGCGCCATTGGGGCTGGAGTTGAGGCACTAGTATCGGCAATGGTGGTGGTGGCAGAAAGCTATAATTGAAATATTTTGGAATTTTTTGATTTTTGTTTCAATGGCGGCAAGTGAAATTGTGTTGTCTTCAATTCCGACTGGGTCGAAAAGGGAGTTTGCAATGATAATGCAGGCACAATGTGAAAAGGGAGTTTGCAAAGATGATGAAAGGCACAATTTGAATTGAGGTGACGGTGGTGTCGTGGTTGATTAAGGTATAGGGGTATGCAGCGGTGGCTGAGAGGGGGTGGGTGGGAAGAAGATGATAGTTTTATTTTAAATTTTTAAATTTTTTTGTTATTTAATTATTTTATGCGAAAATAGTTAATTTACCATTCTATCCTTTGTAAATTTGATTAAAATTTTTTTTGGAGTCAACTAACAGTCAAACTAATTGAAACCATCCATTTGGACTCTAGGAGGGAATTTTTGAAAAGTTTGTCACAAATGAAAATTTTGAATCAAATCTGCTATTAAATGAAAAGTTTGGCACCGTTGCTACAATTTTCCTGTAAAAAAAATATGTAATACCCACGCGGAAAAACCCTAAAGTTGTTGAGTACATTCTGTCAAAATCTAGGTCCCTGTCCCACTATCACTAGCATCCCTCTCATACCTAGTTCAATTTCACAGCACTAGCTTCCCTCTCATATTTAGTTCATTTTCACAGTTTGTCGTGAACAAAAATAGACACCGTATACAATCCCTGCTTCATGCCAAACTGAGCAACCTCTGTGCATATGTATGAGCACGAAAAGCTGCTCAGTTACCTGCACAAAAATCATAACTTCTCTCTTTGCATATCCCCATTTGTCAGTTTTGTTCGGATTCCTTTTCTCTTTCAGTGAGAGTGCCGTGTCACAGCAGGTAACACTTGCACTCTCACTAAAGAAAACAAATGCTGATAACCCGAAAGGAGAAATCAAAGAAATTAGAGAAAAAAAATAAAAATAAAAAATCATTTGTCGATCTTGAAACTGATTTATCAATAAAAGATACAAAATCTTGCTATATTGTCATTTTCTATCTTCGGCCCCAATTAAATCCTTCCTCCAGATTGTGCAGAGACATGTCACTAACATCATCAACTCCATCTTGTCCTTGGCTGCAGCTCGCATTACCATTTGGAAATCCACGTCCAACTTGTGCACTTAGGCAGGTGAAATTAGGATCATGTGGTGCTGAAGAATAGCCAGAGTTAGAGTGTGAATACCGTGAGTTTCCGTGGAGGACATGGCCAGAAACAAAGTAGTCATTCACCAACTGGCCGGGACATTGTGCAGGGAAGGAGCCTATCTGCAAAGAAGTGTTCAAGTAAGGCTGGGGTGGAAGCAGCGGGAGCCCGGGTGGTGGAGATGGTGGCATTCTTTGTGGAGGTGGTGGAAAAAGGGGTGAGGAACCAGGAACCATTCTTGTTGGGTAGATTGATCTGAATGACATTGTTGGATCAACCATGACGTTTCCATGTGGAATTGGTTGGCCACTACAAATAGTACAAACTAGTCATGAACAGAAACAAATTTGAAAAATTGACAATCTTTTTTTCAAATGGGAAGAAATATTGATAAACTTAAAAACAAAATCTAGGTCAAATAACAAAAAGTGGGAAAAAGGCAACAGCATATACCTGGAAACATACCCTAGGTCATGAGCTCCTGGTTCTAAATCACTAGTGAAGACCAAATGAAGAGCCTAGTTCAGTGTTTCTGTCTCCCTCTCTGAGGAACATACAGACAACAGTTATCAAAACATGCTGAATGAACAGCTATCAAGAAATAAAGAATAATCATGTTACATGCACTTTTTTTTTTTGACATCCTAGTTGACATTGTGTCATGTGACGGTGCATGATTGAAGAGTTTTAAGAAAAACACATTTTTACATCCAATACCTTTTAAACTCCAAATAAAATATATACAAAGATGTCAACCATGAAATGACACTTACCATTATTCAATAAAAAAACCAAATATAACTAGTTATTTGTGAACGAGATTGACATGACTAGGCTTCATGCAAAGTAAGAAAATCATTGGTAGTCAAACAAATATTTTATATCTAACTCATATTGTGCCTTTGTTTATTGATTTGAAGAACATGGTTACACGTTTTATTAATAATTAAAAAACCATAATACGAATTTAGGAGGAGTTCGGTCTGCCTTTGAACTCAGTTTGCAAAAATTAAATTTACACTTGTCATGTTCAAAGATTTAATACCCTTAATCACACTTTTCATCATGGGAGTAAAAGGCTTGTTTGTTTTATGAAAATTTACGAAAATCTTTAAATAGTTCGAGTGAATAGAATAGATTAAAAAGACTTGCCTTGGCGGTGGCGGTTCATGTGTCCCCCAAGAGCTTGAGACTTGCAGAACTTCATAGAACAAAACCTACACTCATAGACCTTCCCACGCTCTTCCTTTTCATCCATAGTACTGCTTTTGTTTTTCCTGTACGCTGTTGCATAATATTCCAATTAAAGCAACTTTAATGAGACTAATCTTATATCTAAACCCACACCCCTAATTGCCCTAATCAAGAATCGAATTAAACTTCTTGTACACTTCTTGTGCACATTAATTTGACATTTCAAGATGTGTCAAAATATGTGCCATTGATTGTTTAAAATATTATTAAAATTAATTTATAAAAAGTGAACACGTCACAACAATGTTAAACTTGATGTACAATTTTGCAGGCCTTTTCTTTTTCTGTCTAGGGTTTTGTTTTACAAGTCCAAAAGCTAAGAAAGAAATGTCAAAAAATGAAAAAGTCTCCCCAAGATGCACAAGCCATAAAAAATGAAGATCACCCTTTAAATATTATGTTATTTGTAAAGTTTAAAAACCAACTAATTTGGTATAAAGAGGCGTTTCTGCATTTTCTGGTGTATGAGATCAGTTATGACACTCAGAATCACCGTCAAGAGATGGGATAAGTTTACTTTTATTGCATCTTTAGCTTGGAAGACACGAGAGGAAGTGATGTACCAGAAGATGAAGAGCTGTCCTCAAGGACCTGTTTGCCATCTTTAAAGTAATCTTCAGGTAAGTTGTTGAGGTCTAAAGGATTTCCTTCTGATCTCCTTGAAAAAAAAAAAAAAACAACAACAACAAATAGAATTATAGAAAGTTAGAGAGGTAAAAAAGAGTAAAAAGAAAAAGGCGATAAAAGAAGAAATTGAGGAGCCGGTTGCGAAGTTTGTGGGGTGAGACTTACATTCTACAAGACAAGAAAGGCAGACAGAAAAATATGAGGGGATTAAAGAACTTTCAGATTTGAGTTTGCTGAAGACTGGAAAATTATAAGACTTCAGTTTGAGGCTGAAGTGTCGAGGATAGTTGAGTGGGTTGAAGGAAGGAGTTCTTGAAAGTTCTCTCAGTTTTTTTCTGCTACTCTCTCAGGAAACATTTATCTCTGCGTCTCTCTATCCGTCTCCATCTAAAAAATAAGATTGAGCAACAGATGATCACGTGACTTTACAAACGAGAGTAGGGCCGTAAGTAAAAACCGTCAAATCGAAAAATCGAACAAAATCGTATTTTAGAAACCTTCGATTTGGTACCATATGGACCCAGTCAACGAAATGGTTTTGAACCAAACCAAACAGTTTGGTTTAGATTTGAGAAATTTAATTGCGGCTTAAAACAAAACCGGGCCGGTGAAAAAATATATAAAAATAAAAAAATGAAAAAAATGAAATTTTTTGAAAATTCATCCAAATATGTAAAATTCAATAGTTTTGTCATTTGTGGGTATTTTTGTTAATTTCTAATTTTCTAATAATCTCAAGACTAACATAATCTATCAAAAGCCTTTTTTCCTATTCAGAATTTAGATGAACTCCAGTCGATACACAACACAGTCTTGAGCCATCGAAAACACACATTTCTTTTTCAGATTTTTAACGCCTCTTCAAAGTTGAATTGAAATCTATTATACCAAATCGGAGACAAATAGATCCTAGATATTCGATGATAATATTTGTTACGAATAAAGTTTCAGATCAATAAATTTTTTTGGGGCAAACTAAGGTAAGAATTTGAAATTAAATGCGTTTCGTAACATCATACAAACGTAAGCTTGTGTTATTTAGATATTATAAACAATTGTTTTATTATTGTGGTTGATTATTCTATTTGTCTAATCAGTATCCTTTTTTCAAATATAATGATCACGAGGTCTTGTTGGACATCATTATGTTTTTTGGACCTTAAATCTAGTTTGGTAGATTTGTATTGTAACGTTATTGTATCGTCATTAGCCTAAAAAGACAAACAAAAATGAAAAAAAAAAAATTTATGTTTTAGTTTATTGTGATTTCACTTTGATTTAATTAGTATTTAAATTTATAGTATTTATATTTACCCCTGTTTGAGCCATATTTTTCATATTATCATAATGATAATATTGACCGTTGGAGAGTAGGTTGGGTCCCACACATGAAACAGCAAGTCAACAAAGGTGGCCGAATTTGTGGGATAACGGTCCAAATTTTCATTTTTTTGTCCCAAAAATTTGGTTCAAACAGTGGTTTAATTTGTTTTGGATTTATTGCTAGTAAAATATAAATATATATTGAATTCAATTAATTAATGACATAAAAGTAAACAGGCAAAAAAATATATGGCGAAATTGACAGTTTAAAATCGGATCAAACCGTCATGTTTAGGTTTGAATTTTTCCAAACCGTTCAAAATGGTTTGGTTTATGTTTGGATTTTTCGCAAACCAATTTAAACCGTTTGATTTGAAAATCTGTCAAAAATCGGTAAAATTGGATCGCTTACATTACCTAAAGGAGAGTGAAGAGAGACTTGGGATAGGTGCATGGTAGTGTCATTTTGTTAGAATTGAGAGAGAGAATATGATAGGGACATGGCCTTATGCTTTTGGCTAACTAATGTGGCCAGGTTTATTGCCCTACAACTATTAGACTCATGTCCAATCCAATATGTACCTGACGCAAGGCTAACAAAGAATTCAAGGAAAAATCTTAACAACTCGAAAATTTAGAATTCACCAAATTATGAAGAAATAAAATCACAAAATTTTATTAATAAAACAAATGAGCAAACAATGAAAGAGCCCCTTATTTATAAGAGTTTACATGAAAACTTAGTTTAAGATGACTAAAATTAATGAAAATAAAGTTTACATAAATTTAAATTGAAAAGAATCTAAAATAAACTAAATGATAGAAGTAACGCTAAAACTTTAAAAAATAGTTTTTGAATCCTAAACGAACTCGAATAACAGAAATCCACCGCACATCATAGCAAAGCAATGAGTATTACTGATGCGGTCATCAGTCTTTTACATTATGGACTCTTATTTATACTTTCTTTAGTGGGCTTGTACTATTGGGTTGGCCCAAGTCTTTAACCATCAGTTTATTTATTTTTTATTTATATAGTTGTAAGTAAGCAATCCTATTTTCGAGTAGACGATAAATTGTGTGTTCTTTATTGCTTTCCATTTTATAAATTGCGGCATTCAAACTTAGGGATAATTGGACTTGTTTGGTTAATCATCTTACAAACTAATTTACAGTGACTTGTTGCTTTAATTAGTCAATTCCGCACATAAAATCGAATTAATAAATTGTCTAGAATGTAAACTTGTTAATCTTAAAAAGTTGAAGTAGTGTCTATAGCATCCCAGACCCGATTTCACAGGATCACCATTGTGAGAGGTACTCAGCCTTAGTCGAGAGAATGTTACACCAACTCCTTAGGCAAAGTAACGGAGTGCATGGTAAATATGGTTATATTAGATATCGATAAGGGTGAGGCAGAACTTCGTGTAATCTTAGCCCTCAACACAAGGAGTAAGAGAAGAGACCATAGCGAAAGGGGTGAAAGGCTGAGTCTAGATTCACATTTTTCCCGGCGATCATCATTAAATCCAGAATTTAGGGTACAAAAATCAAATACATTGTAAAGTGAATAAAAATCTGCTCATTAATCAATTTTTAATGTAATTTAGGAACCTATATATGAGTGTAACATACTGTTATCAACTTGCATCATAACATAACTAACTTATATATAAATTTTTTATCAAACATATATATACTTCTCTATCGTTCCTTTTTTTTTTTCCTTTTTAGTAGGGCTGCACAAAACTCCTGAATCCGAATCGAACCCAAATCGAGTCGAACTGAACCAAACCAAATCCAATGGTTCTTCTCAAGTTAAATATTCGAACGAGTATCTGAATCGAGAATCGAAGGTATGGTTCGATTCTTGGTTCTAGACCAAGAACCGAAAAAATAAAGCTTCCTAATTTTTTTTATATTAAATAAATCAAATTATTTTAATTTTTTATAAACAAATTAACTAATTAGGTGATTAATACCCCCAACCAACCAATTTCTAAATACAATATTTTGGCCCAATTATTTGTTTCATTTCTAATTTTTTAATTTTTAGCCTAAGTGCCCAACATTAAACCCTTTTTATTCTTTCATTTCGTAGCCCAACATCAAACCCACTAACGACTAATCCTAAATAAATTACACACATTCAAATTGATAACCCGCGCATTTGACATTCCAAAGACCCAGATAGAGTTGCCGAGTTCGACGTTCCCTAGTCAACAATCCATCGAAGCTATCACCTCTGAGCTCAGACCGTGACCTTCGATCGTTGATCATTTGAACAAGGTAGTGTGTAAGTTTCCCTATATGTGATTTAATCTATATGAGTATTTGAATTTGGATTTTGGTCAAAAATGACTTCATCGACCACTAATGTCTATAATCTTCTTTATTAGTGGGTGATTGTATAGATTGTTTGTCAATAATGTCGATATAATATGTTGATGCCATTACTGTAGATTTTCCCAACAACTTATGAGCAAAATCAGGAAATTATTCACAAACTCGAGATCCCATTATATTCAATGAACTTTTTTCGATGATGATTTGATAGTTTATCATAGATCAGAAGTCGACGAGATTGCACAGAGATTTTATTATTTCCATATTATTTTATCAATTTCTAATTTAAGAATAAAATATTTCAAATATCTTTGTACTTTTTCTTGATATATTATCGCAAATAAATTATTACTTTGTTCCTAAAAGAATTTTACATTAATATTTAATTTTATTACTGTATTTATTAACGAAACGTTTTGTTTATGTTTTTAACAAAAAAGTCATTCGTAGACTTTAATTAATTTACCAATTGTTTTTAATTGCCGGTAGATTTTAGTAGAAGTAATACTAATTTTTATATTAGTTTATTTAACATCAAAAAGCTGGATTATTATGTTAAATTATTATGTTAATTTTTATTTTCTTATCAATAGATTTTCGTTAGTAAGATTTATTTTCTCATTTTTATTGATTTAAATTTATTTTCTTCCACATTTGTGCAGTATTTAATTAAGTTTCTTGTTAATGTGATACCAGTTCTGGATGCTCAAATGGGAGACAAAAAACAGCCTAATGAGAGGTCAAAAATATTCACTAAGATACTTGGTGGAGAAAGAGCAAAATGTAATTATTGTGGGAGAACATTTAAGACTAATACTAATAGTGGAACTTCTAGCATGTGGAAGCACTTAAAAACTTGTTATGCATTTAAAAACAGTAGGGTTGATGAAAACCAAGCACTACCCACTCGAGAAAACAATGATGGTGGTATTATGGTCATGGTGTTAAATAACGAAATGTGTAGAAAGCATTGGTTAAGATGATTATTATTGATGATTTGGCTTTTTCCTTTGTGGAAGGTGTGAGTTTTAAGGAATTTGTTCATCAACTTTGCCCTAAATTTGAGGTTCCTTCTCAAAGAATGATTGCTAGAGCATGAAACAAAGGAATCATTAAGGATTAAATTCATTAGTGATAGGCAAAGGATTTCTTTAACCACATATTTGTTGGACATCAATTCAAAATATCAATTATATTGTAGTCACATCACATTTTATTGGTAGAAGTTGGAAACTATATAAGAGGATATTGACTTTTTCTATTGTTCCAAATTACAAAAGGGAGACAATTGGGAAGCTTATTGAAAATTGTTGGCTTGATTGGAGAATAGAGTTTGTGGGTTCCATTACTGCAGACAATGCAAACAAGAATGATGTAGCGATCATTTATGTGAAAAACAAGTTGAAGAATTGAAAACCTGATGATACTATGATTTTAGGTGGCTTTTATCTGCATGTACGGTGTTCAGCACATATAGTCAATTTGATTGTTAAAGAAGGGTTGAAAGAGTTTAATCCGTCTATAGAAAATATTCGCAATGCGGTCAAATATTTTCAAATGTCTTCTTCCCGGTTGATGAAATTTAAATGTTATATTGAAAGGGAAAAGATTGTATGCAAAAAAACTTGCTAATTTAGATGTTCCTACTAAATGGAATTCAACATTCTTAATGTTGGATAGTGCATTGAATTTTGAAAAAGTTTTTGATAGAATGGAGGAAGAGTATGGATTTTATTGTAAGTATTTTGATGTGAATGAAGGCGGAAAAGAAAAATAGGGGCTACCTGCAAGTTATGATTGGGACAAAGCTAGAAAATTTACCAAATTTCTAAGAACATTTCATGATATTACATTGAAGTTTAGTACTTCATTGAGTATTACTTCTAATATTTACTTTCAGGAAGTTTGTAAAATTGAGCAAAATTTGAAAAAAATAAATAAATAATAATAATAATAAATAAAATATGGGTGACAAGCAAAATTATTTGCTAAGTAGCATAGCAAACCGTATGATGATTATGTTTGACAAGTATTTGGATAATGTTGATAAAATGGACAAGATTTTAACTGTAGCAATTATGCTTGATCCTAGGTATAACATGGAGTTTGTTGTACATTGTATTGGTATCTTGTACGACTCTGTTAAGATTGAAGCCACAAAAAATGAAGTCATGAAATTATTATATGCTTTGCATAACCAATACAAGGGATGTCATCGTTCAAACAAGGGAGCTAGTGGAAGTGATGACAATGAATATAATGATGGAGTCACTTTGTTGGAGGGTTCAAATGATGATGATGATTGGGATGATTATAATTTTGATGCTGGGTACAAGAAAGTGAAAACTAGCAAAATGGATTTTTGTAGAAGAGATGAAGTACAACGATATCTAATGGAACCTACTGAAGATGATACTGATGAAAACTTTAATATTTTAAATTGGTGGAAGATCAACAATTTAAGATTTGAATTTTTATCTAAAGTTGCAAGGTTTGTTCTTGTCATTCTGGTATCTACAGTTGCTTCTGAGTCAGAATTTAGTACTAAAGGACGCATTCTTGATCCATTTAAGAGTTCTTTAACTCCTAAAACAGTTGAGGCCTTGATTTGTACACAAAACTAGTTAATGGAATAATGTAGACTTTTGAGAGTTTCCCGATATAGAGTTTGCATTGAAGAGACAATTTGTCCATATATGTTTTATTTTTCTTATTAAATCTTATTTGTTGAACAATTTTTAATTTATTTATGTTTGTTAATTGTGCTTTTTCAATTTTTCGGTAGAGGTTCTTGGTATGGCAAGTTAAGCAATTGATGATTAAATCAAATAGCTGGTAAATATTAGTAATACTTAAAAATATTTTATCTAGGACTTCTAATTCAAGAATTTTTTTTTATGTAAATTTGAAGGCTGAAGCAAATGAATTATTGATATGAATTGCCAATAATTTAGTATTAGTATCTACTTTTTGATATATGTATATATTGGTAAATTAATCTTATTGGACAATTTGTTATTTATATGTTTTTTGAATTGGTCTTCGTTAATTTATAAAAGCTATGATTAAATATTTTATTAGTTGCATTTATGTAGTATTGTTGTAAACGTTAAAAAATGTAATTATATTACGAAACGGAATCAAACAGAATCGAACCTGAACGGTTCCACATACTACCTGAAATTTTCAGTTCAATTCAATATTACAAATCAAATTGGACCATATCCAACCCTACTTTTTAGAGATTTCTAGCATAAAAATGGACGTGTTAATTTCATTTTAAAAATAATAAATGCTTTCATTTTCTTACAATGGTTTGCTGAACGTCTTTAGGATTGCCGAGTGCAAGAAAAGATAACACCTTAAGATAACCAGGCCATCCTATCCGTTTCTCATTTTCTTCCCACTCAGCGGACGCCACTACACCCGTCTCTCAATGGCTTCTCTATTAGCCCTCTCCTCTCCCTCCCCTTCAAGAACTACGCCAATCCTCCATCATCCTGCCTCTACCTTCAAGGTACTCGCTATTCCTCTCTATCTCTTTATATTATATATGTTGTTCGAATAAATTAAACGATAAATATAAAAATAAAAACAAGAAATCTCATTTTCTGACTCCATAAAGTTCTGATTTTTCCACTTTTTGGACTAAACAGGGCAATGTGAGAACGTTGAAGCCAATTCCAACTCCATTTACTTGTATAAAATTGTTCCGACAAAATACCAGACCAAAATCACCACTAACTGTACTCAATTCAGTAGCTTCTGCGATTCAAGATTCTTCTACTACAACACAGAGCAGCGTTCGGTTTCGGCTCGACAACTTGGGTCCTCAACCCGGGTCTCGAAAGAAGGCGAAGAGAAAGGGGAGAGGTCATGCTGCTGGACAAGGGGGCAGCTGTGGGTTTGGAATGAGGGGTCAGAAATCCAGGTCGGGACCTGGAGTCCGAAAAGGCTTCGAAGGTGGCCAAATGCCACTGTATCGGAGAATTCCTAAGCTGAGAGGGATTGCTGGAGGTAAATCTATTATAAGGATTGTGTTCTGTGACATTTGCGTGATTTTGTGGAGTTTTTAGACTAAATTAGGAGAGTACTAAATTGGGTTTGTTTGATTTTTGCATGAATGCTTGGAGATATAGTATAATTATTTCAATGTGGAATTGGTTTTAAATTGTACTAATTTGATGAGTGAAGTACTTTTAGTAGTGAATAATATGTTTTATGCGCTCATCTAAGGGGTTATGTGTTGACATATAGTATAATTAATTCCTTGACCTGAAATTTAATGGAAAAGATCAATTTGTTTCCCGTTTACGGGATTCCCAATCTGTGTGTAATTTTTGTAAAATTTATGTAGTTATTCTGCTCATTGAGGTTGTCAAAGTACGTAGCCTCTATATTTTGTTAAAGTTGATTGCAGTTTGAAATTTTTTAGCTCGTGCAGTTGAAGAGAAGATTTTGGCCAATGTCCACTCACTGTGAAAAATTCATTGTTTTATATTTTTTATTGAGTCTTGCAACAACATAAGTTAGAACCGTTTCTGAAAAAAGGTTTCAAGTAGCCCAGAATATCTTTATGGTCAAGTTCTGGGAGAACATTTCTAGGGTTGTTTCCCACAACTAATTTTTAAGTCGCGGGAACATTTCATTCTCTTTGTACTCACTCGAGTAATACAGACTGAAACCTTGAGAATTCTCTTAAGATTCCTTGATTCATGTTCTATTTTTCAAAATTTGGTTGCTATCCAGACCTTTGTAATAGGCACACTCTCCATTCTAGCCTCCTCTGCCTTCAACATGTATTTTTACTTCTTATTCCCTGTCAAAATTAATGATCCCTCGTGCTTTTCTTGTCCCAAGCAACAAACTGAATATGCAGATCTTTTCACTTTCTATTTTTATCCGAAACACAACCTTGGTAATCAAATATGCAAGGAGAAGTGTTCGTGAAGGCAAGATATTTTTGTCAATGATATGATCGAATGACATTACATTGCCCGATTCAGGGTTAGACTTGAAGCTTCTGCATGTGTCTTGCAGTGTGATACCAAGTTCAAGGGTTTGGTCTTTATGCATTTTATATTTTGATTGGGATTCTCCATGTACTTTAAATGAAATGTTTGATAACCATAGGTAGCTGTGTTCTGGCTTTGTACATGATCGCATACTGCATTTGAGACATATTCTTACTAATACATGCATTCCTTTCATTAATTAAGGCATGCATGCTGGACTGCCAAAATATGTCCCGGTGAACTTGAAAGATATTGAAGCTGCCGGATTCCAAGAGGGGGAAGAGGTCTCGCTGGAATCCTTGAAGAAGAAGGGTCTGATCAACCCTTCAGGAAGAGAGCGGAGACTTCCCTTGAAGGTAACATCAATGTGTTACTATATTTTGGCATGAAGAAATAAAAATCTTCATGTAGTGCTGATACTCCATCACTGTTATATCTAATTATCTACGGTTTCCAGCTTTTACCCACTTGAACAAGCTTTCATTCAAAAGCTCATTATAAAGATATTCCAAACTTACTTTAATGGAATGAAAGTGCTTGTAGTGGTATGTAGTCATTTTTAAAACTAGGAATACTTGTCCACAGACCTTATTAAAGCCCTTCTTCAGTTAAGAATATACTACCCTTGTCAGGCATCACCTTCTAAAATAAATTATTGTTCTTGGAGTTAGCCATGACAAACATCTTCCCCAAAGCAAAGGGTCTACCAGAAACTACCACACCATCCCTAGCAACAAGTTGTACAGGATGTATTAATTTGTTAAACTAGAATTTGGTATGAAGGATATCATTTGGGTAATTGCTACATCTATAGGAAAATCTAAAGAAACTAGATCTTGGCAATAACCACGTCATGTTAGTTTTGTGTTCTACCAAGATCGTGCCACTCTTTAGGCTATAAAAACATGCACTTGAGTCGTTATTCTCTTAATTTATCTTCAAATCAGCACGACCCCTACTTGTTAGCATATATTTCAATTTCTATCTTATCCATTTTCGGATGACCCCTCTTCCATGTTGTCATTCTCATCCATTTCATCAAATGTGCTCTAATCTTACGTCTCACATCCATTTTCATTCCTCCTGTTAGTGATCAAACTTAGAAACCTAAAATAGTCACTTTTAGGGAAAAGTGACTATTTAACTTATGATTTAACTACCCTTCGTTCTTATCAACTAGAATTATATCTTCAGTGAATAACACATACCAAAGGACCTCATCTTGAATATGTCGTGTAAGCTCATCTTGAGTACAACAAAGGACCTCATCTTCAGTCTATGCTTAATCGCTCTCTTTTATAATTATATAGTATGACTTGTAAACTTAACAGCCATTTGATTTTACAAATCTGAATTTCTCCTTTATTCTTGTAAATAGGCAGCATAGCACTTTTTTTTCCATTCATAAAATACATTTTTACTCTTCAAGATTTCATTAAACAATTTTGTCAACCATTTATCCACGTCGCCCAAATACTCACATACTTCCAAAGAAATTCCATTTGTACCAATTACTTTTCTCATCTTCATCCTCTTTGTACCTCACTTCAGAAAAATGAATTCTTCTCGTATAATTAACCTTCCTTTCCATATTGAAGCTTGACAAGCCCCGCAAAAATAACTTGACAAAATAATATTTTTTTCAACATGCAAATAAAAATTAGTATCTCACAACATCCAATCCTGAAAACCTTGCAAAAATGTATGGAACATAAACAATCACAATTTGCAGCTCAACACAAGACAGCCTTGAGATGTATCTCTATTTGTGGAGCTAGGCGCAGAAAATAATGAAGCTTTGAAATCCACCTCATAGTATACTTCTGCTACTTTTAGTTGAGTATCTTGCACCACATCCATAATAGTAACTTGAAGCTACTTTTAATTAAGACAAGAAGAAGCATGTCTATTGTTTTAACATTTATGCCTATCTCTAGACATTTAAAGCTTTATTCCCATCAAAGTAAATCAAGAAAACATGTTATGTGCATTAGGCTATTACATTCCTGCTGCAGTATGCCTGTTGTGGTTTTGTTGTGATAGAAGCTACAAAGCCATACCTCATATTTTACAAAATCCAAACTGAAATTTCGTTCTAAGCTCCACAATATCATGTAGCTACTTTTTCCATTTAAAGTTTCAATTACATCCTAATTTTTTAGATATCCCCCATTGGTGAACTTTTCCAGCATTTATTCAATGTCAATATATTTGTAATTTACCCTTTCTCAATCCAAAATTGAGAAAGTCATTGAAGGCCATTACATGGTCATGTACGGTTTGTGTGGAAGCTAAATATCTCCCGCAGCATGATCGATATACATAATGAGGATTCTTAGGATGTTGAAATGCTAACAGGTTATAGTGTTTGGTACCTGGGATATATAATGACAGTTGTGAGACCTCCAGCAAACGTACCTATTGTTAGGATCCAAAATAATCAAATCCTTGATCATAGAGCCTTTCCGTTCTGATCTGCAGTAACCACTAATACGATTAATCTTCTATAAAGAGATAATCTCATATAATTAATACCCTGTTTGGCCCCCATTATTTCAATTTATAATTTTTAGAATAGTATTTTTTTTGGAGAAAAAAGAAGAAAATGTTTTTGATTTACGTGTAATATTATTTTATGGAAGATTTGTGATTTAAAATAAGAGAGAGAAAATTATAATTTGAAATAATGGGGGCCAAATGGGGGCTAATTTAACATCAGAACCAACTTTACTACTGTTCCAAAATCAATTTTTCTGCATGTCCATCTACTACTAATTTTTTGAAATTTCCCATATTAATGTATTTAATATTATATAGGAAATATCAGCCCCTGTATGCCAAACATTTTATTTATGTATTATTCTTTATACACCAAAATATGTTAGTCTAAATAGTAATATGAGCATAAAAATGAAGTCTTCTTGATATCATCCCTTTTCTCTAAAATTTGTAGTAACTAGAAGCTTTTCAGAAGGCTGAAGGTTAAGATCAGTAATAATGTCTATCTAATGACAAGAATGGAGTTAAAATGATATGTATCTTTCTATGGGCACCTCGATCATTTATAAAGCTAATTTACATTTGTTCTTTCTATCATATGGATGTAATATTTTTTAGATAATATATAAGCTCCTTCTTGACTAGATAAATGGAAAGAAATGTGTGAAAAGAGCCTCTTTTTTGGAAGTATATGGACGCCAAGAAATTGTTAGATCAGTGGAAGACTATAAAAACTTTATAATTAGGTAAAGAATCATTAAATCGGTCATATTTCAAATAATAATTCATCAATCAATCATTGTATCTGAGCTTAGAATGTCGTAGAGCAAAGTTCATTCTAACTTAAAACAGCTCAAATTTCTCAGATGCAAAATAGAACTCTGTCCATATAGTAGAAAGAATTGAATGGTCAAACACTAATCTGAGACTAAGTCCTTTTGGGACTCTTTACTTATGTAATTGATGTATTATTTCTTATTAAGCTTCACATGCCAAGTTACATCCTCTATAACAACTGCTTTCATAGAAAGTTTCCCTGGTCTATAAATAATCTTTTTCATTATACTTAGATTTTTGTTTTTGCTTTTATTTTTCTTAGGATTTCTTCGAGGCAAGAATATTTTGAGAAAATATAGTTTTGAATAGTTATTTTTTGGAGTATGTGTGGTTAAAAAGTAGGGAAAAGTTTTTGATTTACATACAAAACATTTTTTTGTGTAAATGTATGGTTGAAAGTGAGAATGAAAATTAAAGAGTTTTGAAATAATGGTTGTCAAACGGGGCTTAGTTTGACCATATAATTGGTTAAATGGACAACATGTGACCTCGGTGATAGTTTTTGAGTTTTCTATCTCATTCATTTTTTGAACTTTGTTTTTCTTGTAAACCGAGGAAGGACTGAAAAAGCGGACTGATCTGGAATATGTTTACTTGTTTAGACTTGTCCTTGAATTTCAAATCATTGTAGTGTAGAACCTGGGATTTTTATGCTTTTTCATCGTTTTTGGATCTACCAACAAGGAGGAGGCATAATTTAACTATTTTTCGAAGATAAAATGCCTTTGTGTTTTAATAAACTAGTGAATAAAAACTCAGTGGTGGTTATTCATGCCTTGTGTTATGTCCTTTCATTTCTTCGTGTTGTGGAGGAAAACAGAGATATTATTGGCTTGCCTTACGAAGGAAAATGTTCAGTTCAACAAGTTGCAAAATTAACATTTTAGTCGACTTGAGGCACCACTAATTGGTTCAGGACGTTATAGTTAGCATCGATACAATATTTTTTTAGTCATTCTCTTCTTGTGAACTGAACTCCTAATTTTCTCAGGGAAGATCATCATATGATATAGTCTCATCATAACCTAAGAAACATTTGCTACTTGCTTGCCTTGGAAATATGTAAATGCCCTCATCATTCTGTTAATTTTAAATTCATGGGAATCAACACAAAAACAATAAGGTGGTTATCATGCAAGCAGCAGAAAAATGCTTGCATCTACTAACAAAGGAGGAAAAAGTATTCACTAGATGGCGTTAAGTTTCATAATAGTTGCTCATATATCTCTTTCTTTCAGATCTTAGGTGATGGAGAATTGAGTGTGAAACTAAACTTCAAGGCTCGTGCATTCTCGACTTCAGCAAAGGAGAAGCTTGAGGCTGCAGGTTGTTCCTTAACTGTTCTTCCCGGCAGAAAGAAGTGGGTGAAGCCATCGGTCGCAAAGAACCTTGCACGTGCTGAAGAATACTTTGCCAAGAAAAGGGCTGCAGCCAACTCATCCGACTCGCCTTCTGTGTAAAGCCGGAACTTGTAGCCACAAATTAAATGTCACTTCAGGAAGAATGTAAAGCTATATTCAAACAATTTGTGGACCTTTTTATTCTGTTCTGAATATAATTTGTCTTTGGCGCTTTCAATTATATTCAAGAATTATTCTACTTGTACATCAAATGAATTCTTCTAATTTGACGTGTTCCAAGTGGTAGGTATTGGCATTCTGCAACTTTTGAATTAGGAATGTCAATGGGTGGGTTCGGGACATGGAGCTCTTGTTTCGCGCGGGTTAGTCGCTAACAATTAAAAAGGATCAGACGATTGTGTAAGGGACAAACCTCTTGAGACAAAGTCCCAAAAAGAGGTGTTCTTTTATTGGTGATGACTTTACAATTGGAAATGAAAAACAACGTGCTTCCAAGGGGTGCAAACACACGAGTTACTGAAAGAAAAGTGTTTAAGTCTAAAAACTAAGGAAATGAAAATTACATGTTCTCTGTTCGAGAGTTTTGGATTCGGTCCTTTGCTTCTATGTCTTTTCTCCCTTTTATACTTCGTGGACGATTTCTTTATGATCAACCGCTCTAAAAACTGCTTGATCGTCCTATAACTACCCACTTTCTTCGTCATGGCCACCTTGTCATGAAAACTGCATTTTTAACTGCTGCCATTACCCTTCATCGTTCAACCGCTTTCGATTGAATTCCTTGAATCGTGGAACGTGATAGGGCTGCTTTAATAACTGCTTTGATAACTGCACTTCTTGATAACCATGACGCTTTATGTTTGTTAAGACCTTGGGCGACTTGAAGGTTTGGGCGATAATAGAGTAATAGCTCTGGGCGACTGTATGACACTCCGTTCGCTTAGATTCTGGGCGACTTGCAAACTTGGGCGATGGCGTTACCGCGTTCTTGGGCCTCCTTATTTGGGCCTTCATCGTGATTTGTTCGATTGGGCTTCGTTCTTTGGGCTATCTGATATGGGGATCCTCCAATTGGGCTTCACTCCTTGGGCTGTTCGATTTGGGCTGAATTTTTATGTGTCAACAATTACCCCCCAATATGGCAAAATTAATAATAATTATTAAATTTTGCTATATTCACTTTGTGTTTCCAGCAACATTCGAAATTCCCAAGAATTTCAATTATTGTTTCCTTCTATAACTTGAAAAGGTGCGTCGTTTTGTAGACCCTTATAAACCCCAAACACGCCATTTCACTGCCACCAAACCACGCCTCATATTTTTTGCGTCTCTTTCGCGATTCACTGTTCATCTTTTGCTTCCCTGCTACGTAACCCTGAAAAGCTTCGTTCCTTCTCAAATGGCTGCTTCACAATCTCAAGTTAGCGATTCCTTTAGTTTTGATGACTTTCAGAGACTTCTGAGTCGCCCATACATAACCCCAAGTTTTCTCGCGCCCGCCGACGTTGGACGTAACAAGTTCTACTTGGGTCCTTTCTTCAACAATGCAGAGGCAGTTGAACAGGCGGCGATAGGTCAGCTGTTTCCTTGCACTCAGGGTCCTCCATTTCTGAACTCTCTACCACTGGGGCCACTTCGCGAAAGAGGTATTCGCACTTGGCCTAAATCTGATGTAGCTTTCCGTAGATGGCATGCTCGCCTTGTGGGTCATGGTCCTACTAAGGCACTTTTTAATAGCGCTAGGATTTCTGATTTGTTAGAAATCTCTATTCGCCCCCCTACTTTTGATTCAGCACTCTTTTCGATTGCTTTGAGTTTTTGGTCCTCTGAGTATAACACCTTTATTTTCCCCCTTGACCCCATGTCTATTACCTTAAGGGATGTTGGGGCCCCGGTGAATCTGCCACCTTTGGGCGATATCATTTTTCCTGGTACCTTAGTTTCTGGTGGCGCCCCAAAGTTTTGTTAGAAACTACACCGATTCTTATTCAAGCCTGCAGACCCTCCACAATCATTCGAGCGCTGAGCCTACCCATATTGAGCGAGTGGTTTTCCTTTTAGTTTGGCTTTGTAAATATGTTTTGTGCGTGCCAAGTATAAAACCCTCTCTGAGTTATTTACCTATAGCGCACGAATTGGCACGTGGCAGGCCTTTGAATTTATGTTCTTTGTTTTTGGCTGCCCTTTATAGAGGCATGACCTCTCTTCAAGCTCAATTAAAGAATGGTGCATCTCCCACTGGCTGTGGACCTCTTTGGTTCACTCAACTGTGGTTGAGATCCTATTTTCCATTGCTTGGTGCTCCATCCATTTCTCGCCCTTCTGTTAGTTGTTATGGGCTAGCCATGGAGCCCTTAGCTCCTGTAAATATGTCCAGAAGGGACATTTTTTCATTCTTTTATTCTTTGGATTCAATCCCTTCCTTTTTTCCTTTTCCTCCTTTTTTGACTCCAAACTATGTACATCCCCCTTCCACCATAGATAGCGCGAGCACCTCCCTGCTCATTTGGATCCAGTTTTTAATTGGGAGGGAGCTATTTCATGATATTCTAACTGGGACTAATGCCAAGGCAGGGGTAGAGATTTATGCTCCCCAATTTTTTGCTCGTCAGCTTGGTTTCGGCCAAACTTGGCCTGTTCCTCCTTGCTATTCAAAGAATTTAGTTGACCGTTTTTATACCATTAATAAGGCGGAGGCAGAGGCTATAGATGCTCGTAATCTTCTTTTAACCAGCCATTTTTCATTAGCCTCTTTCAAATCTAGCCACGCCATTCACCCTCTTTTTGAACAACTTTGGTCGTCGGTGAAGCGCAGATTATTTGCGACTGACGCCAATCGTGCCTTTCATTCATTAGACCAATCGAGAATTTCTTCTCCTCCTCCTGTTTTGGCCACTCCTTTGTCTGTTCGGAGCCCCTCTCCTTCTCGTCGCACTAAACAGTCTGCTCGTCCATCTTCTTCTCTCCCTGCCAAGCCTACTACAGCCAAGACTGCTCCAAGCCGCAAACGGCCAGCCTCAGCATCTCCCATTCTGGAGGATGATGTTGATGATGATGATGGTGCCCCTCTTATCGTCAGGAGGAAGGTAATTAAATTGGTTTACTTACAAGTATACTTTTCCAAATTTGAAACTTTTCTGTGTGCTGATGATCTTTTGGACTTTTCAGAAAAGCTCAGCCTCTCCTTCAAAGGCTTTGGCATCGACAGCTCCTGCTCCATTATCCTCTGCTGAGGCTACTTCATCCAAACCGGTTGATGAGGGGACTACGCTTAAAGAGACATCTTCAGTCCCAGAGTCCTCATCACAACCCATGGATGAGCCACCTTCTTCCCAGGGCGTCAACCCCCCAAACATCGAAGCAGAGGGTAATTCAGTTTTTTGATGTCTTACCTTTGCTCGTGCTGTTGGTTTCTGATTTGTTGCTCTTGAGTTTTGTAGATACTCTTATGAGTCCGCCCGTTGTGGCAACATCTTCTCGCTCAGACAAGGGGAAGTCCTCACGAATGGAGGAATCGTTGGTGGCAGACTTGGTTGAGGGCATGCCATCTTCCACGATTGTTGATGAGGTAGTCTTTGCTTCACTTCTATTTCTATTTTGTTCGTTATAGTGAGCATCTTTAATATTGGCAATTTTCTTTACAGGATGCTGACAGGATTGTGCGTTCTATCCAAGACTTGTTCGCTTACTGGGGGCAAGTCCAGACGTCTCGCCCTGCTCCATCTGATCGTCCTGCTACTTCTTCAGAGGAAGATTTGAAGTTCTTGAAGGATTCGATATTTGAGTACGTATCCTTCATGGATATGGATATTGGAAGGGCTAGTGCTGCCAGACACAAAGATGAACTTGAGCAGTTGAGTGCGAAGTTGGAGCAAGCACTGACGCTTCCGTCGCTCAATCTTT
>NC_036248.1:23375713-23375955 GCF_002742605.1 Olea europaea var. sylvestris | reverse complement strand
TGGGATGTGGTCTAGGATCTTCTTCTCCGTCATCTACGACCAATTTGAATTTTGGTAACTTGTTCTTGAATCCAGATGTTACCATGTTTACTCCAAGTAGCTGTGGGAAAGGATTCTCGTCCACTGCCATCTTTTTCTTATCATCGAACGTAATTCGTCCTGATTCAATGGCATCCTGCAATACATGACGGAAAACCAAGCAATTGTTAGTCAAATGTGACCATGCATTATGCCACTTACAA
>NC_036248.1:23347208-23375568 GCF_002742605.1 Olea europaea var. sylvestris | reverse complement strand
TTTGCCCGATGGTCTAGGCTTGGCCATTATGGGACAAGTATATGTATCCCCTTTGACCAATTCGGCCAAACACATTTCGGTCTGATCGTATGACTCGTCGTCGATGGTATGAACGTCAAAATTTGGGTCTTTGTAATAAGTCCCTTTACTACAATTTTTCATTTGTTCTTCCTCTCTTATCAGTCGCTCATACCTAATCACATTTGCACTCAACTGGAAAAGGTCAGGAAATTCCTTGTCCTAGAACTTCTTTTTTAAATCAAAGCTCAAGCAGCCTTGAGCGATCTTGACAAATTTTTTTTCGGGCAGAGGTACAAAACACTTGCTTCTTACTGTCTTGAACCTTTGGAGAAAACTTTCTGCCCATTCATTTGGCATTTGACGTAAATTCGCCAAATCGGCCAAAGTGACTTCAGACCCAGTTTTATAAAACTGAGCGTGAAACAACTGTTCCAATTGTTGCCATGTTTGAACAGAGTTCGCTGACAAGTTGATGAACCAGGAGAAAGCTACTCCTGTTAACGAACTAGGGAAAAGTCTCATTTTATGGTAGTCGGTTACATCACCACTCTGCAATGTGAATCGCCCTATGTTTTCTAGAGTAGACACCTCTCCTAAACCGGTAAACAGTGAGAATTCTGGCACTTTGTACCCTCTAGGCCATGGATATTCTTGGTCTACCCAATCAGGATATGGCTTTGTGTACGTCGGCCTGATGACGGGACGTAACCCAAAAGTCATCTGATCCTGTACGATTTCCATAATCTGGTTCCTCAACATGACGTTGGGGTCATATGGAATTCCTACAGGTTGGTTAACTGGTTGATTTGCATGAGGCCTGATGTTTGGTCCTTGATTGGCAACCAAATTACCATGATTAGGGCCATTACCATTAGCCTGAACATCTACTCCCTCGTTATCATGTGGAATATTCTCTCCATTGTTTAGGACATTATCTCTCACGTTTGGATTACCCCCAAGTTAGGCATACCACTACCATTGCTTTGATTTGACACTGTAGTACCCCCTTGGTTTGAAGTAGAGAGACCAGAAAGCGGTTCTACCCCTTGACTCGGATTTAGGACCGAGGGATTATGTCCCACGATCGTCCTAGTTTGAAAGTGATTTGTAAGAGGTATAGCCGGTTGACATATTTGGCCTACTAACTTATTCATTGTTTCGTTCAACGTCTTTAGTTGTTTGGCCATGTTGTCATAGTGTACATTCCTATTTTGTGTAAATCTTTCCATATTATGAATACTTCGAAGATTTACTTGTTCAATGACGTCTTGCATGAGTTCTTCAAGTAATGCACGCATGGTTCGAGGACTCAACTCCGTCATTGGTTCGTAACGACTGTTACTGCTCTGATTCTGTCCATCTGTTCATGGAGAGGCATGCTGCTCCTCATATCGCTCGATCACAGACTGGATTCCTCCCTGACTTGCTGCTTCCTTATCGGATCTCTGAGGTATATTGTTTTCCCTTTTGTACTTTCAACACCTAACACCACTGTCCCACCGGGCGTGCCAAATTGTTTCGCGCGGGTTAGTCACTAACAATTAAAAAGGATCAAACGATTGTGTAAGGGACAAACCTCTTGAGACAAATTCCCAAAAAGAGGTGTTCTGTTATTGGCGATGACTTTACAATTGGAAATGAAAAACAACGTGCCTCCAAGGGGCGCAAGCACACGAGTTATTGAAAGAAAAGTGTTTAAGTCTAAAAACTAAGGAAATGAAAATTACATGTTCTCTGTTCGAGAGTTTGGGATTCGGTCCTTTGCTTCCATGTCTTTTCTCCCTTTTATACTTCGTGGACGATTTCTTTATGATCAACCGCTCTAAAAATTGCTTGATCGTCCTATAACTACCCACTTTCTTCGTCATGGCCACCTTGTCATGAAAACTGCCTTTTTAACTGCTGCCATTACCCTTTATCGTTCAACCGCTTTCGATTGAATTCCTTGAATCGTGGAACGTGATAGGGCTGCTTTAATAACTGCTTTGATAACTGCACTTCTTGATAACCACGACGCTTTATGTTTGTTAAGACCTTGGGGGACCTGAAGGTTTGGGCGAGAATAGAGTAATAGCTCTGGGCGACTGTATGACACTCCATTCGCTCAGATTCTGGGCGACTTGCAAACTTGGGCGATGGTGTTACCGCGTTCTTGGGCCTCCTTATTTGGGCCTTCATCGTGATTTGTTCGATTGGGCTTCGTTCTTTGGGCTATCTAATTTGGGGATCCTCCAATTAGGTTTCACTCCTTGGACTGTTCGATTTGGGCTGAATTTTTATGTGTCAACAACTCCCAATCCCAGTTTTTTCCCTTCTGTATAACTTGCTTATTGTATTTTAAATATTATTAATGTTACATTATTATATAAATTAAAATTAAACTAAATTATAAGAAAAAGAAACTTGAAAAGAATGATAAAAAACTAAATTATCTATAGGTATTTATTCTTCAATAAGAGTGATAGATTTTCGATATAGAACAAAATGACACCCTTAGTAGAGTTCCAACATTTCAACAACAAAATATTTCATATTTGAATCTTTAATTGAGTTGGACAATGTGTTTATAACATAGAGTGGTGGATCATGTTGTTATTAAATGGGTAATGGACTATAAATTTCAATATTATGGGTTTTTCTTTTAATGAGTAGCCCATTGATATATTTTTTATAGTATAATATTTAGGAAATACACAATTGCTATACTATGAGAATCACATTTCACAACTAACAATCTTATAAAATACTTTCATAAATCATATGGTAATAATTCAAATTAATTTTATATAATTCACCCAAAAAAAAA
Source organism: Olea europaea var. sylvestris (assembly GCF_002742605.1). Taxonomy (NCBI): domain Eukaryota; kingdom Viridiplantae; phylum Streptophyta; class Magnoliopsida; order Lamiales; family Oleaceae; genus Olea; species Olea europaea. The sequence goes on along the minus strand of NC_036248.1, from coordinate 23,372,741 downwards.
AATAATAATAAAATCAATTTTTTGACCATTATTTCACTATTCCAACCATCATTTTTTCTTCACTCACAGATAGGATTCACTTTTCTTTCTAACGGTCAAAGAATCAATTTTCATAATCACTATCGAACAGACCCATAATATACAATATACAATAGTGGCTTCTCACTACCACATACCCAACCCCCCCCCCCCAAACCAAATTGAAAGGATATTTTTTGTCGCAACACACACACACTCTCTTAAAAACGTACACACACACACACACACACACTCTCTCTCTCTCTCTCTCTAAATAAAAAGTATATATACGTACATCATCTCTCTCTCTCTCTCTCTCTCTCTCTCTCTCTCTTTCTATTCATGCACTCCTCTCTTCTTTCTCAAAATCAAACATAGGATGTTTGAGAGAGATGATGTTATGGATAACTCTCATTCTCAGCCTCATCTCGCCATTTTCATCATAATCGAAAACTCTCAGTCTCGACTTCATATCATGCTCCTCATGCACTGATATTTGACTTCGATAGAGTGATTTTAGAATCTAGATATCTTCATCGCCAAGTATTTAATGATGCTTTTACTCATTTCAACGTTCGTTGTCCCTCTTCGTGCTCCTTGCAAATCTGGTCACACGCAATCACAAAGAAGATAGACATGGTCGCGATTGATTACAATTAACACAAATTTGATCACAGATGATCGCAGTTAACATATAATCTCTAATTCCAACCCATTACACTACCATTTGCACCTCACCTAACAATTACAAGCGTTGCGTATGATGATAATGCATTGGAGTTTATCTGTGTGGTGGTGGTGGTGAGGTTTTGGCAATGTTTTGGGTACTATATGGTGACAATAATGGTGCATTGTTTGTGATCAAGCAATTGTTATGTGTGATTAACTGCAATCAAATTTCTCTTCAATGTGATTATCTATGACCATGTTGATCTTAACAGTGACTGTATTTGACTTACTGTTAATTTGGTCACACATAGCTACAATTAAGACAGATTTGATCACAAAAAGCCACACCCATCGTCGCTACAAGAAACACCAAACCTCCACAAAAAGCGCAAAAATTCAGTTGGCCACGACAAACTACCATAACCACGACTCCGCAGCAAACCCCTAAAACCTTACAAAAGCTAGATTTTATCAGATTGTGCAGCTACTACAAAGTATCAAATATGGTATTCCCCCAAATTTTTCCAAATCTTCATCATTGTTGTAGCAACACTCACTCCACTGTAGTAGCATCATCATTGCAACGACTCTCACTCACTCGCCGAAGTCGAAGATCGAAAATGGGAGGGAGAGAGAGAGAGAGAGAGAGAGAGAGAGAATGAGTGGGGATGGTGTGAGAGTGGGATGGGTGAGTTGAATTATTGGTATGATATTTATTTGATCGAGGAATTCCCGTGCCGTAGCCATCTCTATTTTCACTTCCTATTAGTCTATGGGCTATGCTACACGAACATAGAGGTTGACACAACGGTTGACATCGCACACACATGGAGAGGTCGACATTATTTTATTCGAACGGGACCCACGCCTCGGTTGTGAGTGTGGTGTTATCCTTTGTGTCAAACATTATGTTTGTTTGGCATTTTCCATTAGTCTATTGATGGTCAACAGAAATTAGTCTCCTTAGTTGATTTTATGAGGTGAATATTTTAGAGAATTTTAAATATAACATATTTACATTTTCTGTTTTATTTCTCCATTTACTTATTTATTATTTTAACATCATTAATTGATTCAAACTTAAAATAAAAATCTAATAAAATAAAATAGAAAAATGGGTAGGGACCTTTGTTCTCCATCCCCTCCCCGATTTTCTGAGAAATTCGGGCTCTTGCTCCATTCGAGACAAGACAATGCGGGCGGAATTAGGAAAATGTTTCCGTCCTAACGTGAGTATTGCTTGGAAAGAACTTTCACAGAATTTTCATTTTATCTGGTAAATGTTGGAAGAATTTTGTGAATAGTGACGCCGAAATAAGTATAATGATGGTGACATGAATTCAGCCAAATTCACGCTCTACATTTTAGGACTATTCCAAAATGAGACATGAAAAAATATATATATTGGAGAATATTAGTTCTTTGGCACAGATTATATTTTGAAACTTGATCTTCTACAAATATAGTTCATGATACATTTTTTCGGAGGGGTAGTTGCTGGTTTTTGATTTCTATTCGCACCAGATATGTTGATTACAATATAGAAGATGATTCGCAAGAAATATAACGTAATTGGTAAAGAAACTGGAGAATACATTTTCGCAAAATTCATCTCCATTTCTATGTTGTGTATGATCTCTTTCATTTGAATATATACATAATGAATTATCTGATTTTTGCGAAATTGTACAGAAACACAACGGAATCTGGTTCTACGTGCATCGATCATTCAGCCTAAAATATATTAGTTGATAATTTGTTGTGATGAGAAACATGTCATAATTCTTTTTGTGTTATGTTTCTAAAATATATTTTATATCAAAGTAGCCTTTTCCAACGTCTTCTATATCCCAAGCTTAGAATATATTTTGTGAAAATTACTTTTATTTGAGTAGTAAATTGAAAAACTTCTAAAAGTCCTAAGTAGACCTTTTCTTTTAATAACAGTGAGTTCACAAATTGAGATTACTTCAATTCGAAGTTTTAGTTACTTCAACTGGATGAATCCTATTGATAGAATAATTGAGTCATAATTCAATAACAATTTTGCCTACATATCCCATCCATTTGAGACATGTTGTTGGTCAATGTTACTTAAAAGGAACTATTGCGATTCAAAATCAATTACATATTTTACTTGAAGAAAAATGTAACTTCACAATTGTAGAAAAAATTCTCTTAAGGTTTGTTTTACTCGTATGTTTAGATGAACAAATGAAAATAGCAAACAACATGTTAAACCAAAGTTGCAATTCTCCAAACGATTCAGACATCTATTTTTCACATGATAGGCAAGAAATTTGATAATACGAAGCATAAAATTGCATAAACTACAAAGGACACGAGGCCGATAGTAAACTGGGGCTTCATGACAAATTTTAGCAAAAAAGGCTTATAAACTCTTCTTTAAGATATCTTCCTTTTTGTATACCTTCTGCTAATAAGGGCACTGTAGAAGTTAATCGAATGCCAAAAATCTTTGCGAGAGTTTTTTATATACTCTAAGCACTTGACAGGGGCATGTAATCGAGCGTATCCCTTATGTTTAATCGAATTGATGGTCCCATGGATGAGCATATATTGGCTTTTAGCACCGGATCGCTTGTTTGCTGTTATTAATTTCTGGCAATCAAAGAAAACTTGCTATGGATGCATTTTATAGGGACACTTCAAATTGGTTTCCACAAATCATACAGTAGATAGATTCCAAGAATCTAAAGCAATTAGCAAATATTGCCAAACAAAATTTACATGATAAAAGAGAATCGGAACTACTCCCCTGATCAACTGTCACTATATGAAATCTTCAGCCAACATGGACTTATTGGAGGAGCACAAACGCAACTTCAATTTGGTATTTCCTATGCCGGTATTAATTCTACTACACTAAGCATATGGATCTACGTGGAAGAAAATTGCCATGAAGGAGTCGTGAGGTTTGTTCAGTATTGAGTTGCCGCTAAGCATTGTGAACAATCAACATTCTACAAAGTTCATGCAAGCATATCTTCAACCAAAGTACATTGGTGTAAGTAGAAACACTTTTCATTTCAATTGCATTGATTATTTCGTTAGGCACAAAAAATAATTAATACATAATTTACGAATATATGGTGGTGTTATGTCATTTACATCAGATATATGGGAATGAATTAATATAAAAGTTATATAGCTGCATCTACTCACTATATAAACCCACTTTGGATAATACATAAAAGTATAATTGCTTTTAAAATAATTAAGGGCCCGTTTGGTAGAGATTTTAAAAATTGATTTTTTGACTGTTAGAAGAAAAGTGAGGTCCACATGTGAGAGAAGAAGTCAAAAATTACGACTTGAATAGTAAAATAACGGTCAAAAAATCAATTTTTTGGGACAAAAAATCCCTACCAAACGGGGCCTAAGTTTCCTCACAATGCAAATAATATATTTAATGTTATTATGCAAATTATAAAAGATTATCGTTGTGAATCTAAAATTCGAAGTTTTATGTTTGATAACGCAAGTGTTAATAAATATGTTAGTAATAAACTATGTAAGGCTCTTAATCTAGATTTTGGTTATTTTCTATTTCATGTTCATTGTGTATTTAACTTATTTAATTTAATTGTGCAAGATAATATGAAACATATTAGCAAACAAATTGGTAGAATTAGAATGCATTACTGTACATCACTATATCACCTAGTAGAAAATAAACTTTTCAAGAATATTTTGCTCAATTTTTTTATGGAATCTAAATAATTTGTAACCGTAGGACATTGGTGAATCTCAACTTACTTATTATTCAAATCTTGTGAAGGCTATGAAACACTAATTACTGAATTTTATAATTTCGACATACAAGAAATGAGTCAAACTTTGTTCTGACATATATTGATTGAGAATTGGCATTTAAAGTTAAAAGATTTTTTACAATTTTTATAATTCTGCAAATATATTATCTAGGTATATATTTGGAGTGTACTATCCCACTAATGCAAATATTCTTGAATGGGGCTTTTTTTTTTTTTTTATCGCAATAAATTGCAATAAATATGGCCCCGTTCCAATCTCATTAAGATGAGATTTTAATGAGCTTTTCCATTACACAACAGTAAAATAATTGTTACAAAATAAGGTGAACAGAAGTACCGTTAGACACTTTAATTTTGACAGAACATGTTGAAACCCATTTGGGTGAAAACACTTTCTTTATTCAAAATCAATTTACAAAATTAAACCTTTCAAATGCAACAGACATGAACATGGTTGCCAATTCTAATTTTATTGGTCTCAAACAGAAGCATAGAAATGATTCTGATTTTACTGAAATATTATTTTCTATAGAACTAAAATTTAGAAAATATTGGAAAGATTTACCTATATTATTTTCTTTAGCATGTGTAATGGAACCTAAGTATAATTTGAAATGTACAAAACATGTTATAATAAAAATCACAAATACTTTAAACTTTGATGCTCTTATCATATATTCTAATTTAGAGAATACTTTAGCTGAAATGTAGAAATTATACGCACTATGATTTGGTGTAAATGTTAGTAGATCACCCTTTGCATCCCCTCTACCACTAATCTTGATCAAGAAGATGAGGAAATATTGAATTCATTTAATGATATTAGGGATCAAAGATTTGATGAAGGTTCTTCTAATACGTCTCCTACATATAATCAATGTTCATCGAACATAGATCCAATTGAAATGCCAGGAAAATTACATAGATATTTTAGTCATCAAATGCTTAGAATCGTAGATCTAGCTGATGAAATGGATTTTGATTTACTTAATTTTTGGAGATGTCACGAACGTAGATACCCCGTTATTTCTGTGATTGCACATGATCTATTAATATCTCTCATTAGCACTGTAGCACCAGAGTCTACTTTTAGTGCAGGTGATCGAGCATTGTTCGATTTTAGAAATCGGCTCAAAGAAGACATTTTAGAAAGCTTAAATGTGTATAAAGGATTGACAAGACGTTCATTTTTTTAATCCAAAATAAGTGTGCTGAAATTGTAACTAGTCAGCTAAACGATATTTTATTTCGTCATATTCATACTTCGTTAGTTTCTTAATAATATTCAATTTTTTTTTAAAATGTACATGTAATGAGTTGTTCATAACAATTTTAATTCCACTTATTTGAAAATTAAGTAGTTGATCCCAAGTCCAAAAAAATGTGCAAAATTAAAAATTTAAAAAAAAAAGAAAAAAAAAGAGAGGATGAGCTCGGCTAGGCCCTTGAGGACGAGCCAAGCTCGTGTCATCTCAATCCATTGCCAGCACTACCATCACGAAATTACCTTATATTATCTTATGATTACTAACTTAAGCATCACTAGGAGAACAAACATTATCTCGTTAATCTCTTTTCATCAATAATATTTTGATATCATCGTGGGACTCGATCCATAATGATGGGAAGAAAAAGAAGAATATGGGATCTTTCTTCGAATAATTTATTAGTACTAGGAAACCAAAACATGGAAGAGCCCTCGGCCCTCCCCTATGAGAGAATCCGCTGATTTTCAACTTGGAGCAAGCCAACCAGATGATACAAATGGTAGTGATAACCAAGGGCGAATTCAGGGGTCGAGTTCAGGTAAGGCTGACTGCGAGCGTTGAAGTTTACTATTGATAACCAACGTCCATGATAGCGAGTTTTTTTGTTAATATTTAATTAAATAATATTAAAAAATTATTAGATTATATATTTGATAATTCATATATTTGATAATAGATAGAAGTTGCAGATAGACATTAATGGATAATGCTATTGAAGGTTTTATAATGGTAATGTCAAATAAGTTGATTAGATTAAAAACAATAAGTAGCACTTGAGTCAAAATTTGTAGAGCAAATTTAATGGATAAGATAAAGAGGAAAACTATACTCTATTTAAAATGGATAGTGGACAATGTAAGCTTTTGTTTATTAATACAATATTCTTTTTATCATAGTCGATTGGATCTGTGACAAGATGGTGATGCGGGCTGCCAAGTGGGTCGATTTTGCCTTTATAACACCCAAAGATACACAGTTCATAAAAATCTGCGGTGTTACAGAGATAATATCAATATAATATCACTTGATACTTATTCCAGCTAGGATTTTGCTATTTGTACATAAAATATATACATAATGGATTACATAATATGATGTGGATGGAAAAGATTAGATGAAAAAGTTTATTATGTTTTAAACTGGCAAATGATAGTGTCATGTGGCATTATATAATTCATTATGTAAATTTTTATGTATATGTAGCAAGATCCTTCTAGTAACTAGAATCATATTTCGTAGTAATACAAAATTTTCTCATGGAAGTACCTTCATGAAAATATCTCTTAGTTGCTCTTCACTCCAACAATGCTTAAACCCTATCTCTTTATCTGATTTAGCTTATATGATGAAGTGACACTTGATACCATTGTGTAACATTGGATTTTTAGCAATTGCTATTGCGAACTTGCTTTCCCAAATATATCTTTGTACCCATACTTCATGGCTCTCCCATGTCTTCAAGTATATACTTTAGCCATATAGCTTTACTAATCTTCATTGTTGCTGCAATACAGCAGATGATTATGCTACTATTGCTTATTTCTTTGACGCCCCAAAGAATATTTATAAACCTAGGGCGAATGCATATCTTAATGTTTTTTTTCATTTCATCCACAATTCCTATCTAATCAAGTGGATCGATACCATATGTCGAAATCATTTGATCTGTGCAAGTATCTCAATATCCATTTTGTGGTTCCATAATGAACTTAACTTGGACTCATAAATTTTGAAACTAGGCTAGTTGCATACATAATGTCTCAACTTATAGTTGTGGGATAGAGTAAGCAGTCCCCTGTTTGTGTAGTGTTTCATTTATTCTTCAATAAGAGTGATAGATTTTCAATGTGGAACAAAATGACACCCATAGTAGAGTTCCAACATTTTAACAACAAAAGATTTCATATTGGAATTTTTAATTGCGTTGAACAATATGTTCATAACAGAGTGGTGGATCGTGTTGTTATTAAATGGATAATGGACTTTACATTTTAATATTATGGGTTTTTCTTTTAATGATTAGCCCATTGATATATTTTTTATAGTATAATATTTAAGGAATACACAATTACTATACTATAATAATCACATTTCACAACTAACAATCATATAAAATGCTTTCATAAATCAAGTTGTAATAATTCAAATTAATAAATATATAACAATATACAATATGCAATATACATTAGTGGCTTCTCACCACACATACTCTACCCCCCCTCCAAAAAACAAATGCAAGGATATTTTTTGTCGCAACAAGCTCTCAAAAACGTACACTCGCTCTCTCCAAATGCATACTCTCTCTCTCTAAATAAAAAGTATATATACGCACATCATCTCTATTTGAGACTTTCTCTCTTTCTGTTCATACAATCCTCCCTTCTCTCTCAAAACCAAACATAAGATGTTTGAGAGAGATGATGTAATGGCAAACTGATATGATTCGAGATGCGCCACTAATTATCAAAGAAGTGATGATTAATTGGAAGAAACCAAAGCCATGTTCAAGATCTCGAGGAGCTAATGAAAGTCACACAATTGCTTAGTCGAGCTATGGAGATCAAAAGATTGAAGAGAACATGCCAAAGTACAAGTGTAAAGTGGGAAGGAAGATGGCCGAAACATTTGGATACAACACAAGTCAAAAGGCCAAGGAGGAGTCCAACTAAAAGCCATGCAACCACATGGCATTGCAGCTCATGCGATCACACAAGAGGAAGTAGGGAATTGTCCAACACTTTTCGTGTGGTCTATGCGACTGCATGGCAACACACGGTGCGGTCGCATAGACCAATGCTGGCACTGAATTTCCAGCTTTGGCAAGTTTCCTTTTTACACTATAATTCTAATATTTTACTATCTCTAGGATATCTTTGGACGTGTTTTTACCTTTTTTTTTTAATTAGGTTTTAGGGTTATGATATAAAATAGGAGTTATTTTCATTGTATTGAGGACTTTTTGCGTATTGAAAATTAAGAGGTAAGTTTTGCTTTCTACTTATTCTTCACAAAAAATCTATCGAACTTATCGTGTTAATTCTCGTGACGTTCAACCAACGAAAGTGAGATTCATAAATTGGGTAATCATGAGGTCAATGTATTCTTGTAATTTTCTTGGTTTCAGATTCAATAGTTTATTGAATTGAACTTTAAATTTCGGATTTTGATTTCTTTAATTGTGTAATCAAAAGGTCAATATATCCGTGTGACTATATTGGTTGTTTGATTCATTATTTTTTGGTTAAATTCCATAAACCTAATTGTTTGGAACTTTTTTGGGTCCGATTCAATTTCGTTGCGGGTTCCGTAGTAATCTAGCTACGCGGGTTCGCATCACAAACTCTCGATCTCAGCCTCATCTCGCCATTTTCACCATAGTCGGTTGACTCTTAGTCTCGACTTCATCTCGTGCTCCACATGCATTGATATTTGACTTCGATAGAGTGATTTTAGAATCTAGACATCTTCATCATCAAGTATATAATGATGCTTTTACTCATTTCAACGTTCGTTGTCCCTCTTATATCTGGTCACACGCAATCACTTTTTTTTCTTTTTTAAATTAATACCTCCAAAATTTATAGATCAACCCGCACGTATGGCGGAGGAATACTATGAGTACAAATTCAAATCGCAAATTGACAACCTTAAAGACAAACAGTTAATAAATTCGTACATATGGAAAATGATTTCTATTTGATATGATCAAGTTGGTAACTGCAATAGGCAGATCTACCATTTCATGAAAGACTGTTGTGTTTCTATCTTGACCAATTTTAGATAAAGCATCTGCAACTTGGTTTGCTACCCCAAAAACATGCCTGAAAACCACTTTTCTTCCCATCGTAAGATCATTTTTTTCCTCCCATTCTTTCCAGAATTTCCATTCTGTACATCTTTTATTGAGGAACTAATTCACAACAACTTGAGAATCGCTTTCGATAATAATCTTTCGAAAATTAAGTTCCACACATATGTGAATGCCATCTAGAATAGCTTTTAGCACCGCCCATGTATTGGTGCCATGACCATAGAACGTATGAAAGGCATAAATAAACTCCCCTTTATCTGTCCTGATTACCCCACCTCCACCACAATTACCAGGATTTCCTATACAACATCCATCAATATTTAGCTTAACCCAAGTAGGAAGAGGAGGTATCCAAAATACAAACTTTGTAACTTTATTAAGCGGTTTTTGAATCAGAATTCCCAAAGCACGTAAGACAATACAATCAGACAAAGATAGCCTAGACATCTTAGCCGCATTAGCACATAGTTCGCCAATCCACCACTTTACTAAACCCAAATCTGATCATAATTAATAGCAAGAGCTTCCATTTTTTTTCAACACCTAGCTATCCAAATAGCCCAAAAAATAAAAACAGGGGAAAAGCCAATAATCATACCTACTTGCGAAATTTATGATGCTTTGGAGAACCAAAAATTCATCCTTTGCCTCCAACCCATTAATGTAATGTGACAGATGCCTATGACCGTTGATAGCTGAACCCAAAGGAATTTTGCCAGATCATTTCCATCCGACAAATGGTCAAGGGACTCAATATGGGGTCTAACACGGCATACCAGACTAATTATCTTGCCAAAAATTAACATCTCCGTATTTGATATGCCATACTGAATTATCAATGACCATAGGTATCAAATTGGCTATGCTCTTCCAGAAAGGTGAGTTCAAAGTTGAAATCTAAATCTCATTATAAGAGTTGTGAGGAAAATACTTTGCTTTTACGAAGGTCAATAGTAGAGATTCTGAGAAACAAATTTTCCAAGCAAATCTTGTTTTTAGAGCCACTTGTACTTCTGCTAAGTCACGAATGTCTAGGCCTCCTTCTGACAAAGGTTTTGTAATTTTTTTCAAACTCACCCAATGATGTTTGGCTTTACCATCTGCCTCTTCCCAAATAAAATTTGAGATCAAAGAGTGAATCTGATGAATAACCCCCTATGGTACGCACATGACATATAAGATATGTATAGGCATGCTTGAAAGAACATGCTTAACAAGAGTTAATCTTCCTCCAATCGATAAGAGTAAAAATTTCCAGCCTAATATTTTCTTTCTCACTTTCATAACCAGTGGCTCAAAATGTCTGATGGACAAACGGCCCGGAGATATTGGCACATCCAAATAGGTAATTGGAAAAGACCCTTCTGAGAAGCTACACAACTAGAGTAATTCATTCTTTCTCGGTAAGGATATGTGCTTCGAAAAAAATATAGCTGATTTCTTGTGATTCACTTTTTGTCCAGACATATTTTCATAGATACATAGAACCTCCACCACTGCTTTAATAGACGATTTGCTTCCCTTGCAAAAAATAATTAGATCATCAACATATAATAAGTGAGAGATGCGAGGTCCTCCAATAGGGAGAGAATAATTTCCAATGCGTTGATCCAAACAAGCTTGTCGTAGCATGCATGTAAGAGTCTCTTCTGCAATAATAAATAGGTATGGAGAGAGGGGATCTCCCTGGCGAATTCCCCAGGAAGATTTGAAAAACTCTCGATAAGTACCATGCATCATCACTGAAAATGAAGGTGAATCAATACAGTTTTGTATTAGCCAGCGAAATCGTGTAGAGAATCCAAAAGCGTTTAGGACTGCCATCAAGAAATTCCATTCAACCCTATCATATGCCTTCATCATGTCTACTTTAAGCATTACATTCCCACCTCAACCTTTCTTGTAAAACTTCGAAATAGCTCTTGTACTAGGGCAATATAGTTGAAAATACTTTGACCCCCAATGAAAGCCCCTTGTTCGTTCGAAATAAAATTACGAAGTAAAGGTGGCAATCTGTTAACAATTACCTTAGTGAAGCATTTGTAGATCACAGAACATAGGCTGATGGGTCTGAAGTCTCCAAAGCCGCTAGGAACCTTGACTTTCTGGATAAGAACAATATAGGTTGACATGTAAAAATTGGGAAGCATAGAACTACTAAAGAAATCAACCGTAGCCTCCCAAACATCTTCTCCAACTATATCTTAACAACTCATATAAAAACTGGATGAGAAACCATCAGGGCCAGAGCTACTATCCTATGGAATGCTTCCCATTACAGGTTTCACTTCCTCGCGAGAAGGAGTCTCGGACAATCTGATATTATCTTCCGATGATATACTCAGTGTAATCAATGAATTCAACAATTCCATCTCCGGTATGACATTCTCAATAGTAAGTAGCTCATGAAAATAATCAATTGCTCCGTCATGGACCGATTGCGGGCTGTCAAGTTTTGATCCATCCTGTAAAGTCATGCTGTAATTCCAAGATTTTTTCCGACGTTTGGCTATTGACGCATGAAAGAACTTGGTATTAGCATCCCCCTCTTTTATCCATTTCACTTTAGTTTTTTGAGCCAAGAAGCTTTCTTCCCGCCGAATCCAGTCCTTCAATTCAAGCCTTGTTGCAATTAATTCCTTTTCATCCTGCACATTACCGAAATTTAATACTTGATCTTCGAGCCTAACAATTTTGTCTTCTAACTCCAATATGCGGCATTTGATATTCCCAAAACCACTTTTGTTCCACTTTCGCAAAATTGGTTTTAACCTCTTCAATTTTACTCCAAGTTTGAATAAAGGTGAATTTCTAGTTGGTTCTTCCCAATTTTCTTTGACAAGAGGTAGAAAATCTGCGTGGTCTACCCATATCCACTGGAAATAAAAAGGTGGTGGTCCATAACGTTCTTGCTGAGCCAAAAATTGAACTAACAATGGGCAATGATCAGAACTAGATCTCGATAAAACCTTAGCACAAGCCACTTCAAATTGAGTTAAGAAAGAATTAATAACTAAGATTCTATCCAACTTCTCCCAAATGCATCCTTTTCCTTCTTGCATATTACAACATGTAAAAATCATAGCTTCTGTTTGAAGATCTTGAAGGCCACAGGTTGATATACAGTCGTTAAATTCTCGCTTTGGTAAATCTTGTCTCGGTATCCCACCAACCTTTTCTGCATCACTACGAAAAATGTTCAAATCACCACCAACTAGCCAAGGTATGTCCTGGCTTGCATATTAACCAAATCCCTCCATAAGTCGAAGCATCCAATTTGAAGAAGCTTGCATAAACAATAGTGACTAGACAAGAGACCCCTTCCTTAGTAAATATACCGGTAATATGCTGACGTGAAACCGATACTTCCTCAAATAATAAGTCATCCTCCCAAAAAAGCCAGAATTTCTCTTTAAATAAATGATTTGAAAAATAATTAGGAAGACGTAACCTGGGAGTCCATCTTCTAATCTTCAAAATTGAGTGCAAAGGTTCTAATATTGCTACAATACTTGGATTAAATTTAGACATAATATCCTTGAGTTGAGTCATGGATGTTCCCAACCCTCTAACATTCCATATCAATAGTTTGTCCATCATTTAGAAGAAGTTTTAGAGCGTGTTAGAACCTTGGACAGCAAAACGACTTTTTTCTTTCTTTGACGTTGTGAAGTCGTGTATTCGACCTGTGCCATCTTTCCATTCTCATCCTCCAAATCCCCACGAATAGTACATGTCACAACAGATTTCCTCTATTGCAATAGTTCAGCTGAAACATCAGGTTGATAATCATTTAATTCCATTTGGCTAGGGGGCTGAGCGGTCCCATTCATTTCCTGTATTGGCTCCTCTGTTATACCCACTTCTACCTCAATAGCCTCCTTCACATGTTGAATAAAAATTTCCTGTTGCAATATGTCACGATAATCACCGAACTCCTGTAAAGGCGTTTCATTTCCTGTGTTTCCCTCTAATGTTAAGCGTTCATTATGGTGTTCAACAACAATATGTTCAAAAGACTCAATTTCCTCTTCATTAAAATCTGGAGCCTTAGGCAAATCTCCAATTTCTTTCAATACTTCAGTCACAATTTCAGCTTTCTCAGTAGAATGAGTCATTTGTTGCTCTATTGTAATCTTATTCCCAATTTTACCTGCCGTGATTTCAACGTCTTCATCTGTAACATGATATTTTGTGGAGATAGGATCCAAAGGCAGATTATTTTTTGATGGTTCCTCCTCCTCCATCAAGTGTACAATAGGTCGATATTCCTAGCGCACTCAGCTTCGTTTGAGCAAATTCTCCTCACCTTTGGTTTTGTCTTCCACCATCTTTCCGGCCTGAATTGATTTAAGTCGTTTGCACGTTCTATCTGAGTGCCCCTGGATATGACAGTGTTGACAAAATGTAAGCAATGTTTCATACACAATTTCTTGATAATGGCTTGCAGCATGTCCCGGAGGTCCAATCCAGAAAGAATCAAGTCGTGGTTTCGTTAGATCCATCTCAACACATACTCTAGCCCCCTCAGGACGTGAACCACAGATAGTCGCATTATCACGCTTCAGAAAACGTCCAATTCCCCCAACCAAAATTTGGAACGTGGAATGATAGAAAAAATTGGGAGGCAGTCCAGGAAGAAAAATCCATACCGGAGCGAAAGGGAGTTCTTATCTTCTCTGAAATCGACTGTCCATTTGAACATTCTGTACGACACACCGCTCACGTCGAATATTTCCCTTGAAACTGCAGTAACAAAATCTGCCTCATTCATGATACGAACCAGAAGATGTCGAGGATTTCTCATGGCCCTGATCACAGGCATCTCTGAAAGTCCCCATCTTACTTTGATAGAGCCCCCGAATCTGGTCAACAGAGGATCACAATGAAGACAAACTTGGTCACAATCGATTACAATTAACACAAATTTGATCAAAGTTAACATATAATTTCTAATTCTAACCATTACACCACCATTTGCACCTGCACCTAACACCTGCAAGCGTTGCATGTGATGATAATGAATTGGAGTTTATATGCGGATGGTGGTGGTAGTGAGGTTGTGGCAACGTTTTGGATACTGTATGGTGGCAATAATGGTGCGTTGTTTGTGATCAAACAAATGTTATCTATAATTAACTGTAATCAAATTTCTCTTCGATGTGATCATCTATGACCATGTTGATCTTAACTGTGACTGTATGTGACTTATTGTTAATTTGGTCACATATAGCCACAATCAAAACGGATTTGGTCACAAACAACCACACCCATCGCTGCTACAAGAAACACCAAACATCCGCAAAAAGCACAAAAATTCAGTTGGCCACGACAAACTACCATAACCATGACTCAGTAGCAAACCCCCAAAACCGTTACAAAAGCTAGATTTTATCAGACTGTGCAGCTACTACAAAGTATCAAATATGGTTTTCCCCAAAAAGATTTCCAAATCTTCATCGTTGCTATAGCAACACTCACTCCACTGTAATAGTGTCATCGTTGCAAAGGCCCTCACTAGGCGTCGTGGTGGGTGGTCACTCATCGAAGTCGGAGATCGAAAATGGACGCGAGAGAGAGAGAGTGTGTGTGGGGGGGGGGATGGTGTGGGAGTGAGATGGGTGAGTTGAATTATTAGTAATATATTTATTTGATCGAGGAATTCCCGTGCCGTAGCCATCTCTATTTTCAGTTCCTATTAGTCTATTGATGGTCAACAGAAATTAGTCTCCTTAGTTGATTTTATGAGGTGACTATTTTAGAGAATTTTTAACATGTTCGAGGGTTCAATGCGATAACATAATTACATTTTCTGTTTTGTTTCTCCATTTACTTATTTATTATTTTAACATCATTAATTGATTCAAACGTAAAATAAAATAGAAATAAGGGAAGGGACTTTTGTTCTCCATCCCCTCGCTGATTTTCTGAGAAATTCGGGCTCCATTCGAGACGAGACAATGCGGGCGAAATTAGGAAAATGTTTCCGTCCTAACGTGAGTATTGCTTGGAAAGAACTTTCACAGAATTTTCATTT
This sequence comes from Olea europaea var. sylvestris, assembly GCF_002742605.1. Classification (NCBI taxonomy): domain Eukaryota; kingdom Viridiplantae; phylum Streptophyta; class Magnoliopsida; order Lamiales; family Oleaceae; genus Olea; species Olea europaea. Next base: position 23,357,141 of record NC_036248.1, on the reverse strand, counting down.
TATCTGGTAATGACTTGGACCCGGTGTGATTGTACCTACCCCCGTTGAAAATAGAATAAAATGCTTCCATAATTTGTCCCTTTCCTGTGATTTGAGGAATAATTGTGGAAAATGAAGTGAAAGAAACCTCAGTGGTCAAAAAATCGTTGTGGAAAAATCATATAGAAAATAAAGATAGAAATCATCCAAAATACAAGTCAAGAATATGATTCTATTTCCTGGAAAATTTTATGAAGAAATTTGCGATCTTCATATGGAATTATGTGTTTGAGGTGGTGACGATGATTTGGATGGTGCGAGCTTTGAGGTTTGTTGAGATGAGATGAAATAAAATGAAGATTGAGTGTGATCAATTAATTTGATAATTTGTAATGAATACTAAATTCTGACCTATAAAAGTTGTGTTATTAGTAATTAAATATATACTTGTGACCAACAAATTGCATCCTTATGACTATGATCTTGTATAATTTCTGATTGGTATATATGATAAAAAAGAAAAAGAAAAAAAGAAGTGTCATTGTGAACGTTGTCTCTTAAATTAAATTATTGGTCAAAAAATGTTTCAATCAATTTTTTGAAAATTTTCATCAAGTTTCTTATTTTTAAATTTGTATTTTGAAGCCCATGCATTTTTTCCTAAACTAAATTGGAAAAATTCATATATGCCCCTATACAAAAAACTAATTCCCAATTTACTATGTGATGGGAATGTTTTAAAAAAATACTAAATACAATATTAATTATTTTTAAATATACTAACTTCCCAAAATATAACCCAAAATACACTTTGTAACTGATCCAATTTGAATTCAACCAAATTCACGTTATGCATTTAATGACTTTCAAAATCATACATAAATTCTAAAAATAAAAATAAAATAAAAAAAATAATAATAATGTTATTGTAGAATATTAGTTCTTTGACACAGAATATTTTGAAACTTCATCTTCTACAAATATAGTTCAGGATACATTTTTTTGGAGGGATAGTTTCTGTTTTTGATTTCTATTCGCACCAGATATGTTGATTACAATATAGAAGATGATTCGCAAGAAATATAACGTAATTGGTAAAGAAATTGGAGAATACATTTTCGCAAAATTCATCTCCATTTCTATGTTGTGTATGATCTCTTTCATTTGAATATATACATAATGAATTATCTGATTTTTGCGAAATTGTACAGAAACACAACGGAATCTGGTTCTACGTTCATCATTCAGCCTAAAATATATTGTTTGATAATTTGTTGTGATGAGAAACGTGTCATAATTCTTTTTGTGTTATGTTTCTAAAATATATTTTATATCAAAGTAGCCTTTTCCAACGTCTTCTATATCCCAAGCTTAGAATATATTTTGTGAAAATTACTTTTATTTGAGTAGTAAATTGAAAAACTTCTAAAAGTCCTAAGTAGACCTTTTCTTTTAATAACAGTGAGTTCACAAATTGAGATTACTTCAATTCGAAGTTTTAGTTACTTCAACTGGATGAATCCTATTGATAGAATAATTGAGTCATAATTCAATAACAATTTTGCCTACATATCCCATCCATTTGAGACATGTTGTTGGTCAATGTTACTTGAAAGGAGCTATTGCAATTCAAAATCAATTACATATTTTACTTGAAGAAAAATGTAACTTCACAATTGTAGAAAAAATTCTCTTAAGGTTTGTTTTACTCGTATGTTTAGATGAACAAATGAAAATAGCAAACAACATGTTAAACCAAAGTTGCAATTCTCCAAACGATTCGCACATCTATTTTTCACATGATAGGCAAGAAATTTGATAATACGAAGCATAAAATTGCATAAACTACAAAGGACACGAGGCCGATAGTAAACTGGGGCTTCATGACAAATTTTAGCAGAAAAGGCTTATAAACTCTTCTTTAAGATATCTTCCTTTTTGTATACCTTCTGCCAATAAGGGCGCTGTAGAAGTTAGTCGAATGCCAAAAATCTTTGCGAGAGTTTTTTATATACTCTAAGCACTTGACAGGGGCATGTAATCGAGCGTATCCCTTATGTTTAATCAAATTGATGGTCCCATGGATGAGCATATATTGGCCTTTAGCACCGGATCGCTTGTTTGCTGTTACTAATTTCTGGCAATAAAAGAAAACTTGTTATGGATGCATTTTATAGGGACACTTCAAATTGGTTTCCACAGATCATACAGTAGATAGATTCCAAGAATCTAAAGCAATTTGCAAATATTGCCAAACAAAATTTACATGATAAAAGAGAATCGGAACTACTCGCCTGATCAACTGTTACTATGTGAAATCTTCAGCCAACATGGACTTATTGGAGGAGCACAAACGCAACTTCAATTTGGTATTTCCTATCCCGGTATTAATTCTACTACACTAAGCATATGGATCTACATGGAAGAAAATTGCCATGAAGGAGTCGTGAGGTTTGTTCGGTATTGAGTTGCTGCTAAGCATTGTGAACAATCAACATTTTACAAAGTTCATGCAAGCATATCTTCAACCAAAGTACATTGGTGTAAGTAAAAACACTTTTCATTTCAATTGCATTGATTATTTCGTTAGGCACAAAAAATAATTAATACATAATTTACGAATATATGGTGGTGTTATGTCATTTACATCAGATATATGGGAATGAATTAATATAAAAGTTATATAGCTGCAACTACTCACTATATAAACCCACTTTGGATAATACATAAAAGTATAATTGCTTTTAAAATAATTAAGTTTCCTCACAATGCAAATAATATATTTAATGCTATTATGCAAATTATAAAAGAATATCGTTGTGAATCTAAAATTCGAAGTTTTATGTTTGATAACGCAAGTGTTAATAAATATGTTAGTAATAAACTATGTAAGGCTCTTAATCTAGATTTTGGTTATTTTCTATTTCATGTTCATTGTGTATTTAACTTATTTAATTTAATTGTGCAAGATAATATGAAACATATTAGCAAACAAATTGGTAGAATTAGAATGCATTACTGTACATCACTATATCACCTAGTAGAAAATAAACTTTTCAAGAATATTTTGCTCAATTTTTTTATGGAATCTAAATAATTTGTAACCGTAGGACATTGGTGAATCTCAACTTACTTATTATTCAAATCTTGTGAAGGCTATGAAACACTAATTACTGAATTTTATAATTTCGACATACAAGAAATGAGTCAAACTTTGTTCTGACATATATTGATTGAGAATAGGCATTTAAAGTTAAAAGATTTTTTTACAATTTTTATAATTCTACAAATATATTATCTAGGTATATATATTTGGAGTGTACTATCCCACTAATGCAAATATTCTTGAATGGCTTTTTTTTTTTATTGCAATAAATTGCAATAAATATGGCCCCGTTCCAATCTCATTAAGATGAGATTTTAATGAGCTTTTCCATTACACAACAGTAAAATAATTGTTACAAAATAAGGTGAACAGAAGTACTGTTAGACACTTTAATTTTGACAGAACATGTTGAAACCCATTTGGGTGAAAACACTTTCTTTATTCAAAATCAATTTACAAAATTAAACCTTTCAAATGCAACAGACATGAACATGGTTGCCAATTCTAATTTTAATGGTCTCAAACAGAAGCATAGAAATGATTCTGATTTTACTGAAATATTATTTTCTATAGAACTAAAATTTAGAAAATATTGGAAAGATTTACCTACATTATTTTCTTTAGCATGTGTAATGGAACCTAAGTATAATTTGAAATGTACAAAACATGTTATAATAAAAATCACAAATACTTTAAACTTTGATGCTCTTACCATATATTCTAATTTAGAGAATACTTTAACTGAAATGTAGAAATTATACGCACTATGATTTGGTGTAAATGTTAGTAGATCACCCTTTGCATCCCCTCTACCACTAATCTTGATCAAGAAGATGAGGAAATATTGAATTCATTTAATGATATTAGGGATCAAAGATTTGATGAAGGTTCTTCTAATACGTCTCCTACATATAATCAATGTTCATCGAACATAGATCCAATTGAAATGCCAGGAAAATTACATAGATATTTTAGTCATCAAATGCTTAGAATCGTAGATCTAGCTGATGAAATGGATTTTGATTTACTTAATTTTTGGAGATGTCACGAACGTAGATACCCCGTTATTTCTGTGATTGCACATGATCTATTAATATCTCTCATTAACACTGTAGCACCAGAGTCTACTTTTAGTGCAGGTGATCGAGCTTTCTTCGATTTTAGAAATCGGCTCAAAGAAGACATTTTAGAAAGCTTAAATGTGTATAAAGGATTGACAAGAAGCTCATTTTTTTAATCCAAAATAAGTGTGCTGAAATTGCGACTAGTCAGCTAAACAATATTTTATTTCGTCATATTCATACTTCGTTTGTTTCTTAATAATATTCAATTTTTTTTTAAATGTACACGTAATGAGTTGTTCATAACAATTTTAATTCCACTTATTTGAAAATTAAGTAGTTGATCCCAAGTCCAAAAAAATGTGCAAAATTAAAAATTTTAAAAAAAAGAAAAAAGAAAAAAAAAAGAGAGGATGAGCTCGGCTAGGCCCTTGAGGTCGAGCCAAGCTCGTGTCATCTCAATCCATTGCCACCACTACCATCACAAAATTACCTTATATTATCTTATGATTACTAACTTAAGCATCACTAGGAGAACAAACACTATCTCGTTAATCTCTTTCCATCAATAATATTTTGATATCACCATGGGACTCGATCCATAATGATGGGAAGAAAAAGAAGAATATGGGATCTTTCTTCGAATAATTTATTAGTACTAGGAAACCAAAACATGGAAGAGCCCTCGGCCCTCCCCTGTGAGAGAATCCGCTAAATTTCAACTTGGAGCTAGCCAACCAGATGATACAAATGGTAGTGATAACCAAGGGCAAATTCAGGGGTCGAGTTCAGGTAAGGCTGACTGCGAGCGTTCTTTACTATCGATAACCAACGTCCGTGATAGCGAGTTTTTTTGTTAATATTTAATTAAATAATATTCAAAAATCATTAGATTATATATTTGATAATTCATATATTTGATAATAGATAGAAGTCGCTGATAGACATCAATGGATAATGCTATTGAAGGTTTTATAATGGTTATGTCAAATAAGTTGATTAGATTAAAAACAATAAGTTGTATTTGAGTCAAAATTTGTAGAGCAAATTTAATGGATAAGATAAAGAGGAAAACTATACTCTATTTCAAATGGATAGTGGACAATGTAAGCTTTTGTTTATTAATACAATATTCTTTTTATCATAGTCGATTGGATCTGTGACAAGATGGTGATGCGGGTTGCCAAATGGGTCGAAGGAAAAGGATAACAACGAAAAAAAAAGATACACTTTAAGTTTTCATGTTTTTAAATTCTTAGTTAGTTTAAATTTGTTCAAAGACATGTTTTTAAATTTGTTTGACGAACATGATTATTTTTATATTTAGTTTTAGATTTTAGATATTTCAATTATTTTATTCTTAAAGCAATTTATTTTTATTCAATTCTGCCTTTATAACACCCAAAGATACATGGTTCATAAAAATCTGCGGTGTTATAGAGATAATATCAATATATTATCACTTGATACATATTCCAGTAAGGATTTTGCTACTTGCACATAAAATATATACATAATGGATTACATAATATGATGTGGATGGAAAAGATTGGATGAAAAAGTTTATTGTGTTTTAAACTGGCAAATGATAGTGTCATGTGGCATTATATAATTCATTATATAAGTTTTTATGCATATGTAGCAAGATCCTTCTAGTAACTAGAATCATATTTCGTACAAACTTTTCTCATAGAAGTACCTTCATGAAAATATCTCTTAGTTGCTCTTCACTCCAACAATGCTTAAACCCTATCTCTTTATCTGCTTTAGCTTATATGATGAAGTGACACTTGATACCATTGTGTAACATTGGATTTTTAGCAATTGCTATTGCGAACTTGCTTTCCCAAATATATCTTTGTACCCATACTTCATGGCTCTCTCATGTCTTCAAGTATATACTTTAGCCATATAGCTTTACTAATCTTCATTGTTGCTGTAATACACTCTACTTTAACAGATGATTATGCTACTATTGCTTATTTCTTTGACGCCCCAAAGAATATTTATAAACCTAGGGTGAATGCATGTCTTAATGTTTTTTTCATTTCATCCACAAATCCTATCTAATCAAGTGGATCAATACCATATGTCGTAATCATTTGATCTGTGCAAGTGTCTCAATATCCATTTTGTGGTTCCATAATGAACTTAACTTGGACTCATAAATTTTGAAACTAGGCTAGTTGCATACATAATGTCTCAACTTATAGTTGTGGGATAGAGTAAGCAGTCCCCTGTTTGTGTAGTGTTTCATTTATTCTTCAATAAGAATGATAGATTTTCGATGTGGAACAAAATGACACCCATAGTAGAGTTCCAACATTTTAACAACAAAAGATTTCATATTGGAATTTTTAATTGCGTTGAACAATATGTTCATAACAGAGTGGTGGATCGTGTTGTTATTAAATGGATAATGGACTTTACATTTTAATATTATGGGTTTTTCTTTTAATGATTAGCCCATTGATATATTTTTTATAGTATAATATTTAAGGAATACACAATTACTATACTATAATAATCACATTTCACAACTAACAATCATATAAAATGCTTTCATAAATCAAGTTGTAATAATTCAAATTAATAAATATATAACAATATACAATATGCAATATACATTAGTGGCTTCTCACCACACATACTCTACCCCCCCTCCCAAAAAAAAATGCAAGGATATTTTTTGTCGCAACAAGCTCTCAAAAACGTACACTCGCTCGCTCTCTCTCTCTCTCTCTCTCTCTCTCTCTCTCTCTCTCTCTATAAATAAAAAGTATATATACACACATCATCTCTTTTTGAGACTTTCTCTCTTTCTGTTCATACAATCCTCCCTTCTCTCTCAAAACCAAACATAAGATGTTTGAGAGAGATGATGTAATGGCAAACTGATATGATTCGAGATGCGCCGCTAATTATCGAAGAAGTGATGATTAATTGGAAGAAACCAAAGCCATGTTCAAGATCTCGAGGAGCTAATGAAAGTCACACAATTGCTTGGTCGAGCTATGGAGATCAAAAGATTGAAGAGAACATGCCAAAGTCCAAGTGTAAAGTGGGAAGGTAGATGGCCGAAACATTTGGATACAACACAAGTCAAAAGGCTAAGGAGGAGTCCAACGGAAAGCCATGCAACCACATGGCGTTGCAGCTCATGCGGTCACACAAGAGGGAGTAGGGAATTGTCCAACACTTTTCATGTGGTCTATGCGACTGCATGGCAACACACGGTGCGGTCGCATAGACCAATTCTAGCACTGAATTTCCAGCTTTGGCGAGTTTCCTTTTTACACTATAATTCTAATATTTTACTGTCTCTAGGATATCTTTGGACCTGTTTTTACCTTTTTTTTTAAATTAGGTTTTAGGGTTATGATATAAAATAGGAGTTATTTTCATTGTATTGAGGACTTTTTGCGGATTGAAAATTAAGAGGCAAGTTTTGCTTTCTACTTATTCTTCACAAACAATCTATCGAACTTATCATGTTAATTCTCGTGGCGTTCAACCAACGAAAGTGAGATTCATAAATTGGGTAATCATGAGGTCAATGTATTCTCGTAATTTTCTTGGTTTCTGATTCGATAGTTTATTGAATTGAACTTTAAATTTCGGATTTTGATTTCTTTAATTGTGTAATCAAAAGGTCAATATATCCGTGTGACTATATTGGTTGTTTGATTCATTATTTTTTGGTTAAATTCCATAAACCTAATTGTTTGGAACTTTTTTGGGTCCGATTCAATTTCGTTGCGGGTTCCGTAGTAATCTAGCTACGCGGGTTCACATCACAAACTCTCGATCTCAGCCTCATCTCACCATTTTCACCATAGTCGGTAGACTCTTAGTCTCGACTTCATCTCGTGCTCCACATGCATTGATATTTGACTTCGATAGAGTGATTTTAGAATCTAGACATCTTCATCATCAAGTATATAATGATGCTTTTACTCATTTCAATATTCGTTGTCCCTCTTATATCTGGTCACACGCAATCACTTTTTTTTTTTCTTTTTTAAATTAATACCTCCAAATTTTATAGATCAACCCGCACGTATGGCGGAGAAATACTGTGAGTACAAATTCAAATCGCAAATTGACAACCTTAAAGACAAACAGTTAATAAATTCATACATGTGGAAAATGATTTCTATTTGATATGATCAAGTTGGTAACTGCAATAGGAAGATCTACCATTTCATGAAAGACTGTCGTGTTTCTATCTTGACCAATTTTAGATAAAGCATCTGCAACTTGGTTTGCTTCCCGAAAAACATGCCTGAAAACCACTTCTCTTCCCATCATAAGATCATTTATATCCTCCCATTCTTTCCAGAATTTCCATTCTGTACATCTTTTATTGAGGAACTAATTCACAACAACTTGAGAATCGCTTTCGATAATAATCTTTCGGAAATTAAGTTCCACACATATAACGTATGAAAGGCACAAATAAACTCCCCTTTATCTGCCCTAATTACCCCACCTCCACCACAATTACCTGGATTTCCTATACAACATCCATCAGTATTTAGCTTAACCTAAGTAGGGAGAGGAGGTATCCAACGAACAAACTTTGTAACTTTATTAAGCGGTTTTTGAATCTGAATTCCCAAAGCTCGTAAGACATTACAATCAGACAAAGATAGCCTAGACACCTTAGCCGCATTAGCACATAGTTCGCCAATCCACCGCTTCAAAGAACCCAAATCTGATCATAATTAATAGCAAAGACCTTCCATTTTTTTTCAACACCTAGCTATCCAAATAGCCCAAAAAATAAAACCAGGGAAAAAGCCAATAATCATACCTACTTGCAAAATTTATGATGCTTTGGAGAACCAAAAATACATCCTTTGTCTCCAACCCATCAATGTAATGTGAGAGATGCCTATGACCGTTGATAGCTGAACCCAAAGGAATTTCGCCAGATCATTACCATCCGACAAATGGTTAAGGGACTCAAAATGGGGTCTAACACGGCATACACATTTTGAGGCTAAGGATATCCCCATCGTTTCTATTCTTTCATCCATACCGAGCGCATTATGTATAGCTTTCCAAGTGATGAAGGAGATTTTTTTTGGAATTAATGGATGCCATACCCATTTATCCCAATCTACACATTCGCGTTTAGCTCGTATAAGCTCCCAAGTACTACCAATACTGAACAAACCGTCAGGAGATGGTTTCCAAATAGTCTATCAAATCCTTCACGTAACCTTGGAACATTTTTATTGCAGTTTTAGGAACATTTTTATTGTAATTTTAGCAAACTCACTTCCAATTAGGTCTGATAGGACATCTTCGCTCCATCCCCTTGAGGTCACCACATCATTTAACCTTAGATCAGGCTCCAATACCTCCACGAGGTTAGATAATGGTCCCATACCAGACCAATTATCTTGCCAAAAATTAACATCTCCGTATTTGATATGCCATACTGAATTATCAATGACCATAGGTATAAAATTGGCTATGCTCTTCCAGAAAGGTGAGTTCAAAGTTGAAATCTGAATCTCATTATAAGAGTTGTGAGGAAAATACTTTGCTTTTACGAAGGCCTATAGTAGAGATTCTGAGAAAAAAAATTTCCAAGCAAATCTTGTTTTTAGAGCCACTTGTACTTCTGCTAAGTCACGAATGTCTAGGCCTCCTTCTGACAAAGGTTTAGTAATTTTTTTCAAACTCACCCAATGATGTTTGGCTTTACCATCTGCCTCTTCCCAAATAAAATTTGAGATCAAAGAGTGAATCTGATGAATAACCCCCTGTGGTACG
>NC_036248.1:23339896-23345731 GCF_002742605.1 Olea europaea var. sylvestris | reverse complement strand
CAGCTTCGTTTGAGCAAATTCTCCTCACCTTTGGTTTTGTCTTCCACCATCTTTCCGACCTGAATGGATTTAAGTCGTTTGCACGTTCTATCTGAGTGCCCCTGGATATGACAGTATTGACAAAATGTAAGCAATGTTTCATACACAATTTCTTGATAATGGCTTGCAGCATGTCCCGGAGGTCCAATCCAGAAAGAATCAAGTCGTGGTTTCGTTAGATCCATCTCAACACATACTCTAGCCCCCTCAGGACGTGAACCACAGATAGTCGCATTATCACGCTTCAAAAAACGTCCAATTCCCCCAACAAAAATTTGGAACGTGGAATGATAGAAAAAATTGGGAGGCAGTCCAGGAAGAAAAATCCATACCGGAGCGAAAGGGGGTTCCTTATCTTCTCTGAAATCGGCTGTCCATTTGAACATTATGTACGACACACCGTTCACGTCAAATATTTCCCTTGAAACCGCAGTAACAAAATCTGCCTCATTCATGATACGAACCAGAAGATGTTGAGGATTTCTCATGGCCCTGATCACAGGCATCTCTGAAAGTCCCCATCTTACTTTGATATAGCCCCAAATCTGGTCAACAGAGGATCACAATGAAGACAAACTTGGTCACAATCGATTACAATTAACACAAATTTGATCACAGTTAACATATAATTTCTAATTCCAACCCATTACACCACCATTTGCACCTGCACCTAACACATGCAAGCGTTGCATGTGATGATAATGAATTGGAGTTTATATGCGGATGGTGGTGGTAGTGAGGTTGTGGCAACATTTTGGATACTGTATGGTGGCAATAATGGTGCGCTGTTTGTGATCAAACAAATGTTATCTATGATTAACTGTAATCAAATTTCTCTTCGATGTGATCATCTATGACCATGTTGATCTTAACTGTGACTGCATGTGACTTATTGTTAATTTGGTCACATATAGCCACAATCAAAACTGATTTGGTCACAAACAACCACACCCATCGCTGCTACAAGAAACAGCAAACATCCGCAAAAAGCACAAAAATTCAATTGGCCACGACAAACTACCATAACCATGACTCCGTAGCAAACCCCCAAAACCGTTACAAAAGCTAGATTTTATCAGATTGTGCAGCTACTACAAAGTATCAAATATGGTTTTCCCCAAAAAAATTTCCAAATCTTCGTCGTTGCTATAGCGACACTCACCCACTGTAATAGAGTCATCGTTGCAAAGACCCTCACTAGGCGTCGTGGTGGGTGGTCACTCATCGAAGTCGGAGATCGAAAATGGACGCGAGAGAGAGAGAGTGTGTGTGGGGGGGGGGGATGGTGTGGGAGTGAGATGGGTGAGTTGAATTATTAGTAATATATTTATTTGATCGAGGAATTCCCGTGCCGTAGCCATCTCTATTTTCAGTTCCTATTAGTCTATTGATGGTCAATAGAAATTAGTCTCCTTAGTTGATTTTATGAGGTGACTATTTTAGAGAATTTTTAACATGTTCGAGGGTTCAATGCGATAACATAATTACATTTTCTGTTTTGTTTCTCCATTTACTTATTTATTATTTTAACACCATTAATTGATTCAAACTTAAAATAAAATAGAAATAAGGGAAGGGACTTTTGTTCTCCATCCCCTCCCTGATTTTCTGAGAAATTCGGGCTCCATTCGAGACGAGACAATGCGGGCGGAATTAGGAAAATGTTTCCGTCCTAACGTGAGTATTGCTTGGAAAGAACTTTCACAGAATTTTCATTTTATCTGGTAATGACTTTGACTCGGAGTGATTGTACCTACCCCTGTTGAAAATAGAATAAAATGCTTCCATAATTTGGCCCTTTCCTGTGATTTGAGGAATAATTGTGGAAAATGAAGTGAAAGAAACCACAGTGGTCAAAAAATCATTGTGGAAAAGTATTGATATAGAAAATAAAGATAGAAATCATCCAAAATACAAGTCAAGCAAAAAAAAAAAAAGAAGTGTCATTGTGAACGTTGTCTCTTAAATTAAATTATTGGTCAAAAAAATATATAATAGGTCAAAAAATGTTTCAATCAATTTTTTGAAATTTTTCATCGAGTTTCTTATTTTTAAATTTGTATTTTGAAGCCCATGCATTTTTTCCTAAACTAAATTGGAAAAATTCATATATGCCCCTATACAAAAAACTAATTCCCAATTTACTATGTGATGGGAATGTTTTTAAAAAATACTAAATACAATATTAATTATTTTTAAATATACTAACTTCCCAAAATATAACTCAAAACGCACTTTGTAACTTATCCAATTTGAATTCAACCAAATTCACGTTATGCATTTAATGACTTCCAAAATCATACACGAATTCAAGCAAAAAAAAAGAAAAGAAGGTATTAGAGAATATTAGTTCTTTGGCACAGATTATATTTTGAAACTTGATCTTCTACAAATATAGTTCATGATACATTTTTTCGGAGGGGTAGTTGCTGGTTTTTGATTTCTATTCGCACCAGATATAACAAATTGTTCTTTCGAGATTTGATTACAATATATAAGATGATTTGCAAGAAATATATCTGTATAACATATTTGGTAACGAACTTGGAGAATACATTTTCGCAAAATTCATGTCCATTTCTATGTGTGTGTATGATATCTTTCATTACAATATATACACGACGAATTATCTGATTTTTGCGAAATTGTACAGAAACACAACGGAATCTGGTTCTACGTGCATCGATCATTCAGCCTAAAATATATTAGTTGATAATTTGTTGTGATGAGAAACATGTCATAATTCTTTCTGTGTTATGTTTCTAATATATATTTTATATCAAAGTAGCCTTTTCCAACGTCTTCTATATCCCAAGCTTAAAATATATTTTGTGAAAATTACTTTTATTTGAGTAGTAAATTGAAAAATTTATAAAAGTCTGAAGTAGACCTTTTCTTCTAGTACTAGTGAGTTCACAAATTGAGATTACTTTACTTCAATTGGATGAATCCTACTGATGGAATAATTAAGTTATAATTCAATAACAATTTTGCCTACATATAACATCTATTTGAGACATGTTGTTGGTCAATGTTACTTAAAAGGAACTATTGCGATTCAAAATCAATTACATATTTTACTTGAAGAAAAATGTAACTTCGCAATTGTAGAAAAAATTCTCTTAAGGTTTGTTTTACTCGTATGTTTAGATGAACAAATGAAACTAGCGAACGACACGTTAAACCAAAGTCGCAATTCTCCAAACGATTCGCACATCTATTTTTCACATGATAGGCGAGAAATTAGATAATATGAAGCATAAAATTGCATAAATTACAAAAGACACGAGGCCGATAGTAAACTGGGGCTTCATGACAAATTTTAGCAGAAAAGGCTTATAAACTCTTCTTTCAGATATCTTCCTTTTTGTATACCTTCTGCTAATAAGGGCGCTGTAGAAGTTAATCGAATGCCAAAAATCTTTGCGAGAGTTTTTTATATACTCTAAGCACTTGATGGGGGCATGTAATCGAGCATATCCATTATGTTTAATCGAATTGATGGTCCCATGGATGAGCATATATTGGCCTTTAGCACCGGATTGCTTGTTTGTTGTTACTAATTTCTGGCAATCGAAGAAAACTTGTTATGGATGCATTTTATAGGGACAATTCAAATTGGTTTCCATAGATCATACAGTAGATAGATTCCAAGAATCTAAAGCAATTTGCAAATATTGCCAAACAAAGTTAACATGATAAAAGAGAATCGGAACTACACACCTGATCAACTGTCACTATGTGAAATCTTCGGCCAACATGGACTTAGTGGAGGAGCACAAACACAACTTCAATTTGGTATTTCCTATCCCAGTATTAATTCTACTACACTAAGCATATGGATCTATGTGGAAGAAAATTGCCATGAAGGAGTCGTGAGGTTTGTTCGGTATTGAGTTGCCGCTAAGCATTGTGAACAATCAACATTTTACAAAGTTCATGCAAGCATATCTTCAACCAAAGTACATTGGTGTAAGTAGAAACACTTTTCATTTCAATTGCATTGATTATTTCGTTAGGCACAAAAAATAATTAATACATAATTTACAAATATATGGTGGTGTTATGTCATTTACATCAGATATATGGGAATGAATTAATATAAAAGTTATATAGCTGCAACTACTCACTATATAAACTAACTTTGGATAATACATAAAAGTATAATTGCTTTTAAAATAATTAAGTTTCCTCACAATGCAAATAATATATTTAATGCTATTATGCAAATTATAAAAGAATATCGTTGTGAATCTAAAATTCGAAGTTTTATGTTTGATAACGCAAGTGTTAATAAATATGTTATTAATAAACTATGTACGGCTCTTAATCTAGATTTTGGTTATTTTCTATTTCATGTTCATTGTGTATTTAACTTATTTAATTTAATTGTGCAAGATAATATGAAACATATTAGCAAACAAATTGGTAGAATTAGAATGCATTATTGTACGTCACTATATCACCTAGTAGAAAATAAACTTTTCAAGAATATTTTGCTCAATTTTTTTATGGAATCTAAATAATTTGTAACCTTAGGACATTGGTGAATCTCGACTTACTTATTATTTAAATCTTGTGAAGGCTATGAAACACTAATTACTGAATTTTATAATTTCGACATACAAGAAATGAGTCAAACTTTGTTCTGACATATATTGATTGAGAATAGGCATTTAAAGTTAAAAGATTTTTTTACAATTTTTATAATTCTACAAATATATTATCTAGGTATATATATTTGGAGTGTACTATCCCACTAATGCAAATATTCTTGAATGGCTTTTTTTTTTTATTGCAATAAATTGCAATAAATATGGCCCCGTTCCAATCTCATTAAGATGAGATTTTAATGAGCTTTTCCATTACACAACAGTAAAATAATTGTTACAAAATAAGGTGAACAGAAGTACTGTTAGACTCTTTAATTTTGACAGAACATGTTGAAACCCATTTGGGAGAAAACACTTTCTTTATTCAAAATCAATTTACAAAATTAAACCTTTCAAATGCAACAGACATGAACATGGTTGCCAATTCTAATTTTAATGGTCTCAAACAGAAGCATAGAAATGATTCTGATTTTACTGAAATATTATTTTCTATAGAACTAAAATTTAGAAAATATTGGAAAGATTTACCTACATTATTTTCTTTAGCATGTGTAATGGAACCTAAGTATAATTTGAAATGTACAAAACATGCTATAATAAAAATCACAAATACTTTAAACTTTGATGCTCTTATCATATATTCTAATTTAGAGAATACTTTAACTGAAATTTAGAAATTATACGCACTATGATTTGGTGTAAATGTTAGTAGATCACCCTTTGCATCCCCTCTACCACTAATCTTGATCAAGAAGATGAGGAAATATTGAATTCATTTAATGATATTAGGGATCAAAGATTTGATGAAGGTTCTTCTAATACGTCTCCTACATATAATCAATGTTCATCGAACATAGATCCAATTGAAATGCCTGGAAAATTACATAGATATTTTAGTCATCAAATGCTTAGAATCGTAGATCTAGCTGATGAAATGGATTTTGATTTACTTAATTTTTGGAGATGTCACGAACGTAGATACCCCGTTATTTCTGTGATTGCACATGATCTATTAATATCTCTCATTAACACTGTAGCACCAGAGTCTACTTTTAGTGCAGGTGATCGAGCTTTCTTCGATTTTAGAAATCGGCTCAAAGAAGACATTTTAGAAAGCTTAAATGTGTATAAAGGATTGACAAGAAGCTCATTTTTTTAATCCAAAATAAGTGTGCTGAAATTG
>NC_036248.1:23335678-23339677 GCF_002742605.1 Olea europaea var. sylvestris | reverse complement strand
CCCCCCGGGGAATCTCAATTAAGATGAGATTTTAATGAGTTTCTCATTACACAACAGTAAAATAATTGTTACAAAATAAGGTGAATAGAAGTACTGTTAGACACTTTAATTTTGACAGAACATGTTGAAACCCATTTGGGTGAAAACACTTTCTTTATTCAAAATCAATTTACAAAATTAAACCTTTCAAATGCAACAGACATGAACATGGTAGAACCATTTAGTGGAAGGGTAAATAATTATATATTGAAAGGAGTCGATATGAGGCACATTTTGTAGGTTGTTGTTAATTAGAAGTTTTCGACTCGAGAAAGAGTTCATTCGACTAAGTTTGACGTAAGATATTGAGGTTTAAAAATATTATCATTTATTAGTTTTTAATTAAGTAGAAATTGGATGGGGACAGCCACGTGTATTTAGGATGGATACAGAAAATCCTCTCTTTTTATTGATTAGTTTTTTATTTGAAGTAAAATGCTCATTTCATTGTCATCCATTGGATTAGAAATACAGGTCACTAGGAAACCAATTGATAAGTTTGATTTGATAATTGTACTTTATATACCTATTGAAGTGTATGATAACAAAACTCTAATTATATTGTTCCAAAACTCCATTTTTTGAATAATTCTTGGTGTACATTATGGACACTATTACCCATAGCATGACTCCTATTTTTTTTAACTATAAATACCAAGCATTAGGCCCATTATTGACCACACAAATTAACACAGTGCCAAAGGGATTTAGAAAGAGAATTTGGAACTTGAATTCATATTTAGCTCAGTAATTCATTTGATCTAACATGGTTAGATATATGTGCAAGTAGTTCGTTTTTCATATACTTTTATATTCAATTAATTATGCATGAATTGCAAGTGGACTTTCGTGTTCAATCTAACGAAATGTGAACTTTATTGGGTTCTTTATAATAAAATTTGAAATCCTTCGGAAACTCAAAGTATTACTGATGGATGTGTCACTTGGTCATTGATATACTCTAAAAGAAATATGGTTTGAAATGTTTAATTTATTGTTATATAATTAATTGTCTATAGAAATTACACGTGTCTTATAAGATATTTTTTATACTCACTCTTACAATAATTTTATAGAGTAGTGGGGTCGATTTGATTTGTGGTAGGATAATGATGCGGGCTGCCAAGTAGGTCGAAGGAAAAGGATAACAAGGAAAAAAAGATACACTTTAAGTTTTCATGTTTTTAAATTCTTAGTTAGTTTAAATTTGTTCGAAAACATGTTTTTAAATTTGTTTGATGAACGTGTTTATTTTTATATTTAGTTTCAGATTTTAGATATTTCAATTATTTTATTCTTAAAGCAATTTATTTTTATTCGATTCTGCCTTTAATATAAGGAAAAGAGAATTTTGGTAACACCTAAAGATACATGGTTTATAAAAAATTGGGGTGTTACAGAGATAATATCAATATATTATCATTGATACTTATTCTAGTAACTAGAATCATATTTCATGGTAATACAAACTTTTCTCGTGGAAGTACCTTCATGAAAATATCTCTTAATTGCTCTTCAGTCCTACAATGCTTAAACTTTATCTCTTTATTTGCTTTAGCTTATATGATGAAGTGACACTTGATGCCATTGTGTAACATTGGATTTTTAGCAATTGCTATTGCAAACTTGCTTTCCCAAATATGTCTTTGTAGCCATACTTTGTGGCTCTATGAGTCTTCTAGTATATACTTTAGCCATATAGCTTTACTTATCTTCATTGTTGCTGCAATACACTCTGCTTTAGCGGATGATTATGCTACTATTGCTTATTTCTTTGACGCGCCCAAAGAATATTTCTAAACCTAGGGCGAATGCATATCTTAATGTGTTTTTCATTTCATCCACTAATCCTGTCTAATCAAGTGATCGATACCATATGTCGTAATCATTTGCTAGCAAGTTGCTATAGTCTTGCAACTTTCCATCTGGAACTTATTTTCGAAACTGGTAATAAATGTTTTATGAGTAATGAAGTGAGGTCGATGATTAAAGAGGCGGTACACCTGATCGTAACAGCCAAGAACAAATTGTAAGAACTAGGGTCTAAGTCTAAGCTGGTAAAGTTCAATAAAATAGCTTAGATTATCTCGATTCCAAGAATGTAGTGCATCAGACCAGATTAGTCATCTCGAAGTTTTTCATCACATATTCTTTGAATTTCTAATCATATTGTGGTTGTTTCATGAGTAAATGAGATCATCAACATATAAAGGGCCAGTGAGTGTATTGTTTGTCCCTTGGTCTTGATCTATAGAGTTGGTTTTGTTTTATTTCTCCTAAATCCTTGCTCGGTGATGTAGCTTTCGATTCTTTTCTGCCCAACTTTTAGAGCTTGCTTTATTCCATACAATGCCTTCTTCAGTCTGAGAAATTGTCTTCATCAATTTGCGTGTCTAGTATATCTTTGTCAATAAACTTGTCTTTCTTAGTGTTAATTCCTATGAAGAGTTGGGTCATCGGAAGAGTTGGGTCATCCAAGGGTTGCTCATTTTTGTGCCTCCGGCTGGTTGTCATGACCATGGCCGGTCCTGAAAATTTTTAAGCCCTAGGCGATAAATTATCACAAGGCCTCTATACATAATTTTTTTTACAAGCATATTGGCATAAAAAATGTCTGAATAAAATAGTTTCTCATGATAAGAAATATTGTACGTTTGGTATTCACTCATCATTTGATTTGTACGAGAATCAATTTTCGTTTTCAAGGAATACAATATAAAACTTTTTTGAAAATCAGTGAGGTATGGGGATTGTGCCTACTATTTATTATAAAAAATATCTTATAATTAAAAATAAAAATTCAAAAGCAGCAATAAATTGAAAGACATTATTGGTAGGGAGGCCACTACTTTATTTGCACTACCATGAAATATCTAATGTAAGAAAATTGAGGAAATTTCATAATAATTATTTTTTGAGCTTTCAAAAAATTTTTGAGGCCCCATTATACCAAGGCCCAAGGCCACTGCCTTGGTGGCCTTGGGCCAGAACCGGCCTTGGTCATGACCATCATCATCTTCATTGTTACCCTCTTGCTCTTATGGTTGCAATGAGATGTTGATAGTTGATATTTTAACTTGGCTGTTCTCCCAATTATAGGAGGTATCTTCATCGAACTTGACGTACCAACTGATAATTAACTTTTTTTTTATCTCAAGTTGTAGGCAATATAGCTTTTAAAACAACGGCTCATCTCCAAGTGACTTTTCTCTTACAAATGCCACATAGAGAATACTTGTCATTGTTATCAATTTGTTTTCCTTGACTTTCTTTGTTTATAGATTTTTTATTTTTTATTTTTTCCTCTCACCTTCTTTAAAGTGAGAACGTATATTAATTTTAAAAAGTATTGTCTCTGTCAATTTCATTAAGTCTTTCTAATCATTTTCATAAGTTCCTAGCGAACATATTAATTCTGTAGATGTTAATTTATTTGTCTTTAGACTTCTCAACGGTTGCAATAACTGCAAAAACTTGATCATATTTTCCTATATAAGTAAGTAAAATTATTTTAATAATTTTTTGGGGAATATAATTGTCATAAGCTCTTACTTGATTTACTATTTCTTCTACTCTTGAGTAATAATTTTTCGAAATCTTAGAATCTTTCATTTTCGTTTTTGAACTTTATTCTTAGAGTCTGAAGTTTGCAAGTGCAGTCCTTGCCTTTGAACTCCTCCTATCGTTCCCATGCTTGTTTCGTAGTTTCAATTCCCATAATTTTTGGCAAAAAATAAAAAATAAAAAAAATAATCGTTTGCGAAGCATTTATAGTGAAAATGTGATTCGGGTATAGTATACCCATTATTGACGACATTCCATCTTCGTTTTGATGTACTTAACATCATAGTTGTCATCTTTGAAAAGTTCAAATTGAAATAGATGAAAGGAATATGTCGGCCATTGGATAAGCTTACACCCAATAAAGATCGAGCATTGCTCTTATACCACTTAAGGTCT
>NC_036248.1:23322934-23334705 GCF_002742605.1 Olea europaea var. sylvestris | reverse complement strand
TTGGAACAATAAAACTACTTCTGGAAAATGGCAGAATTTTACTTTTAAAGGGTACCAGATTTGTTCCTGAATTAGAAAGAAACCTAGTGTCTCTAGGAATGTTGGATGACATAGAGCTTGACATAAATTTGGGTCAAGGACAAATAAAAATCTTTAGGAATAGTGATTTAATCACTTCTATCCCAAAGAGACATGGTTTATACTTTCTAAATGCAAAACCTTTACTTGGACTTTCAACAACAGTTTTAGATGATAAAAATAATCTTGCAAAATTATGGCATTGTAGACTTGGTCACATTGAGTTGAAAGGGTTAAAAGCTTTACATAATAAAGGTGTATTTGGAAAACTAAACATTGGTGACTTGTCTAATTGTGAACAATGTTTGGTAGGAAAACAAGTTAAGTTACCTTTTCCTGCAAGTACTCATAAATCAAAGCAAATTCTAGAATATTTACTTGCTGATTTGTGGGGTCCTTCATCTACCCCTACATTGTCTGGTTATAAATATTACTTGTTGATAGTTGATGATTTTTCAAGGAAAATTTGGGTTTTTCTATTAAAAACCAAAGATGAAACTTTTACTATTTTCAGAGATTGGAAAACTCAAATTGAAAATCAAACTGACTTAAAAATCAAAACTTTAAGAACAGACAATAGTCTAGAATTTTGCAACTATGAGTTTGATAATTTCTGTAAAGAGCATGGCATTTTAAGACACAAAACTATAACCTACACACCCCAACAAAATGGCATTGTAGAAAGAATGAATAGGACTATATTAAGTAAGGTTAGATGCATGCTTTTAAGTTCAGGCCTGCCCAAATTATTTTGGGGTAAGGCTGTAAAAACTGTTGCATATTTGATTAATCGAAGTCCTACAAGTGTTTTAAACTATGATGTGCCTGAATCTGTGTGGACACAAAAGCCTGTTACTTATTCTTACTTGAAAACATTTGGCTGTGCTTCATTTGCTCATCAAAACATAGGGAAACTTGAACCTAAATCTGTAAAGCATGTGTTTTTGGACTACGTTGAAAATGTTAAATGATATAAGCTGTGGGTCAATGGGGAAAAGGGTTATAGAGTAATAATAAGGAGGGATGTGGTCTTTAATGAATCATGTATGCCATGTTTGGAAAGGAAGAAAGGGAACTTAATTGAAAATGATGTCCAAATTGAGGTGGAGCCTACTAAAATTGATGATATCAGTTCTGCCCCTCTAGAAACTGAATGTACGAGGCTGACCAGAATGAGAATGAGCCTGATTTGACTGAATCTGATCAAGGTGATGACTTAATTCCACCCCTAGATGAGTACCAGCTCACTAGAGATAGGGATAGAAGACAAATTAGACCACCTACTAGGTTTAATAGTGATGACTTTGTGTCTTTGTTCACTTACCAAGAAGAAATTGAATCTGAACCTAGTTCCTATCATGAAACCTTGAAATCTAAAGATTCTAAGCGGTGGTTGAGTGCTTTGGAAGAAGAAATGTCTTCCTTATACAAGAATGAAACTTGGGAATTGGTTGACAAACCAAAGGATAAGAAACTAGCTGGTTGCAAGTGGATTTATAAAATAAAGGAAGGGGAAGGTGGCACTAATAATGTTAGATAAAAAGCTAG
Source organism: Olea europaea var. sylvestris (assembly GCF_002742605.1). Classification (NCBI taxonomy): domain Eukaryota; kingdom Viridiplantae; phylum Streptophyta; class Magnoliopsida; order Lamiales; family Oleaceae; genus Olea; species Olea europaea. The sequence goes on along the minus strand of NC_036248.1, from coordinate 23,333,079 downwards.
ACTAGTTGCCAAGGGTTTCACACAAAAGGAGTGTGTGGACTATGATGAGATTTTTTCCCCCGAGGTCAAATATATAACTATAAGATGTATTCTTGCTTTAGCTGTGCAATTTAAATGGAAACTTGATCAGCTAGATATAAAAACTGCTTTTCTTTATAGTGAATTGGATGAAATTATCTACATGAATCAGCCTTTAGGATTTATAAAAGGAAATCCTGAAAAAACTGTGTGTTTGCTGAAAAAATCTTTATATGGCCTAAAACAAACTTCAAGACAATGGTATAAAAGATTTGGTTCATTTGTCTTGAAACTTGGGTTTAGTATAAGCAATTATGATACATGTCTTTATTTTAAAGGAAGTGGTGGTAAAGATTTTTTGTATCTTGTGTTTTATGTTGATGATATGCTTCTTGCTAGTGTCAATAAAGCTGAAATTGATGATATCAAACACAAACTAAAATCAAAATTTGATACGAAGGATCTTGGTTCTGCTAGGAAGATACTTGGCATACATATTAAAAGAGATGAAAAATCTGATTGCTTGTTTTTATGTCAAGAAGAATATGTGAATAAGATCCTTAAGAAGTTTAATATGTTTGATTGTAAGCCTGTGACTTTACCTCTTGCTAATCACTTTATTATAACATCTGATTCATGCCCTAAAACTGAAGATGAACTTGAAAGAATGTCTAAAATACCTTATGCCAATGTTTTGGTTCAGTCATGTACTTAATGATTTGCACCAGATTTGATCTGGCATTTAGTATTAGTGTTTTGAGTAGATTCATGGGGAATCCTGGTGAAACACATTGGGAAGCCTTAAAATGGTTAATGAGATACTTAAAAGGTTCATCCAACCTAGGTTTGATGTTTAAAATGGATAAAGAGGGGGTGATTCTAAAAGGTTATACAGATTCTGATTTTGCTGGAAATAGAGATAATAGGAAATCCATTTCATCTTATTTTTACACTTTGTGTGGCAACGTGATAAGCTGGAAATCTCAGTTGCAGAAAATTGTTGCTCTATCTTCCACCGAGGCTGAATATATTGCAGCCACTGATGCCATCAAAGAAGGCATCTTGCTGCATGGTTTGCTAAATGAACTTGGTTTTGTAGATACTAATCCAATTCTGTTTTTTGATAATCAAAGTGCAATCCATTTGAGTAAAAATCCAATGTTCCACAGTAGAACAAAATACATTGATGTTAAATACCATTTTATAAGGGATATTATTTCAAAAGGGATGCTGAAAATAAATAAGATTTGTACCTTGAACAACCTATCAAACATGGGAACTAAAGTAATACCTTTAAACAAATTTGAAAATTGTTTGAAGATATTATCTATTGATTCTTTACATTGAATGTACAGTTACAATCGAGCAAATGAAACTATAAATGCTGGTTAAGCTCATGGCTGCACTATATGCCTTAAAATTTTGAAAGCAAGGTGGAGATTGTTGAGTTTCGAACCGGTTACCTCACACTTATTAAGTTGTGCTTCCAAAATATGTTGAAGTCGTGTTTTTGATCTTGCAACTTCATTAGTGGAGAGACTGAGCTGGATCACGACACCTGGCAACATAGAGGCCGTTTGATTGGATTCTAGAGACTTCTACCTATAAGTCTCGTGACTGACCCTTCAGTTGATATAATTTTTGAGAGAAATTTTCATTTTTGAAGTCCGGTTCTTTCTCTCTCTTTCTTTGCGTGAGAAACCCCATTTTCTTCGTGATCTAGGGTTTTATTTCTTGAGTGATTTCAGTGATTCAAAGTTTGTGAGGCATATTACATACTGTAAATCAAAGGAGAGTGGTGCTATTGTGTAGTGTTCTTATGAATCTGTGTGATTCATTGTGAGCAGTCCGATGCATATGAGATCTGTGTGATCTGTGGTTGATTCCTTCGTGGTTTCCTAGTTTCCTTTGTGGTTCTTATAGAAGATAAGTCTTCGTGGCTTAGTCTTTGTGATTTACCGAACATTCGTGTAATCTTGTTGCCGGTTTTTGGGCATTATAGTGTAACCGAGCTGTATCCATTGATAGTGGATGCTCAATAGGGGATTAGGCACTCGTGTTGAACCTCTGGGGTTTCGGTCGAAAAAAATCCTTTATGTTCATTATTTCTGCACTTTTATTTTCTGCATTTCTTGGTTCGGTTTCTATGAATGTTGGTTAATCCTCTATGTCTCGACATTTCAATTGTAATTATGATAGTTTATTTTAATTATCTAATTAGTTATTTATAATATATTAAATATTACATCGAATGAGAATCAAATTTTGGACGATTTCAGCCATACTATAATTCAGTTATTTTAATGATACCTTACTTTTTGTTTTCAAAATATATTTAACATTCAATTATGCTTTTCACTATTTACGTGCATTTCTCTCATATTTATATTAAAAGGGTGCAAATTAATTATACTTTATATGTTTTGGGGTTATTCAATTACTCTGGGAGTAAATAAATTATTCAATGTCATGTAAGCTTATGTATTTTCAAGATTATTCATTTAATCTATGATATATAATTTATTCTCCATATTTTTTTTTCAAGATCACGTGTATATAAATTATTATCGTTCTATATTCATTAATTCAAATTAATTAAGCCCTTGTTTGATACTCTTTAAAATTTTAATACATTTTTTCTCTCTTCTTTTCAACTACATATCTTTTTTAACCACACATTCTCTCAAAAAATACTATTCCATAATATATTTTTACCAAATTTTATCTTTATAGTGGGGCTCAAACAATGGCTAAACTCCGTTCACGAATGTATTTGATTGTTCTCATGAGTGTTAGGTGTAAATCAATTAATCTCTTAACTATTTAAATTGTTTTTACAAATTAGTGTTATTTCATTTCAATCATCAAATATTTTGCTTTCCTACATCATAGAATCAAAGGCCATAGAGACTTATCGATGTATGAAAATGAATTGTCCATTAAAGTGACGGTAGTTCAAAAGGGTTTGGTCAAATCTTATTTCAACAATGTTGGAAATTTTGATATTTTTAGGTTCATCCTAATTGACAAGGAAGTAATATGTTTACTATGATGACTATTTATTTTATCATTGCATTATTCATAAAATGTCCTTAATCTTAATTTTAATATTTAATTATTAATCTAATTTTTTTTTTCTCAGCTCATGGTCTTCAAACTTGAGGTAAAACAATTTACAAATATTTTTCTATGTGAATGCACGTGGATACCAAATCTCAATTAAGTGTCCAAAGTCATAGGACAACTACAAATGTTTTAGTTAAGTTAGATACCCCTAATCGCACAAAAAATATAGAATACAAAGAGATCTTCATCGAATAAAAAGTGTATTTCATAAAATAATTTCTTTCTCTATTTTTTATTTTCACACATTTTCAAATATTACTTTACAACACTTATTTAGTATTTTATAATAACGTGTAATGCACTTTTACCAGTAACTAATATTTATAAGAGATAATAACGGGGACTGGGAGTTCCTCATACCCTTCCTGAATATTTGAGAAAATTTTAGATGGAGAGGGGACAGGGAACGGGATTCTCTTCGTGTCGTGATTCATATCAAGAGTGATTGTTTCTTTTAGCCCATTTGTCTCATATTTTCTCTCTTTATTTTTCTTTTTATTTGAATTATCTTCCCGAAGAAGTAACTTTTGTTGGAAATTGGTTGAAAATATGCTGTTTTGATGAACTTCAACTAATCATTTAATTTATATTAGTTATTCGATTACGAGAGTTTTAAGACTTATTCCACAAGGAGATTATTATAGTATTTCAATGGGTTATTAGCAAAAAAGGTTCTCATCGTTTCTACTTATTGCGCAAATCATCACAATCGTTTTAATTGACATTTACACCCTTATTTCAACTTTTCTTGCGAAGTTGGTCCTTTTCGTCCATTCCTCTCGTTCCTTCCCTCAATTTGGATAACACGTGCAAAACGTTCCTATCATGTACCCCTAGATCATCATTCTTTGAGAAAAGGGTCCTTACTATCTACTTTATCCATTAAAGTATTAAAAAATGCATAAACCATCATCTTTAAATAAACAAATAGAAAAGAAAGAAAGAGAATATAAAATTATTGCACTCGAAGTCCTAAATTTTTTAAATAGTGCAAACGAGTTCCATTTAAAATAATATAACCCAAATGGAAAAGAAAAAAAATGTTGGATTGTGCCATAGTGAGTATGTATGTGTCTGAGCGGTTGGTAACAAGAAGATAGATACATGAAGTTGTTGATAATAACTAAATTCCTAAAAAACTCTTGCAACTTCCTTTAAAAAGACATTGTTACTAATCATGCAAACAAATGAACAAAAATTTGCAGAAAATAACTAAATTACTAAAACAACTCTTCTAACTTCATCGAAAACAAAAAGATATTGGAATACAAAGCTTGATTACAGAAAATAAATAAATTGCTAGATGGTGTCGTTGTGGTAGCAGATAACAGTGAGCGGAATTGGATGGTGAAGAACATTTCAAATTTTTTTTTTTTTTATATTTAATTCTTTTCTTACGTTTTTTTATACTTTTAGTTTTCTTTGTAATTATTTTGGTTGTAGTAGTGGAGGTGGTGGTAGAGGGAAGATGATGGGGTTAGGAGTAGTGGGGTTAATTGGGAAAATAAAATGTTTTCTTTTGTTAGAATGCTTAAAATTGTTTTACGTGAAACTCATTTGGACTTTTTAAAAATTTTGGAGCTTTAGCTTCAATTATTTTTATATTCCTTCTTTATTTTATATTTTTTTATTTAAAGAGAAGAATAAATCAAATATTTTACAATGCTTTAATGGAAAAAATAGGCGGTATGTACATTTTGTGTCAAGAACGGTCAATCTGAGGGCTCTAATGTTAAAATTGAAACAATAGGGATGACTTGCGAAATAAAAGGAAAAAGATAGGGACGTTTTGCGTCTATAATATGAATCCACTTTAATTATATTAACCCTATTCTTTTACTTAAATTAGCATTCATTATTCCATATAATAAGTAAATATTTATATACAATGTTGGAGACAATTTATAAAAAGGGCTATGTAAGGATTGATTTTTGATATATTTGTTTGACCAGTTTTAATTCACAAGAGCGTGATCAAAACACAATTTATATGAATAAAAATTTGAACAGAGTTTCGGTATAACGATTACGCAAAACAAGGATTAAAAATGAGTGGAAATAGAGAATAATCCAAGGTGATACATTATCTCTTTCCTTAAGACATTGTCCCCCTACAATGCTCACGGTGAATGGCACTAGTCTTCCAAGATACAATAGATTCACAACTTGTGGTAGCATCAATTCAAACCACGAGAAATCGACGATCTTTTGACAGAATTTCCCCTCTACAAAGGAAATGCATGAAAATGGTATGGAATTAGAAATGAGAGAATTGTAAGAGGGGAATGAATGCTCAATGCAATGGTCTACCCAAAACCATGTCCATAAGGTGCTATTTATAGATGCAGAAAGGGTGCAAATGAAGTAGTGTGGGCCAAAATATGCATCCTTTCAAAAAGTTGCAACACTTGACCAAAACATGCATCCTTTCAAAAAGTTGTAACACTTCATTTCTTTCAACTTTGATCCGCAATTTTTTATTCATTTGGAATTGGTTTCGAGATTCCAAATATACCACGACAATCTACTCGACGAGTAGAATAAGTTGGTCTATTTACTTTTGTAATTTGACTATCGGATCAAATCCGAATATTTGGTCGAAGTTGACACGTAGTCACACCTTTTTATTTTCTACTTTTACCTACATTTTCATTTTCCAATTTTTGGTTAATTATTTGAACCAATTTCTACAATCTCCCACATGAATTGAAATTCGGGTACGCATATGCAAATGCGATGATATGATGCATAGTAGAGAGGGTGCGAAAAAATACTGCATCAAGGATGGCTGCTTCTGGCCTTGAGCCTCCCTTAGTGAAATACTATCGGACTTACTCGGCTAATTGGTGAACCATAGGTCTTGAACCACTCAGCCTTTGGTGTAAGTCAAGACAACAGTACTCACACAGATATCTTCCATATTCTGTATTTAGTTCTCATGATTTGGTTTATTTTGGCCTTGAACCCTTCTTGGTTTCATAAGTGTTTAGAGAATTCAAACCTTAAACAATTCTTATCGAAGCGGCCCAACTTCACACTTACATAGGTGACTTCCTATTAAGGGTATTCTGCCCTACTTCACTTGACTTAATCAAGATATAGGAATCATTAAAAGATAATCTTAGCCTCTATCCACTCCGTAGAAAGCACTTTAGTATAATAGGAATGAGTTCGAAATTCTAATTTCCTAAGTGCTTCATGGAATTTTCACAACTTGGTTGTCCCTTTGAACTTAGATCTTAGGATCTCCAGTCAACAAGGCAGGGTTACCTTGCAAAAACTCTTACATAGTAGGCTTTAATCTCATTCCTCTCGATAGGCAACACACTTGATCTCTAAACAAACTTTTCGTAAGTGGATCCACAATATTCTCCTTTAATTTCACATAACCTATGGAGATAATGCCATTTGAGATCAGTTGCTTAATGGTATTGTGTCTACGATGAATATGTCTAGACTTATCATTATATATGCTGCTTCGAGCCCTTCCAATTGTTGATTGACTATCACAATATATACCTATCGCAGGTACTGGCTTGAGCCAACATGGAACATCTTCTAAGAAATTTCGAAGCCATTCAGCTTCTTCTCCAACTTTGTCCAAATAATAAACTCAGATTCCATCGTTGATCGAGCTATGCACATTTCCTTTGTTGATTTTCAGGATATAGCAGTTCTACCAATTGTAAATACATAACCACTAGTGAACTTGGAATCCTTCATATCGGATATCCAATTCACATCACAATATCCTTCTAGTATCACAGGATATTTTGTGAAGTGTAATCCATAGGTTAAGGTATACTTCAAGTACCTTGTAACCCTCGTCAAAGCCTTCCAATGATCACGGTTTGGATTATTTGTAAATCTACTAAGTTTATTCACCACAAAAGTAATATCCGATCGAGTGTAGTTTGTAATATACATAAGACTACCAATTATTTGTGAATACCTTAGTTGTGATATGTTTTCTCCCGTATTCTTGACTAAGTGCATACTCGGATCAAGAGAAGTCTCGCAGGACTTTCCTCAAGCATGTTAAACTTCTTAAGTACTTTTTCTATGTAGTGAGATTGTGAATGTACAATTTCATCCTGCGTTTTAGAGATTTTAATCCCTAGGATTACATCTGTCACACCCATATCTTTTATATCGAAATGCTTTGTTAGCATCTTTTTGGTGTTAAGCAACATTTCGTGATTATTGCCCATTATTAACATATCGTCCACATATAGAAATACGATTACATAGGCATTCGGTGTATGTTTAATATAGACACATTTGTCACATTTGTTGATCTTGAATCCATTTGACAACATTATTTTGTCAAACTTTTGGTGTCATTATTTAGAAGCATGTTTTAATCCATACAAGAACTTAACAAGTTTACACACTTTGTGTTTTTGGTTAGGAGAAATGAATCCTTCAGGTTGCTCCATGTAAATCTCCTCTTCTAACTCGCCATTTAGGAATGCTATTTTTACATCCATTTAATAAATCTCAAGATTGTGTATTGTCGCAATTGCAATTAACAACTTTATCGACATGATTCTAGTCATGGGTGAGTATGTATCAAAAAAGTCAAGTCCTTCTTTTGCCTATATCCTTTAGCAATCAATCTAGCCTTATATTTATCAATGGATCCATTAGGTTTTAATTTCTTTTTGAATATCCATTTGCATTCTAAAGGCTTGTTACCGGGAGATAAATCAATCAACTCCCACGTATGGTTTTGCATTATATAATCTATCTCATTATTGATAGCTTCTTTTCAATGCGGTGCTTTCGGTGTAGACATTGCTTCATCGAAAGTTTTTGGATTGTCCTTTACCATATAGGTTAGAAAATTTGGGCCAAACATCTCGGAAGTCCTAGCCCTTTTACTACGCCTTGGTTCTTCCTCATTTGAAGTTCCATTAGTAGTTTCATATATTCTCTTGTTAGAACTCGTATTTTCCTTATCTTTGCAAGGAAAAATATTTTCAAAGAATGTCGCATTCCTTGATTCAATTATGGTCCCTTCGTGTACTACTATTATTGGCGTATCCAATAATATGTAATCTATCGTTTTAGGACCGATTTTCACTTATTTAGGCTTAGGTACCTCAACCTTAGCCAAACACCCCCACACTTTCAAGTATTAGTAGGATGGATGATAGCATTTTCATAGTTCATATGGCGTCTCTTCCATTTTCTTAAGAGGTATTTTATTAAGAAGATTATTTACCATTAAAATAGCCTCCTCCACATGTTCTGTGATAAACTCGAACTTATTAATATGGCATTCATCATTTCTTTAAGTGTTCGATTTTTGCGTTCTGCACACCATTTGATTGAAGAGAGTAAGGTGTCGTTGTTTGATGAACAATTCCATATTTAGAACAAAAGTCTTCAAACGATACCCCATATTTACCTCCTCTATCCTACGAATATTCTTTATTCGTTTTTCAAGTTGTGTTTCAACTTCAACCTTATAGGTTTTGAATGCATCTAATGTTTCGTCTTTACTTCTCAAAAGAAAGACATAGCAAAACTTTGTACAATTATCAATAAATGTGATAAAATATTTCTTACCACCTCGAGCTTGTACAAATTTTAGATCGCATATATCGCTATGGATCAATTCAAGAGGGGTTGTGTTCCTTTATATTCAATGGAACGATATTTTAATCAATTTTGCTTCAACACATATTTTACATTTATGATTATGATTGATTTTATGTGTCGAAATTAAACTTTGATTCATTAGTTTGCGCAACGATTTGTAATTCACATGTCCTAACCGACTATGCCACAAACATGAAGGCTCAAGCAAGTAAACGAAATTTATAGTTTTATTCATAACGACTTGCTTCGGTACAATTGTAAGAACGTTCAACTTAAACATTCTATCTCACGTGTATCATTTTCTTACATATATCTCATTCTTTGACAATACAAATTTATCGGATACAAATACAAGTTTAAAACCATTCTTACTAAGTAGAGACTCGAACAGTAAATTCTTTCGTATATCCGGCACATATAGGACATTGTTGAGGACGAGTTCTTTCCTGGATATCATCTTCAAAATGACTTTGTCTTGTCCTTCAACTTTGGAACTTGCAGAACTTCTCATGTATAGTTGTTCTCCATTCAAATCTCGATAGTTGGAGAATATCACCTTGTCCACATACACATGGCGGGTAGCGCCGGTGTCAATCCACCATTCTCTAATAATTTTAATCATGTTGCATTCAGATACTATTATAGATAAACTCATTTCTTGCAGTCCATCGGATAGAGTGTTATTTGCAATCATGTGAGCTTGAGCATTCTTCTTTGGCTTTCGACATTCACTTGAACGATGTCCAGTCTTGCTACAGTTGTAATAATTCCCTTTGAACTTCTTAGCCTTCTTGAAATTGTCTCTTCGCGGTGCATAATTAGGAGTCTTTCATTTCTTGTTTGTTGCCTTTGGTTCCATTTCAACAAAATTTGCACCATCTTGATCAACCAGCCTTCGTTTGATTTTTCGATTATCCTCTTTAATCCTCAAGTGCACAATAAATTCTTCCAAGTTCATTTCCTTGCATTTGTGCTTGAGGTAATTTTTGAAATCTCTCCACATAGGAGGGAGTTTCTCAATAATGGCAGTCACTTGGAATGATTCACTCAATTGCATTTTCTCAGTATGGATGTCATGCAACAAGATTTGAATCTCTTGCACTTGGCTAATCAAAATTTTGGAATCCACCACCTTGTAGTCCAAAAATTTATCGTCAATGAACTTCTTTGTTCCGACATCCTCGGTCTTGTACTTTATCTCCAAAGAATCTCATAGTTCCTTGGCTGATTCCTTTGAACTATGAACCCCATATAGTGTATTATCCAATCCGTTTAGGATATAGTTATTGCATAGGAGGTCCGAGTGTTTTCATGCATCCAAAGCAATAATCGATTCACGATAATTTTCCCTTCTTGTATAGCCGGTGCAGTTTCCTTTAGAAATTTAACCAAAT
>NC_036248.1:23236837-23322834 GCF_002742605.1 Olea europaea var. sylvestris | reverse complement strand
TCTTATTGATGTCACAGTAGTACGTTTGCTTTATTTGATAGGATATTTGAACTCTTCTTTCTTTCATTTTTTTATTGTCAATGATTGGTGCACAGAACGTAAAACAGTTAATAATTCTTGTCATGCCTGATTTGCTAGGTTTAGGCTTGCTGGAATGAGTAGCATTTACTTGTCATATAAATCCAACTCCGAATAATAATCCCCATATTTGAGTAGTTTTAAGTTTTCTCAATCATACAATTCAAGTGATAAAGTGGTAACGAAAAGCATTGTTACCTGACCCATTATTCTATCAAGCTCCTTTGCTAGGTAAACCCTGTTTTCTGCATCCTGCCATAAACTGTATGCAAAAAAACATTGAAGACATAGTATTGCCTTTCTTCCGTAATTTTTTTCCTTAACAAAACAACTTTCTTATATCGTTTTCTTTTACCAGTAGTGTCTATAGAAAATTTTACATGCTCAAGAAATGAAAATAGTAAGTGCTTTACAATCTTGAATCACAATAAAAATTCCAAACAGCACAAAGCAGGTCAATTAATATATATCTATTAAAATAGTTGAGTTATGAATCTTCTGAGACACTAAGGTTTGAGAATAGTGGAAAGACTGAACTTCAGAGCTGCCCTTGATGTTGTATTTCTTTTGCATAATGTAAATTTTGTTTCTAAATATTTGTAACACAGTTAACTGTTTTGCTATTCTATCCATAAATCTGTTTTGTAAATACTTCTTTAGGGGGAAAAAATGCTGATGGTTTATATGGGAGAAAGAAATTTCTGATGATTCAATTAGATTGCGGGCTCACATTACTTTTATTTAAGATTTAGTGAGTATAAATTTCTCCATTATTCTTTCTTAATCCTCTTTTCTATTTCTATCTCTTCACATCTGTCTAAAGAATTTTCGTTTTTCACTTTTTAATAGCTAAGACAATTTTCCTTAAGTTTATCCATGAAGACCTAAACACTTAACTACCTTTCATTTTCACTTGTATCTCTAGTTCTCCTCTCTCATTGTTCAAAAGCAAAAAAACCTCCATTCTCCGCGCAAAAAAAAAAAAAATATATATATATCAACCTTTCAAACATAAGGAAAAGATTAACTAAATAGCTCTTCGTTTATGACATCGAAGTCAAACTCCATAATCATAATAATGAACTATTTCTACATATATAATTACATCCCCATTCAAACTCACACGAAGAATGCCCTGTTAATGAATTTCAACCAAGTCAAATGCTACTACCAAATATTTTCAAGCTTTGATCATAAATTATAAAAAATAAATAAATTCAGTTACACGCAGAGATATGAAAAACTAAAAATGTAGATGCGTAAATAAAACTTACCAGCCAGCAACGTACAAACAAGCAAAGATGGCGAACATGGAGAGTATCAGAATCGAAATTCGGGATTGAAGCGACATTCCCAAGATTCGAATACTTGATTTCCTGCCCCGCATTTTCTTTTCCCTTTTCTAAACTTCAAATCAATTCAAATTTTTGTATCAGCCGATCTGGGCAACAATCCGCGAATAAAAAATTGGCACAGTGATCAGCTTCAGCACTTCAGTTCATCCGATTGAATCCGTGATTTAATTTTGGATTCAAATTAATAAAACAAGTAAATGAATTGCAGAGAGAGAAACGAAGAGTCATTTCAGTTACGAGGGCGATCAAATGTATATAATTTGTATTAATCTAAAAGTGTTTTTGAAGGAAGGAGGATAATTACACTTTATTAAGATGGTAATTAGGGTGAAAAGTTGGTATTAACTTTGAATACAATAAAGGAAAAAGATTAAAGCCAGGATAATTACACTGTGGAAATTTTTCAGAGAATGTCACTCAACTTATAGGTCTAGTTTCATGTTGGGCATCGAACTTTAATTTATTGCAGATCAAACGATTCTTCTATATTTTATCTCTAATTTGATCCCTCGATTTTTTTTTGGTTATTGTTTAAGAATCAATACATAGCTTTTACAAAGCTGACAACATTTGTAATCTAGTTGATGAAGTACTCAAATCCTTCTGTTATTATTTATCTTGACGTAATTAGATCATTCGGAACTTAAAGTGAGATCTTGCCCGTGAAGTAAATTATTGTCGTATCATTCAAACAATTTGTAGAGGTTCGATAGATTTTGTGATCCCATCCTGTGTACAAATTTAGTTTGGTTTAATAAATATTTATGATGAAATGGTCAAATAAAATAAAAAATTTCAAGTTCAATAATCAAGTTGAAGCAATTGAAGTTGTTGAATGATCAACTTGATACAAAAATTAAAATTAGATGACCTTGGTGAAATTTTCTTTATTTCGACCTAAAATCAGAATAAAATATTTAGAATCTCTTAACGTTGATAAGTATATGATTCTCATGATCTCCCTCAAAAAATGTTGACTAATAAAAATAGAGGCTTAAAAACAAATTTGCATCAAATATTTGTGGAAAACATTTATAACAAAGTCAAAGGAATTATCAACTCAGATTTTAATGAATTTTAATAAATCTAAAAAATTTCAACTTCTATTTAGGCCATGTTTTGATTGGCATGGAATTCCAAGGAAAATGTAATTAAAATTCCATCTTTCAATTTTTTATGTTTAATTGGTAAAATTTTCCCTAGAATTCATTTTCCACCTTTCTTGCCACATAAGCCAATTTCCACATTTTCCTTGAATGGTGGTGAGAATTCCAATTTCTGGCTACTGTAGCGTTATTTATTTATTTATTTTTGCAATGAAAACAAATTTTAAAAATTATTGTAAAAAAATATTTTCCTTTAATTGACAATTTTCATGTAAAAAACAAAGTCAAACGAACATTAAAAGATAAATAATTTCCTTGAATTTTTTTTTGACAATGGAAACAAATTTAATCTTTAATATCAGTAAAATCTATCACTTTAATTAACAATGTTCATATAAAACAAAGTCAAACGAATACAAAAAAAATTTTATTTCAACAAATTCAACATAGAAAATTATACCAATCAAACATAATAATTTACAATTTCTAGGGAAAAATTTCTAGGTTCCTAAAATTCATATTCTTTCCACCCAAAATTTATCTTTGTAATCAAATGGACCCTTAAATTTTCTGAATTTTAGGTGTCCAATAACTCATAAATTTTTAAAGATTTTATTAATTAGTAGGATTATAATAAATTTAAGTAGATTTCGAGTTCTTATATACAGATACCAAATTCTTTATGAATTCGAACATGACCTCCCAAATTTTCTTAGATTTAGTGAATTTTAAGTACATAATTTGTTTTTTAATCCATATTTAATTTGGTAGTGAGTGAGAAAAAAAAAACCGCAAATACATTTAAAGAGCACTATTAAAATGAAATAGTAGAATTTATATTTATGATATAGCAATATTTTCTAAAACAAAATTTATAAGATTAAGCATTTCAAGGTACAAACTATTTCCTGAATTTAATCCACACATCATTCACTTGTTAACACCTTATCTATACACAAAATAAGTTGATTTCGTAGCATGTTTGACACAAGTTATATTGGCCAAACATATTTTTTGTCAACTTGTAAGAATATTTCAAATATACAAAATTCATTAGAACCAATAAAAATCTTTGCCATGGAATTTTATTAAAATCTTATGAATTATGTAAAATTCAACTCAAATTCATGAAATTCATAGAATAAATAAATATTAAAAAATTCGTTAGAATTTGACACCCTAATAAAAGTACACTTTTCAAATAAATAAATAAATAAAGAAGGTGCAATTGACAAAACTATACTCAAAATACACATTCTTTCCAAAAGAACCTCCAATACTTTTTTATTACAAAAATAATGTTATGTGCTAAAATAATGATAAAACGGCATAAGCTATATCTCTAAACGAAAATCATATCGTCATAATCAAATATATACATTTTGAGGTTATAAATATATTTACATGTCATGTCAAAAGATATATAACATAGGATTCCCAACGTACAACACAATAGGCCATAAGCTCAAAACAACAGCCCACAAAATAACCCTACAGGTCTTCATCCATGTACATCGAACTCTGAAATCCCGTAAGAGCTCTACAGCTAGCTGTACTCTCTACGTAGTTCCAGACTCACCTACAAAGCAAGAATTACATAAGCCAATGCTTAATAAGCAAACATTATGCATGTATTGAATATGAATAATAACGATATATGTCACTATGCTATTTACTTTCAATATAACGATAAAGAAGCATCGTATTCCAATATTCATCAAAGTCGACTCCAAATCATTTCATTTGAAATCTTTCATTTTATTGGGTCCTTGACCCGCCTACCATGCATCGGATAGAGTTCTGTATAATATCAATATTTATAATCGAATAGCCAATATGAAATCGACACCAGCGAGTGGATCATCCTCTCGTGACCATTAGAGGCCCATTTCCTAACTACCCCTATGATCACCCAAGAAATCTCCCATCCGACAGCGCCAATAATCATAATATCATAAGGGCATAGTTGAGTAGTCCACCCTTCCGTGATCATCAAAGGCCCATCCCCTATCCACCTTGGCAATCACCCAGGAAGTATTACCCGCGATGCCAAACATCTCACATAAGCATGTCTCGGTGCCCTAGTAGTGGTCAATAAAACATTTATGAAGAAAACTCACTTTGAAATCATGTTTCACATGCAAGATTTTCAACCATGATCACATGTCGTGCATGCAGATGAAAATGCTCATGAATGACATATTTAATGAGAATCGATGTCAATAGGTTTGCAACCGTATACTCAATGACCATAACCATGATATGATATGCAATGAACCTCTTATCAAAGTTATCTAAATCGTCCAATATTACCACATCACAATTACTAGGTTCTTGCATCGTAGTTACAAATGAATTTTTACTTACCTTTCATTTTTGTGTGTGCAAGCTCCTACGGAGTGCATATCAGTTTTCCTTTTCGCTCAATGTCAAAAAATCACCTGGATTACCATCTAATATTGAAGACTATCCTCGATTTAATAACCTTAACACACACAATCCCAAAATACGTTCATTCTCGCCAAAACAATTTAGACGAAATCATTATTGTAAGTTACCGATGGCATTACAAACTAATCCCATAAGTCTCGCTAATTTTCGAGTCCAATTATAAATGTCTGCGTTATCCAATTGTTATAATTAACCTAGTATCTCTTAGAATCTATTTTCTAGGTCCAAGAGATCATTAATGGACATATAAATGTTGAAATCACATTAAATACCCACATGGACAGAATGTATTTTCAGATTTTCATTACCATCCAATTATTTTTCCAATCTTTTTTCACCTCCTTAACTATATCCGACGGCTCCCAAATTCTTACCACCCACCTATAACATAATATACGAAGATAATCAGGTCATAAGATTGTGACAAATGAAGGGTTTTGAGCTTCAAAAACAATCCATTTTTCATACACAAAATCGGGCAATTTTTATTTTCTTTGTGGTAGTTTTCGGTTTCCATTGTATTAGTATGATACCAATAGAATTCTAGGCCATTAAAAATCATTTCTACACTTAATACTTACATATAAAAACGTTCATATTGATAGATATAAGTTACACACTAAGTATCATCCCAAAATCAAGGTATAAACCACTCAAATTTAGCATGCTACATCTCTGCCCAGGTTGTTTTCCCTCAAGTTCTCGTAAATAATTAACTCTATTTTGGCATCATAAAATCATTAACAACACTCCAACCTAATCACAAGTAAGTTTAGATGTTCAAGAAATTATAAACCCCTTAAGAAATAATGGATACAAACCTCAAAACCGTGAAGTAACAAAGCTGTCCAAAAATTCCAGCTTCTTATTTTCTTATCCCATTTTGCTTCCTTTGCTTTCATGTCCACTTGGGGTCACTTAGGGTTATCTTTTCAGAGTCATAGCTCTTGTTTAGGATCTATTTAAGGAGTCTTAAGGATTGGGGTCATGACTGATACTTAAAGGTGAAGGAATTTGTGATTACAAGACAAGTATTCCCCAAGCATGAGGTGTCTAAGCAGGATGTGGCTCCTTGCAGTCAAATCTGACTTTTCTCCTACCTTATATGGAGTCATTTGTGACTTAGGAGATGCATATCTATCTCATATAAAGTTCTAAGGATTTAGAAGACGAGTTGGATGCCTTAAGGTTGAGGCAATTATATATTAAAGTGATAAGTCTCCTAGCATGAGCTGTCTAAGTAGGAGGTGACTTCTTCTAGCCAACTTTCACTTCTCCCTTGCACCATATGGAGCCATATGTGACTTATAAGAGTTATATGGTAAGGACTTATAAGATGTGTTGGAGGCTTAAGGTTGAAGGAATCAGAGGTTAAAGTGACAAGTCGTCACATGTTAAGTAGGTGTTGTTTCCTTTGATTAAATTTTGATTTCCTACTTATCCTTGGGGGTTTTTTTTATTAAATTTAGGGATAATATACCACATATAAGAAGTCTTAAAGGAGTTATAAACGTGAATAATGCTTAAGAGTAAATGAATTGACCATTATAAAGACAAATGAATAGGCATGATGTGTACTAAGTATCAAGGTATTCCTTATAGCAAAATTCGATTTTACATCTATCCTTGTAGGTATAAATCAAGTGTCCTTGACTTATTTTAATATCTTAAAAATCCATTTTACTTGCCCTAATATCCCAAAACATATTATAGAGCCAATTCCTTAATTGTTCATTTGATTACTTACCCGATTGACACCCGATTCTCGATCGATTTCAACAATTCACACTTCCATATTTATAACATCATATAAAATATATATTATTAGGTCATGATCATGTCACTTCATGCCTTATGTCCCAAATATGGCAATTACCTATATAGGGTTTAAAGTGACGTTGATCAACCGAAAGGAAAGCTTAAACCTTTGTCGATACTAATTTTCAGCATTTCCGATATTACATTACTTACCAAGCCAATCTCCGACATTTAGTTAACCTAATTTTCTATCATAGCTTAATAAAAAATTCACATTTAGGTCGAAGAGTCGAAGGTTATCACAATGTAAAAATTATAAAGCCTTAATGATCGAATATACCATTTTAAGAGAAAGCAATTAGAAAATTGACACAAATGACAATGTAATTGGCAAGAAATGCATGAATCATATTAGCCATTTACATAATGTGAAGCTCGGGGTATTACAAATAATTATTATCCATGAGAGCTCCTTGTTAGCCACAAGGGTTATATTTCATGTCACGTGTCCCTAAACATTCGCATCAAGTCTACCGAAGCGTAATTAAAGCATAAAACACCTTGACCTTCGAAGGACAATATAGCAGAAACACGCACATGAACCCAACACTTGGATTAAATTACAATCGGAACCTTGTCCAAAATGCGGAAATAAAGTCCTCGGCTCAACACCAAACAATAAATGTCATTTTCAATACATCATGATACAATCAGATCAACGTAATTGTAACGCCCCGATTCGCTAGTATGAAAGCGTCACTCAAACAATTGTACCTTAACTTTAAACTTAGAAATTATATTTAATTTAAGAATTTAAGCTAAAAAATTTCATTAAGAACTATATATATATATATATATATATATATATATATATAATGAATTTCCCATCAAAATCTACTTTTAGATAGTAACATAATATTAACATAATTTCAAAGGCATTTATTAAAGAAGAAAAGAGTCGATCAAATCAATGCATGTGCTTATTTTATTACGTGAATAGTGGCAAGTATATATCTACCAAACAAATAAAAGGTATGATAGTTTTCCACGTGTGAACTACTTTAGGAAGCAAGAAAGAGAGTCAGCTGTTTTAATTTCCCGTTTTCATACGGTAAGTTTTAAAATAAACTCATTTGCATAGTTATCAATGTTGAAATTTCATAAAATTTTAAGGAAAAGTGGGGAACATCTTATAATTTGACATATCCAAAATTTGGCTTCTGTTGGTAACATATAAGGCGTTAAAATATTTTCCAAAATCTCGCTAACACTAACTAAACAAGCTGTTTTCTTTTTCTATCTCATAAGATAAGTGTCAAAATAAATTTGTTTGCATAGCTATCGACCTCGAAACTTCATCAATTTTTATTTAAAGTAGGAAATTCCTTATAATATGACATAGTCAAAAATTAGCTTCTGTTGACATTATGTGAGGTATTAAAATATTTTTCGAAATCCAGTAGCGACCCGGTTGAAAGGTAAACCGGTGCAATTCACTTAAAATGACATATACAACTTCACAGATATCAAAACCACATGATTTCAAATTTATTCAGTAGATAATCCATGAGACAATCAAATCCAATAGGTTTCATCTAGAAATTCCAAGTAACGATCGAGTTATAAATTTTTGAAGTCAAGGCAGAAGCTGAAAAACAGCAACACTAGCCAGTGCAATATACCTTAAGTGACATAAAATTATACCGATATTGGATTGACACGATTCCAAGTTTATTCAGTAACTAACCTATGCGCTTATCCAATGACATTGGTTTTGTCTAAAAATTCCAAGTAATGAGTGAATTATGAATTTTTAAAATAAGACAGAATCTGAAATTTTTAAAAGACAGTAATAGTTTAATTTGCTAATACTTCTTTTTTCTTTCTTTTTTTAAACAGTGTTTTGTAAATTAACTTCTATAAGACATATATACTTTTAAACATAACCTATTCATGAAGAAATATTATTAGAATAGTTTCACTTATGACGTTCATAGAAATCCATATAAAAAGAAACAAACGTAAACATTTCATGATCAAATTAAAATTATTAAATCACCAACTTTCTCCATAGCATGTTGCATCATCCTCTACCATCATCTACGCCCCAAGGAAATTCATTCCATATGTAGCTAAGGAATTAATCCATGAGTCTAAAACTCAAAGATATTATCGGTGCATTTCTTTATCTAATTAGAAATTTCGAACTATAGATTCATACTGTTGCATTTAGATGGATTTTCGTCAAAAACCAATTACTATAGCATTATTATAACATGTAGAGCTGGAAAATGATCATTCAAACTGTTGTAGTGCCGAAGCACTGTACTCGGAGGTGCCATTTCATTCAACATTTATCGAAAAATCATAATTTGAAAACGAAATAAACACTTGCACCTCTACCTACCTTAAATTTTCTTGGATATAAAAGAACAAAATATGTAGAAAGCCTTTCTTTTTCTCACCATTGTTGTGCCCTTAATCTTAACTTGACATGAAATATATATATATATATATATATATATAAATTTGGTCTTTAACTAATAATTTGAAGAGTTTCTAAGCTCAAAAAATTAATTCATATAAAAAGTTTTATAAAAATATCTACATGGTGATTCGAACTTGGGTTGCCTATATGAAATACTATATAGATGACCATTGAGGCAACACAATTATTCATTAAATCTTTGTAATTAAATTTACTTAAACTTAATCTCTTAAATTGTTGGGTTTTTAATTAACTTATGGTTTGAACTTTCATAATCTTAAGTGGGTTGAGCTTCCATAGCTCGTTTCTGAATTGAGCTAGGCTCGTGATGCTAGATCATCACAAAATAATAGCCTAATTTCATTTTATTTCTCGGGCTTTTACATCCCTTACACCTTAAACAAAATTTCATCCTCGAAATTTACCTTATGAATTGGCAAAGAGTATCGAATATTTGTCTTTAACTTCTTCTTCTCTTTTCTAAATAGCGTCTTCTACTCCATGATTATTCCATTGCACTTTGACCAGTTAAATTTTTTGTTTCGTAATTTAGGTACCTCTCGATCTAGTATTTTAACCAATAATTCCTCATAATATAAATCTTTTTGTACTTACAGAGATTGATAATTGATTACATAATCAGGATCATTCATATACTTTCTGATCATTGATATATGAAACACACTATGAACTACTGATAGTTCAGGCGGCAAAGCTAATCAATAAGCTACATTTCTGACCCTGTCAAGTGTTTCAAAAGGTCCAATATAACAAGATCGTAGTTTGCCTTTCTTGCCGAACCTAAGTACACCATTTACTGGTTCCACTTTTAGAAAAATCTTCTCTCCAATTTCAAATTTCAAGTCTTTTCTTCTGGTATTTGCATAGCTCTTTTGTCTATCTTGTGCGACCTTTATCCTGTACTAATCTTATCAATGGCTTCCACTGTCCTTTCAATGATATCTGGTCCCAAAATTTTCTTTTCTCCGATTTCTTCCTAATGAACAAGCGATCTGGATCTTTTACCATATAGAGCTTCATGCGGCGCCATTCCAATAGTTGCTTTAAAACTATTATTATATACAAATTCCACCAAAAGTAGATACATTTTCCAACTACCTCCTAGATCCAAAACACAGGCTCTTAGCATATCTTCCAAAGTTTGAATGGTCCTATCAGATTGACCATCGAATTGAGAGTGATACAATGTACTGAAATGCAATTTCGTTCCCATAACTCCTTATAAGCTCTTCCAAAACTTTGATGTAAATCTCGAATCTCTATCGAACACAATAGATATAAGGATACCATGCAATCTTACAATCTCTCTTATGTACAACTGCGGTAGCTGATCTAGACCGAATGTCAATTTTATCGAAATAAAATCAGCGGACTTTGTTAGATGATCTACTATTACCCATATAACATTGTATCCTCTTGTTGACTTCAGAAATCCAAGCACAAAGTCCATTGTGATATTCTCTCACTTCCATTCAGGTATGTCTAATGGATTTAATAACCCTATCAGTCTTTGATGTTCTGCTTTAACTTGTTGACACACTATGCATTTTGCCACAAATAAGCCTATACTTCTTTTCATATTCCTCCATCAAAATGTATCTCGAAGATCTGAATACATTTCGATTCCACCAGGATGTGTGGTGTATGGGGTAGAATGAGTCTTTTCCAATATCTCATTACTTAAAACTTTGTCCTTAGGTACGCAAATTCATCCTTTAAATATCAGTGCTTAATCGAAGCTAATCCAAAATCTTTTCTCTTATTAGTACCAATCTCTCTCTTGATCTTTTGTAAGAATGGGTCTTTATTGTGTGCTACTTCTATGATCCGATATCTAAGAATAGGTCGAACCACCAAAGTTGCTAAACGAGTGGCGACTTGTTCTTATGTGGTAATCCCTTCGATTTACAAAATTTCCAAGTCTTTGATTAACTCCATGTGAGTAGTAAGTAATGATGCCAGCTGTCCCATCGACTTACTACTTGGAGCATTGGCAACAACACCTGACCAGGATGGTAATGAATAGTGCAATCATAATCATTTACTAGCTCCAATCATCGTCTCTGTCTCATATTCAATTCCTTCTATGTAAAGAAATATTTGTAACTCTTATGATCCGTTTAAATGTCGCACTTTCCTCCATATAGGTTATGGCGCCATATCTTTAATGCATGAACTGTCGATGCAAGTTCTAGATCATGCGTTGGGTAGTTCTGTTCCTGTTACTTTAATTGCCTTGACGCATAGGCAATCATTTTTCCATATTGCATTAGTACACATCCCGAACCTTTTTTTGATACATCACTATATATAACAAACTCCTCCGAGCCTTCACATATGGTTAACACAGGTGCTGTAACCAATCGAAACTTTAGGTTCCAAAAACTTTGCTCATACTTATCTATCTATTAAAATCTCACTTCTTTCTTAGTCAATTGCGTCATTTGTCCAACTATTTTAGAGAATCCTTCTATAAATCTCCTATAGTATCCAGGCAATCCCAGAAAACTTTGAACTTCACCAGCATTAGTCGATGTCTTCCAATTAGTTATTGCTTCTACCTTTACTCGATCTACTTCAATTCCTTGAGTAGTAACTACATGACCGAGGAATCCAACTTGCTCAAACCAAAATTCACACTTTTTAAATTTGGCGTATAACTTTTCCTTGCACAATATTTCTAGAGCTATTCTAAGATGTTTCTCATGTTGATCTTTACTTTTAGAGTACATCAAAATGTCATCAATGAAAACTATGACAAATTGATCTAAATACTAATAAAATACTCGATTCATAAGATCCATGAACACCGTCGGAGCATTTGTTAAACCGAACGACATAATTGTAAACTCGTAATGTCCATAACGAGTTCTGAAAGCTGTCTTAGTTATATCACTCACTTTAACCTTCAATTGATGATATCCAGATTGTAAATTGATCTTAGAAAATACCTTAGCCCCTTTGCATTGATCAAACAAATTCTCGATTCTTGGGAAAGAATACCTATTTTTGATGGCCAAATGGTTCAACTCTCGATAGTCGATATACATCTTCATACTTCCATCTTTCTTCTTTACGTACAACACTGGTATGCCCATGGGGATACACTTGGTCGGATAAAGTCACTGTCTAACAATTCTTGTAGTTGAATTTTCAACTCTTGAAGATCTTTTTGAGCTATTCTGTATGGTGCTTTGGGTACTAGTGCCGCTTGGAGAACCAAATCTACCGTGAATTTCACTTATCTATCTGGTGGAATACTAGGTAGATCTTCTGAAAACACATTTATAAAATTCTTGTACCACTAGTACATCATCAATATTTATTGTTGTATGTTTTCCTCCTGAGATATTAACTAGAAACCCTTGAGATGTTTCTTTTCTCAACATTTTCTTAGCTTGTTAGGCTGATACTAGTTGGAGATGGGGTTTGGTCTTTATTCTAGGGAAAGAAAATTGCTCTTCTCCGATTTCTGAAAAGACACTTTCCTTTCTCTACGACGAATAGTTGCATAATTATATCATAACCAATCCATGCTTAAAATCACATCAAAGTCTTTCATCCCTATAACATACAAGTCAGCTTCAAATGATTTTTCCTCAACTTTAAGAATCATCGACCTACATAATTGATCTATGTTCAATGTTTTATCTAAAGGGATGCTAACTTCTAATGTACTCTCTGACTTACTACAATTAATACTAGATTTAGCAATGAAAGATATTGATACAAAAGAGTGAGTAGCTCCTAAATCAAATAGTACATAAGCAGGTATATCATATATTAGTAATATACCTGCTATCATATTTGAGTTCTCCTCTGCATCCTTCTTAGTCATTGTAAAAACTCATGCTTTCTCCTCTTTGTTTTGATCACTATTATTATCCTTCTTTTGCGTAAACATAGGACAATCCTTAGCAATATCTCATAGCTTACGGCACCGAAAATAGGCATTCTTCCTATAAAAGTATTCCTCACGATGAGACTTACCACACTTAGGGTAAAGTGCAATTGCAGCTACTATGGCCTTGCTAGTATTAGATCCGATATTAGTCTTCTTATTTTACCATTTTCCTTTTCCTTTATCTTGACCATTTCATTTTCTCTTCCCAACTTGCCTATTCTCCTACTGGTTGTACAATTGATGGTGTTGCTCTGCATTTGCCTTTTGATACCAAATAGCGTGAGTTCGTTCTAGCATCTCACGATATGATGTGACTTAAAAATCATGCTTAGGTCTAGGTTTAACATTTGCTCAAACCTTCAAGTCTTCTTAATTTTCGTTTCCACCAAGTATAGAGTATACCTTGAGAGTTGGTCGAATTTCGCTCATAATCAATCAGGGACATATTACCCTACTTAAGCTGAAGGAATTCTCTCTCCTTCAAATCCTTTGAAGATTGAGGAAAATACTTGTCCATCACTTCCTCCTTGAATTGTTCCCAAATTAATGCCAATTACTCCTCAAGGGTCTTGGTTCGGAACATCAAATCCTACCAGTGACTTGTATCATCGGTGAACATAAACTACGTACACTTGGCCTTTTGGGCGTCAATGCAATCAATGAGTTGAAAAATTCGCTCTAACTTACAAAGCCACTTCTCAACTACTAGTGGACTAGATGCCCAACAAAAGAAGATGGATTATGCCTTCAAAATAACTCAACCATCGAGGCATGAGTCGGGAGAGTAATATGAGCTGGTAGTATAGGTGGAGCTGGATTCTGATTCAGCCTACCAAGGCCTTGAACTTCTTGTAGGAGGTCCCTTACATTATCCTTGAAATAAGATACAATATCTCTCACTAACTTCATTTTCCATTACCAACGTACTTGAAAAAAAAATAGAGAATTACTTCTCAACTTGACCAAAATTATTTGCTATTATTATTTTTTTATTTTTTTGCAAATGCTAGTACAGGCTTCGTATATGATTGTCAAGGTCTAAGGATTCGTCTACTACAAAATCTAGATAAGCTCGGATATCTATCTCCTATTGACTAATATGATTCGTTCTCCCAGAATTTTCCATTTTTTCTCTTCCTTTGCCATTTCTAACCCACAATTCTAAGTTCTAACCCAATACATGTATTATAAATAACACATTACTGGTCAAAAATCAAAGGAAGCCCCAAAGGTGATATTAAATTTATGGGTAAAGAAAAGTTTCTAGGTTTATTGCTTGAGCACTTTAAATATGATCCTTGTAGGATGCAAATGATCGTTTTGTTAGAAAATCTCTAAAGAATTTAAAAGCAAGAAAAAATATTTTCATGTGATTGATGACTTTACACTTTAATGTTTGAATAATTTGCTTATTTTATAATGGCTTGACATAGCCTTATGGCTGTAGTAACTAACTATTTATATGATTCATTTGATAGAAACATATATATAAAAATCTCCGGAGGACTTAAAAGACAAGAAATAAATGATACATGCCCCCATAAACTATGTTAACAATTAAATTTTAAAGATCATTGTACAAATTGAAAAAAATCCAACTACATGTTGTATAATCAACTTAACGAATATTTGTTGAAGGAATATTATAAAATGATGATGTTTGTCCATTTCTCTTTATAAAGAAAAATATATTGAATTCATAATTATGGCAATTTATATTGATGATTTAAATCTTATTAGAAATCTTAAAGAGCTCAACATGCCTGCAGATTATTTGAAATGAAAAATTTGAGGGGACAAAATTGAATTTTATCTCGGATTGCAAGTTGAATATTTTCAAGAAAGATTATTTGTTCATCAATCTTTATATACAAACGTTTTTATATGGTCTAAGTATATCCATTGACATTGCTTATGGTTATCCAACCACTTGATGGTAAAAGTATTAACTTCGTCCACTTGAAAATGGAGACATTATTCTTGGTCCTGAAGCACTATATCTTAGTGCAATTCAAGCATTTAACTTGCAAATAGTACTAGATCCGGCATAGTTTTTCTATAAAACTCCTTGTAAAATATAGCTCTACACTAATTCAAAGGCATTCAAATGATGTTAAACATATTTTTTGTTACCTAGAAAGTACTAATGATTTGTTATTATTTTAGTATCAGAAATTAGGATTTTCTTTAATGAAATATGCAGATGCAAATTATTGATCCACATAAAGCTACATCACAAAAAGAATATATGTTTACACATGATGAAATAGTTGTATCGTGAAGATCTGTGAAGTAAACCTTGATAGTAACATTTACAAATTATTCTGATATTATTATATTCCATGAAGCAAGTCAAGAATGTATATATTTGAATAACATGGCCCATCATATTCAAGGATCAACGGATTGACTTCAATAAAATATAGTTCAATAATATTATATGAAGATAAGGTAGGTAGTATTATACAACTCAAATGAGACTATATAAAAAATGGATATGACAAAGCATATTTTTCCAAAATTCTTCTATTCAGTTCAAATGAATAACATTATCGATATTCAACAAATTCGCTCAAATGAAATTGTGGCTAAGTTATTTATAAAAGGTATCGTCTATATCTATATTTAAGAACTGGGACACAAGATTAGAATGTGTCCACTCAAAGATCTTTTAGCAATTAGTATTAGAGGAGTAGATGTACTCTTTTTCCTTCTCCAAGCTTTGTTCCACTGGATTTTCCTGACAAAATTTTAGTTGGGTAGCATTTTCTTTATAATCCAATTTTTTAAACAATTAACTATACTCTTTTTCCTTTGTTTGATTTTTTTACTAAATTTTTATCGAGCAATGTTTTAAACGAGATATTTATTATACAAATAATCATCAAAGGGGAGTGTTGTATGATTATGGATAATCGTTGATGTCTATTTAGTCTTATCAGATTCTTAGATAAGTCCTATGTATTTAAAAAATATATATATATTTTCCTCACGTTGTAACTCTCATTTTGAACCATATAAGTATGAGTCCATTGCTATAATAAATTATAGATAAGTCTAATTACCCATTCTATTATTCTCTTGTTCTTTTAGTTCTATAACAATTTAAACTTTTTAAGATCCAATTTTATATGTTTAGTAATTTAATATTGTCAGTTATTTTAAATATACAAGACAATATTTAAATAATATATAGACATTTATTTAAATAATATAGACATAATGCTTAAATTCATAATTAACAAAATATAAGTGAACGTTTTTGATAAAATGATAATGTCTAAATTCACTTCTTCGGTTATTCTTCATCAATGCACTCTTCAATTCTTTGTTAAATCATTATAGTCTAGAATAGTTTAAGGATTATATCATTCTATATCTTTATTTGTATTAGATAAAAAAATATGAATAAAAACATTTTGTTATAAACTAGAGAAAAGAGAGAAGAATAAAGAAAGCAATACACTTGTGTGTATTTTATTGAGAACTGGAGCCTCATATTTTTATGAAAACATTAAGGATACATTTGTAATAATAACTAGTGTTGCAAGAGTATAATTATCATTTAGTACTTATCATATTATTTACAACACTCTCCCTTAAATGATAGATTACAAAATGATTGTCTCTTTAAAACCTTGTCAAAATTTTTTAGTGGAACAAAACATAATTAAAGGAAAATGAGTACAACTGCCCTTTATTCTTTTATCAATTCATCATTGTCTTGTATTTCAATGTTTTCAATATTGCAAATTTTGATGAAGCATGTCTCATGTTGTCTTATATAGTCTTCAAATAATACTGTCTTTATATGATATATTTATCAACATTCGATGACTATAGTAACATTATGATTCGAAAATAGCTCTTTTTGATCTCTTTAGGAGTCTCATACATATCAAAGTATT
Organism: Olea europaea var. sylvestris; assembly: GCF_002742605.1. Taxonomy (NCBI): domain Eukaryota; kingdom Viridiplantae; phylum Streptophyta; class Magnoliopsida; order Lamiales; family Oleaceae; genus Olea; species Olea europaea. The sequence continues at coordinate 23,305,765 of NC_036248.1, read as the reverse complement.
ATTTTGAGGATAAATATATTTTAGGTCATGAATATTCATTTCACAAAGAATATGCCTCGTTAAAACCTTATTAGGAAGACCTTGTGGAAAAAATTCTAAAGAGCAAAAAAAAGTACATTTATTCTTTTAAGTACGCTACAAAATCTATCTCGTTGAAACTCTTGTCAAAAAAATTCAATGTAACAAAACTCTGATCAATGGAAAAAGAGTACAACTCGAATTTACTCACCCTCGTGATAATATTACTTGAATTATACTTTAGCAAATTAAATCCTTTAGGGATAACATTAATAATTATATCAGATGAGTTGACTATAACGCATTTCAGATTTCATGCATCATCACGATAACAAGATATTGACTCGTAATTGCATCCACCATGATTGTGCATTACATGTTACTGCTTTGTTTTCTCATTTACTTTTCGTATAAGTATACACATTTAGATTTTTGGACTATAGATTCAAAAACTTCAAGTTTCTCTAGCAAATTCAATTTTACTATGATTTTGTCATTTTAATGACCAATCATTAGCTTCAATGAATTTATTTTGATTCCTCACTATTCATAATATGATGCAATATTTCATATATATAAGTGTTGTTGAGCATTTAAAGTTAGTGTGTGAGATAATTTTGATCTCTTTTGTCATACATGCATATGAATGAATGATTTTTTGAATTTCTGGTTCGAATTAGATAATCTAAAATATCACCCATTTGAAGTAAGTGTTCAAACTATGGCATTTATTTTCAACATTATTTACTTTTCATTTCAGTGCAATATGGCGGATCAATTGTATATATATTGTGCAGTATTAAAATAATTAGATGAAAAAATTAAATTCTAATTGTAAGCCAATTATTACTGGAAAACAATGATGTTAGTACGATATGTAATAGCATTTTGTAGATAGAAATGGAATGTACTTTGTTCTCAATATTAATGATTAAAAAATTAATTTGAGGCTTTAGAATGCAATATTGTTAAAAATGTATAAATTTATGCTTCTTCAAAATACTAATATTTATTATTTTTTACTTTTTCTGGAGCAATACGCCGAAATCGAATAATATTTTTTGAGACGTGCTATTTCAAGAGCACGATAAAATATTATTATTGTTATCATCATTTTTTTGGTTGAAAAATAATTTTACCATGGCATTGTCATGAAAAATTGGTTAATATTCTTCTAAAATATTGAATTTGAAATATCATGCTTTCGAGAACTTGTAATATCATGCTTTTCAGGAATAATAATATTAATTATGTTGCGTTGCTTTAGGAGCACGAACAGACTATTATTTAGAAAAATTAGTTTCAAAATTACGTTTTTTCATAGAATGTTAATATTTGTAGAGTTGTACTTATTTAAGAGTAACAACATTATAAATTTAAAGTTTATAAAAGAATATCGAAAAATATTTAATCAGGTAGTATTCAATAATCATCATAAACATATATATTTTACATACATAAAGTAGAAAAAATTAAAGTAAAGAGTGCGTAATTTTTTATAGATGCATAGATCAACATAAAGGATAATTTTAAGTTAATATGTTTTATAAGTAGATGATTTGCAAATATAGCGATGCTGGCATAACAACACATTTGACAACCTTCTCACATACAATGAGTGGGGCCCAATGTTTGTGAGAGGACTGCATGTGTGTACAGCACCACATAATTTCCCTTGCAAGATTTATACTATTAGTACAAGTCTGGGGACAGGGATACAAAAGTTTTCACTCTATATTCGAGCAGAACGAAACATTAAATCCACAAGTATGCTGTCAAATGTGTTGTAATTAATTGAATTTGATTTGGGCTTGATTTGGCTTTAAAATATTAAATGTAATATTTAATGATGTGGGCCATTACAATTAATTTGGGTGAATTGGAAAAATCTCCAATATAGGCCCATATGTTGATAAGCCCATTTTAAGTGTTTTTTTATATGGAAAGGAGTCCCACATCGAAAGTTTACAAGAAAATAGTCTTATTTATATAGTGGGTTGTATGAATAATATATAATTTAATATGTTACCTACCACATGACTAACTTTAGCTAGCCAAAGGCTAGTCACCACGAGAGTGGTGCTTCGCACCACTCGCGCCGCTCCCCGGTCCCGGCACGCGCACGTCGCAAAGTACGCATTGGGCCCTTTAGAGGCGCACGTACGTATCGTCACAAGGAGCTGGGGAGCCTTATAGTTTTCAGTAATGGACTCGTGGTTCGATGATGTGGCAACGCAAGGCTCGGTGAGTTGGCATTCTAGGTGACGCGTGGTAGGTCGCGTCCCTTCGTCTTGCGTGGCGGTTAGATGTACGCGTGGCATCCGCATGGCTGTGACTATTCAGAAATTGGTGAATAGGCATGATGAATGGATGCTTCACTTCATGGTTCAATCTGGGCCGTTAGATCATGAAAATAGTGCGATCCAATGGCTAAGACGAATCAGACCAAGTGGTGCACCAGTTCTTGAAATGTCACACACCTATTCCATGAGACACTTCAATCTCTATAAATAGAAACCTCCAGATTCGTTTTTGACACACCAAATCAATTACGAATTCAGTTGATTTCTAAATTCTTCTCTCTTCATATTCTGCTCTAAAAATTCTCTTATACTTTCGTGGTTATTCCGTTCAAGTACGATCATTCATTGGTTCGACCGACAAGGTTGGTATTGTGCAGTATCGACTTTGGAAGGAGCGTTGTATCTTGGGAGACAGACGTCCATAATCCCGTTTGCACTTCATAAGGGGGCGAAATATGTCTTAAGGAGATTTGCTTACTTTATTGGCATACCTCGCTTCATTTACTGTTTTTATTTTTCTGCTTATTTTATTTGTTCTTTTGATTGCGTTAGTCGAATTTCCGATAACAAAATGTCTAGCGAAAGTTCTACCCGAATGCAACGAGTACCACAGAAAGTAAGGTAATAATATTGTAATATATGTACTGTGTATGAAGTACATACTATCACATGAAAAATCAGGAAGATACTTGGCAAGTTAATATTTCTGTGTCCAATAGTCAGCCAAGTTACCAAGTAGGCAGCATAGTCTAATAGCTGACTGCAAACTAATGGAATATTATGAACTAAGTTTCAAGTAGGAACACCCTTTTATTGAAAAATATTTCATTACTCTGAAGATGACCTGCAGTATACTCCCAGAGAAATTTTCAGTTAAATTAAGACAGAAACATGGATTTTATGAAAAAGAGATCTGAATTTAGAATCTGAGGCAGCAGCGTAGAGTAGGATACTTACAAAAAGGGGCAAACCAACTCACCTCAGCAACTTTAAAACAAAAAAGAAAAACAATAATTACTATAGCCACAGATAAATGTCTAAGAATAATCCTCAACTCTAGATATTCAAGTTCCCATTACCAACTTTACTGTTAACTTATATACTAAAGAAATGGAGAAAATGAACAATGAAGCTACAAGTAAGGCAGCTTTCTTAAGAATTGAATAAACAGGTGGGCTATTTCTTTGAAATAAAATTGTGCTCAATTTCATATGTGGTAATTCCACCAAGATCTTTTTCCATAATTAGGGAATGAATCCACAAAAGAAAAGAAAAGGTAAATAACTGTCAATTCATAATATAAAAATCAAAATGAAAATGCATTCGCAATACAAAACAACAAGAAATAAAATGCGAAGTTCAGAATTAAGTGCATAGGGAAAAGTTTCAAATATTAATAGATAGTAGAAATGTATATTCAACTTTCAGTTTCCTTGACAGCCATCCAAGAGTACCAAAAATTCCCAAAAACAAGCAATTCAGTAAATGATAGTGAGAAAAATTCAAAGATAATAATTTTCGGACCTCAAACGTGGATTGCTGCTGCATGGTGTGAAGAACCAGCCTTGCTTGCAACTATATCTAGAACAAATTATCTGCAGTGAAGAGGATCAGTTCCACCTTAAATTTGTATACCCCATGGCGGCAGATTATTCATGCTGTGAATTAATTCATCACTATTTCAACAAGGTATGTAATCTTTCGACATTTATATTAAGCTACATAAAAAAGGACCTTATGAAATACCATCAAAAATAGAACTGAAAAAATTGATGAGAACCATCAACCCCCAAATTAAATTTGTACAATAAATCAATGCATAATTCAATTCACAACTAGGAATGATTCATTATCATGTTTGATTTTCCAACCCTATGGACAAGTATTCAAATTAGCCAGAGCCTCAAAAAAGGCTTTAACAGAGTAAGACATAACCTTGTAAACTTCAGAATGTGAATAACTCAATCGCAAAAGTTGACAAGCTACTAAAAACTTCAAAATATCACTCCTATATAATTTGAAGTTTCTTTGTATTTCTACCTACTGAAATCCATCTAAAGGGATAGCAGAAGGAAAGATTTACACGCTATTGAAAGCTTCAGATTCTCATTGTAGTGAAATTTGATTTCTTTAACTTGTTGCAAAAGTTGACAAGCCACTGAATACTTAAGAATATTGTTCTACTCACTGAAACCCATCTAAAGGGACACCTGAAGGAAAGATTTACATGCTATTGAAAGCTTCAGATTCTCATTCCAGTGAAATTTGATTTCTACATATCCTAAAGCTTCAGGTTCTCAAGATTTCTACGCACATGCAATTAGAAGCCCACGAATATTTCAATATTTAAGAAACTCACAGACTAGCTAATAACAATTATGTAAAAAACTAAAATATCACGAATGAACAAAAACCCAATTTGGACTCATCATTTTTGCCTTTTCCTTTTGATTCTATAGATTTAAAGAAAGTTGGTGGGCTAGACAAACAATCTTCACTTCTCCTTTACTAGGAGTAGGTGGCTAGCCGGAGGTGCAGTGAGACACTATTGCAGAGATGGCTGACGTAGCATAGCAACGGCGTGGTTAGGGTTCAATAAAAAGGGCCGACACGTTTTGATTTGTGAAAGAGTAAAGAGTGAAGGAAAAAGAAGGAGAAGAGAAGCAGCCTAACTACCAAAAGGAATAGCCATCGTCGTTGTTGGTCCGGATAGAGCAGAGAGGTGAGAAGCTAGAGGAGGGGCGAGCTAGAGTAAGTTGGGAGAGGAAAACGAAAATCTTCATCAATTTTTTCATTAATTCGAAGATAATTTGTCAACAGTTGAGTAGTGAGATGAGGGATGTGATTTTTAAAATTTTTTGTACTATTTTTTCATCTAGTCAAATCTATATTTAATAAAGGACATGAATGATATTTAAATTATCTGGAGGGACAAAAATGTCAAAAATTGACAATCTTGCAAAGACTTTAAAAAAGTGACATTTTTTGTAAATAAAAAATCAAAAGTTGACATTTGGTGTAATTTTCATATATTATGTTTAATCATTAAATTTACGTAAAACACACGCAAAAAGGAAATAATTAGGGCAGAGGGACAAAAGCAATCATCACGTTACTATAGGTAAGAGGAAGAGAGAGAGATTTATGCAAGCACAAAAATCGTAAAACGTGAATTTAGTGGTGACGTGAATTAGTGCACAGAATGTATTTGTGGTTTCAAGCATGCAACGTAAACAGGCTTGGAGGTAGATTCAAAATCATGGGAAACATGTGTCGACTCAAGATTGAAAATTTTGAGAAAAAAAATACCAAATCATTAATTCACACATTAATCTATTTCCTGCAATTCTATTTTTGAGCCTGTTCAAGAGGATTTATCATTCTTAATAAAAAACAAGATTCATACGTTAGACGACAGGTGTTGATGTCATTTGTGATATGAAAATAAGTTGAAATTGAATTTTCTTTCGAGATACTGCCAAAGTAATTTCGCCATTTTCTTTTCCTCCAAGAAAATAATAAGCTCCTGTTTGGTATTGATTTAAATTAAGTTTTAATCTAAGTTAAAATCAAATAATCAATATTAATCACATATTTTATGGGTCTTACAACTTTTTACCACACATTTCAAAAACTTCTATCAAAATCTACTAAAAATCTAATTTTAATCTCCACCAAACAGGGGCTAAATTTTGTATATTTAAACCTTTATACTGCTAACGTATTGCAAATTAAGGAGAAAAAGAGAGAAAAATAAAGAAGACAATAGACTTGTGTGTATTTGACTGAGAACCAAATCCCCATATTTATTAGGAAGAATTAGGAATACAATGGTAGTAATAACCATAGTTATTAGAATCGAACCGGCCGGTTTGAATCGGAAACCGCCAAACCGAATAGTTGTCCAATTCGAATTCAGTAATTGGACAAATAGACAAAGGAACCGGTTGAACCACTCAAATTCCACCTGAACCAAACAGGTTTAAGAGGAACCGGATCCGGTTCACCAATGTATGTAATTTTTTTCCTTTTTTTTATCGAATTACAAAGAGGCTGATTCGATCCTTGGCCTCCTCTTTGAAATTTCATGCACTTCACCATTTTGGAATTTGCTAATCTCGTCTATAATGTGAGACAAATATATATATTTCAATTTACAAAGTACAATGTAAATTTCATTTATTTATTTTTTTCAATTTGCACGGAGTATGATTCAAACCTTAGCTTCCTACATGAAATTTTAGATCGTTGGCCATATATATATATATAGATTTAACAAAATAGTTTTCTTTTTGTTTCAAAAATATATTTTATTTACTTTCTCGTCTGGTGCACCGTTAGCCAAACAAAAAGTAAGAGTAAGGAATAATTCCTCGTCATAAGATCAAACCTATCAACCAAATCACATGTGCTCCATACGCCTGTGTTCATTGTTCAATTAGTATACACAAGGAGTCTGTCATAATCATTAATACTATATAAATTGGATAACCTCGCGTGAAATTTTCCATACAAAATATGTTGCAATAAAGCCCCTTGAACAACCCCTGAACGGCGGTTGTGTGGCGGCTCCCTATTAGAGGGGGAGGGGTGGGGGTTGTTCAAATAGCAGCTCCCAATATATTGGCTCAACAGATGCAGCAGAAAAATCCAATTGAATGTGATATAAAGGTAGCGATAAAATCTATTATCTAGAAAAAATCTTATTCAAGAAACTTTCAAGGAACAAAATTCAGTCGAGGAACAGTCCAACTCCTCCTACTCATGTTTTGTACGTACCAAAGTTTAAGAGTTGTCATATTCAGTAATAATATACGCTGTCAACTAAACTAACAGTAAGATGACCAAAGGCACTCCCTTCACTCTTATTCCTAAATTAGGCAACTCGATAAGCTGGATGAGTTGTCGACTTGTTGTATAGTTAGTGAAAGAACAAGAAAATTAGATAAGTGACGGCTAAATTAACTTGGAGATATACCAACAAGTTAAAGAAAAGTTAGATGGAGATTAACTTAATATTCAACGAGGAAAATGCTTTACCACTGAGTCACTGGCATAGGAAAGATATTCACCAAGAGAAAAGAAAACCTTGAAAGTTTATATTCTAAAAACAGAAATGATCAACATAACAAAGAAGACAAACCCAACTCTGCCATCACCAAAGCTGGTATCAGTATAGGCAATGAGCCTTCTATTCTTGTTTAAACTACTCGTCGGCCCTCATGCGGAGCTATAATATCCTCTAACCTCCTCGCTACTTCAGGCATTTTCGGTCTATGTTCGGGAACACTTTCAACACAAATCAATGCTATCTGCAAAACCTTCACCATTTCTTTCTCGATATTTTGATACATCAACAACTCTATATCGAACACTTCCGCAGTCCAATCTGCAGGAGCAATAGAAGCAACCCAGCTGACTAGTTGAATGGCCTTGTCATTACCTTCAGAGAGCATAGATGGCTTTCCAGTAAGCAGTTCGAGTAACAGGACTCCAAAGCTGTAGATATCAGAAGCTTGGGACAATTTTTTAGAGTCTGTGACTTCTGGGGCGCAATACCCTGAAGATTGACTATGCCGCGTCCAGGCACTGCTCACTAATGTTGCCAATCCAACTTCTGAAACACAACCATATCCATATGCATTTAGGAAAATGTTCGAGGCTTTTATATTTCCATGTACAAGATTCTGGCCAGCTTGTGTGTGGATGTAAGCAATACCCCTTGCTGCCCCAACTGCAATTCTTAGTCGACTTTTCCAATCTAAAGAAATCTGTTTCTTGCCAATGTTTCCTGCAAAGATGATAAATTCATAAGGTTATAATTGCTTCCAAAATATTACTTAAAAAAGGTTTCCATTATATTTCTAAAGGTGAGCTGAGAAATACTACTGGAATTATATACATAAAATAATAAAAAGAAACAATACGATAAATAGAGTAACAATAAAAGAGAAAAAATATGGTTGTTGATATGGTAGTGGTATTGGAAGGAATCGAGCCAGTTTTGCACGTAGTTCCTTAAAACAAATTCGTCCCCTAATATGGTACAAGAGGACGGATGACATCTGTTTTCTATGATACAATGGTTGAAGGCAGCTTATTAGCACCTTGACATTGTTTTAGGCAAATTAAGAATGCTCACAAATCTATCACATAGTCAGACCAAAAAACCCTCTAAGCTGCTAAGAACAAAACTCTTGAAAATAAAGATAGGAATTGTTGACTTCAAAAAATGTACCTCCAGATGGCCAACAGATTCTGAAACCTCTCACGTCCAAACAAGCTGTACACTTGCACATTAGGACAAATCGTTAGACATACATGACCTTCTCCGGTGAGGGTGGAGCCGGCTGCGTGTACTCTGAAGGTTAGTTGGGGAAGAAGTGTATTAAGTGTGGGTTGACTTTTAACATGAGCCTCAATATAAAACAAAGGGAGTCGATCTCAAGGAAAATAGTGAATATAGAGAAAAGTGATAAAGTATCAAAGTCTAAACTTGCATTACCTTCGAAACGACACCAAGTGTGAGCTTTTATAGTAAGAGAGGGTGAGTGTAGGCCATCGGATGAGAGAACATGTGGCCTTTCCCTCTTAGACTTAACTTCCCATCAATGGCATCAATCAATCATAGTGCATTAATGTTAATGCTGACTTCCTTTCCATAAGTTATAGCTTGCGACGGTTGACTTGACCAAGTGGTTTGGCTATGGCAGGGGATTGTCACATCAATCACATCGGTAGAATTGATTCGGGGAGTGTTCGGCTAAAGAATCTCGCTCCCTATCTAGGTTCAGCTGTATATGGGTTCAGTTACACATGGGTTTGGTCACACATGGGTTCGGCCAGTTGTTTCAATCCACATGTATTCAACTTGTCTATGTCGACTCAGTGGACTTGAACACGTCTACGTTGACTTGTCTACATGTACTCAACATGGGTTCTGCTGGAGAACACATAACATTAGTCCCCGAAGTCCATTATAGATATTTATATAATGTGTGGACTTGAAGAGTGGGAGAAAGAAAGACGAAAAAGGAATGTGGTATAACACTCAATCCCCGAAGTTCAGGTATGGATAAATATAATGCGTGGACTTGAAGTGTCGAGCTTTAAAAGATGAGACGATACCATGGGTAGAGGCGAGTACTAGGTGGAAGCCGTAATGAGGCTTCGAAAGGGAGAAGTGATGCCATGGGAGAAGCGAGCCTGCTTGGGCAGTTTGAATGTTGTTGGCATTTATTGCAATTGATTGCTCAACTGTCGTTTGGACTTTCCAAACAAGCCATATACCTGTACACTAGGACAAATCGTTAGACACACATGGCCTTTTTTGGTAAGGGTGGAGTCTTCAACACGTACTCCGATGGTCAAGTCAGCTGGGGAAGAAGTGTATTAAGTTGGGACGACTTTTAACATGAGCCCCATTTTAAAACAAAAGGGGGTCAGTTTCAGGGAAAATAGTGAATATAGAGCAAAGTTATAATGTATCAAAGTCTAAACTTGTATTACCTCTGAAATGACACCAAATATGAGCTTTTATAGTAGGAGAGGGTGAGTGTAGGCCGTCGAATGAGAGGACACATGACCCTTTCCTCTTAGACTTAACTTCCTATCAAGGGCATCAATCAATCATAGTGCATTAATGTTAATGCAGACTTCCTTTCTATAAGTTATAGCTTGCGGTGGTTGACTTGACCAAGTAGGTTGGCTATGGCATGGGATTGTCACGTCAATCACATCAGTAGATCTGATTCGGGGAGTGCTCGTCCAAAGCGTCTCGCTTCTCGCTCCCCATCTAGGTTCGACTGTATATGGGTTCGATCATACATAGGTTCGGCCACACATGGGTTTGATCACATAGGGGTTCGGCCAGTTGTTTCAATCCTCGATTTAGTGGGACCCAGATATGGCCTCTGCTGGAGAACATATAACAGGAGTAAACTCTCAAAATTTTGGTGTGTGGAATAAGGAGAACACCTCCTTATATAGCACTTGGATGATGAGTCTCAAAATTTCTAACTATTTTTGTATTAACACCAAAATATGTTACAATAGCCATTAAGGCTTTATAACCATCAATTCAATACAAAATTAACTGGATTGAAACCAACAACTTCTTGTTACAATTTCTCATTTACCATTTATTTAACATTTTTTCAACAATTATCAACGTGAATGAAATTAACAATAATGATAGACAGGCATGGTGTAGAATTCAACAGTTGAAACTTGCATAAGATAGGTATATATTACCATTTGAACTTTCCATTGTGTAAGGATCTTTACTTTACATCAGGTTGTTTCATGTAAATTTTTTTCTTCCAAATCTCTATTCAAAAAGGCCATTTTCACATCCATTTGATGTATTTTAGGATTGTGCTCAACAGCAATGGCTAGTACCATCCTTATGGACTTTATTCTTGCCATAGGAGAATAGGCATCAAAGTAGTCTAAACCTTTTCTTTATACATAACCTTTAATTTCAAGGCTAGTTTATTTTATTAATTGATTCATCTGCTTTTATTTTCTTCTTAAAAATCTACTTAGATTTTAAAGGTTTTACACCCAAGGATCCACAAATTTTCAAGTGAGATTTTGCAGTATGATATCTATTTCTCTCTTAATGGTCTCTTTCCACAAAGGTTTTTTTAATAGAGCTTAGTGTTTATTCAAAAGTCGGAGATACGCTTTCTAATAGATATGTTAAAAAATCCTTACCAAAATATTTTTTGTCTTGTTCTTTTATTACGTTAGGCTCATCTTGAATCTCTTTGACAAATTTAGTCCTTTTTTGGATTACAAGGAAATGCATGTTCAAAAAGAACGATGCATTTCTTGATTTTATTATTGTGTTCTTGTGCATGTATGTGATTTTTGACTCGTGCATAAGAAATTGAGATGCACTACTAGTATGTACGTAGTTGATGAAAATGCAATAGACTGTTTTTGGACCTATTTTTACGTTCTGAGTTGTCGGTACAACCACTTTATCAAGACTTCTTCACATTCATAAGAATTTATAGAAAGTCTTCATTTTCATAATTTATAAGGGGTATTATCTTCCTTTTTTTGAGACACTTTATTTTAAAAAAAAATAAAAAAAAATTTCTCGATGAAATAACTTTTCTCCACGTGTTTTGAGGCATATCAAAACTTAATAGCATTACATTTATCATCCTTTTCAAGGTACGATTCTTCTGCTTAGCAACACCATTGACTGAGGCAAATAAGATGTTGTGATTTCATCGACTATACCATTTTGAGCACAGAACTGACCAAAAAGGTATTCATACTCACCGCCATATTCACTTCTTAGCACCTTCATTTTCTTATTGAGATTATTCTCAGCTTTATTTTTATATGGATCAAATTCTCTATAGATCCATCCTTAATTTTGTACTATCATAAACAAAAGTAATAAAATACTTATTAATTCCTCTTGTTCTATCATGTTTAAATCATATATATCACTAAGAATTAAGTCAAGGGGTTTTTGTGTTTCCTTCAAAACTTGAGTAGATGACATTTTCAAATTTGCCTTTGCACAAGTTTCACATTTGTGTTTTGAATCAATTTGGAATGTAAGTATGTGACTCAAGTTAATTAACATTTTTAATGTATTATAATTAACATGTCCTAATCCACCAAGACATAGATCGGTAGACTAATGGAAATAAGCAGAAGAACTAGCTTTGTTGATGTTTTATTTGACAGTAATTATATTTAGCTTAAAAAGCCTATTGGATGTAGACACCCATTGCCAATAAAAAAGTCCACTATTACATAAAACCATTTTATCGAACTCAAAAACCATGCAGACACCATGCTTACTAAGTAGCGAGCCAGAGACTAGGTTCTTTCAAATATTTGACACATACATCATGTTATTTAGAGTTACCACATTCTCAAAGGTTATCTTTTGGATCACTTTTCCTTTTCCCCTTGAGATCAGAAGTAGTAGAATTTCCCATGAAGAGCTTCCCTCTATTCTCAATTTCATCCAATAAAGTGAACAACTTTTTGTTAAAGCATACATATTGAGATGCCTTAGTGTCAATCCACCATTCTCCTGGGTTGGACCAGACTAGATTCACTTCATATATCATAGTTAACAAGCTAATCTCAAAAGTATTATGGACGATGACATCGATCATATTTGCATTTTTTTTATGACGAGGGAACCCGCAGCCGTTTCCTTTCGGGTGTACACTGGATAAACTTTCGGGCTAACACAGTAACCTGCAAACCACGCCAGACAGGTAAACCGCACTAGGCAAATTCGATGGGACAAGCTCGACCGAGAAAGTGTTGATAGGGGAAATCGAACTTGTGACCAATGGTCTTTGCGCTCACCTACTCCACCAACTCGATCACCTCATGAGGGGCTCATATTTGCTTTTTTGTTTCTATTTGTCTTAGGCAACTTACTGTTATTTTTTGTGTTCTATCTTGTCACAATTGAAGCACTTTCTTTGAAAGTTCTTCTTCTTTGAGATTCACCATTTAGGTCTTAGCCTGGATAATTTGTTATTTGGCTTATTCTTCGTCTTGGAGCTTTGACCATCCTTTACAACGTTGGCTTGGTCTCATGCTGGTATACTCCTCGATTATCAGATCTTCTATTGTCTTCCTCAATGTGAAATTAGATAATAAGATCTTCAACAATCATCTCCTTTTGCTTGTGCTTAATGTAGTTCTTGACCCATTTCCATCTAAGGGACAGCTTCTCAATAGTAGTGGTTACTTGGAAAGATTTATCGGTGACATCCCTCAACATGGATCTCATGTAAGATCATTTGGAGCTCTTGAGCTTTACTAATCAAAGTTTTGGAGTCGACCATCTTGAAATTTAGGAAGCGGCCTACCATAAATCATGGCACCAACATCCTTAGTTTTATTTTTTCGATTGAGAGACTCCTAGAGCTCCTTTGCTAACTTCTTTGCACGATAGACATTGTAAAAAGAATCATTGAGCCCATTCAAGACATAATTTTAACACCAGTATTCCGAATGTTTCCAAGCACATATTGCATTGATGACTTAAAAGTCATCTCATCCTTCTTTAGATGCAGATGATCCTTAGTCAGGAATATTGAATTTTTCTGATTTTTCTCCATGAGTATGTTGGTATTGTTGGGGTGTTGACAACAAGAGTAGGCTCATGGGCCACAGCTGTGGTTATGTTAGTAACAACGGTTTCACTTATCATTTTTTTGAAAGATCAAATAAAATATGTTAATTTCAGGAATAGAAAATTATGTTTTTCTTTTTTCTAAAGAACTTCAAAAATCGTGCTATTTTCACATTAGGAAAATGTCCTAATTTTTCAATCAAAAAATATGCTTTTTTTTTTTTTTTTCCAAAATTGTTTGGAAATTATGCTATTTTCTCAATCACAAAACTATTCTAATTTTTCAAAGGAAAAATATTCTTATTTTTCCAACATAAAATATAGCTATGATCCCACTTAAAACTCAGTCTCCTAGACAAAACTTCTCTATATCATAACTTTCAATTTCCAATATTTATAACTTTTGTGAGAGAATATTACTTTTCACAAAAATAATATTGAAATCCAGTACCTCCTTCGTCCTTTGAGAAGAATATATTTCAAGATGTTAGAAAAAATACAAAAAAAAAAATAATGATAATAATAGAAATTTGTTGAAATTATATAAACAAAGTAATGAAAATAATGATTAATTACAATAAATAGAGTAGCAATAATAGAAATGAAATTTGATTATATAGCACTTGAATTAGGGAGTTTCAAAATTTCTTATTAATTTAAGGATTTTGCTATTTGTACATAAAAAATACATAATGGATTATATAATATGATGTGGATGGAAAATATTGGATGAAAAAGTTGATTGTATTTTAAATTGGCAAATGGCAAGGTGTCATGTGGCATTATGTAATTCATTGTGTAAATCTTTATGTACATGTAGTAAGATCCCTAATTTTATATTAACACCCATAAATGTTACAATAGCAACTAAGGTTTTGTAACCACCAAGTCAAAAAATTAACTAGAGAATTGAAAAGTTCGTTATTACAATTTCACATTCACCATTTTTTTTTCTCCTTAACAAATTTTTGACAACGAATGTTGTAAGGATATGAAATGAGCTCCAGATGAATAAGTTGAAGGATTGACCTTATATATATATATATATATATATATATATATATCCAAGTATGCCAAATCGTACCAAAGACTTCAATCCAGATTGCATGTGAATGTGATAACAATATAATTGAAAGAATTTTCGATGTTGAATGATGTAGCTTTATCATGTCCATATTTTATTAGTTCATTTAAATACACACGCATATTGCAGTCAAAGGATTGTAATTCAAAAATCATAAAGGGGAACTATGATGTTTCACTTACCATGTAGCATGCCAAATACACTCCCCAGACGATGGTAATCATACACCACAAGTTTTACATCATTTGTGTAATAGTATGCCATCAACGTAGCAACATTTATGTGTTTTATTCTTCCCAGGACCTCCATTTGCTGCTGAAATTTTGTTCTTGTAACAATAACTTCACTCAATCGATTAACCACAATTATAGTTCCATTTTCCAGTTTTTTCTTGTACGAATACCAGAATTTTCCCTTCCCAAGAACCTCTGCAGATACCCGCAACACATCTTCAATGTCAAAATCAGGATTAAAACCCTCAAAGAAAACAAGATTCGGTTTTGTGTTCATCTTAATAATATCCTCCATCATCTTCACTACTTCGGCCATTTTAGGTCTTTTCCTTGGGGGTTTTTGCAACACAACTCATCCCTATTTCCAACGTCTTAACCATCTGTTCCTCTATGCTACGGTTCCTCAAGAGCTTCACAGAACACATTAGCAATTTGCTCCTTGCCATTGACAGAATTAACCAATTTGACTAGGTTGACATCTCCAGCATGTAAAGATGACTTACGAGTAAGAAGTTCAAGCAGCAGAATTCCAAAGCTATAGACATCTGACGCTTGGGACACATTCTGGGTGTTCTTGACTTCTGGGGCATGGTGCCCTGCAGTTATCTCGACTGGTGTTGGTATCATGCTAGCCAAGGCAAAATCAGACACACAGCCATACTCTTCTGAATTGAGGAAAATGTTCGAAGATTTTATGTTCCCATGGACAAGCTTCCCACCACCTTTCTTGTGAATGTGAGCAATACCCCTTGCGGCACCTACTGCAATTCTTAGTCGGGTATCCCAGTCTAATTGAGTCCAATGCTTGTCAGTTACCCCTGGGTAGATGAGAAAATTGTTGAGTTTAGACACCAAAATAGATGTTTATTTATGAAATGGATTTTTACAATTTTGGACACTCACATGACCACTATCTAACATTTTATTTACGAAAATTTCTCTCTCCAACATAACAAATTCACACGACTGTATCTATATCTCTCAATTTGCTAACTCTCTTCTTAATTCTCACTCATCTCTGACACACTTCTCACTTCACTCTCACACATGCATATACTCAACACATGTATACACATGTAGAGTCAAAAACACATTCACACGGCTGTATCTATATCTCTCAATTTGCTGCCTCTCTTCTTAATTCTCACTCATATCTCACACACTTCTCACTTCACTCTCACATATGCATATACTCAACACATGAATACACATGTAAAGTCAGTGGCTTCTTCTTCTACACAAAAGTCGGTGGCTTCCTTCTAGCTTTTTCCAATATGTCGGTGAAGGATTTATCTAGAATTGTGATGGTCTTCAATGCCAGATTTTTCTATCTATATTATTATTCTTTAGTTTCCTTAAAGAAGAAGGTCCAAGAAATGAGATGAATAACCCACACAAATCTAGAATTTTCCCTAAGTCGGTGATGATCTTCAATTCTCTCCTTTAACACCGACTTTTCATTTTAATTCTTTTCTTCTTATAATACCCAGTTGTGCCTGAAACTCTTCAAATTTTGAAGTACTGAGTCATTTCGTTAACATGTTTGCAACTTATTCTTCAGTGTTAACATGTTTCAAGTCTATCTTATCTTTAAGCACTTTTTCTCTAACAAAATGGTATTGCACTTTGACTTGCTTAGCTCTTGTATGGCACAGTGGATTTTCTGCTATACGAATAGTTGATTGGTTTTGCAATATAATTTCATTGCATAGCTTACTGGTTGATGTAGATCCTTCATTGGCTGTGTTAGCCAAGTACTCTCTTAAGCTACTATCATTGCTGCTCTATATTCCGCGTTTACTATTGATAAAGACACGGTTGGTTGTCTCTTATTACATCATGATACTACATCTGATCTGAGATTGAACATGTAACCAACCAGTTGTCGATCTTCTTGTGTCCCGACATCAAGCATAGTCCACATCACAATAGCCAACGAGCTTGCAATCATTATTTTTCATATAAAATAGCCCATAATCAATTGTTCCTTTTACATACATTAGGATCCATCCCACTACTACAAGGTACGGCTTCTTTGGCTTTTCCATAAAGCGGCTTCCTATTCCAACTGAATGTGCAATATTAGGTCATGTCAGTATCAAGTAGATTAAGCTCCTCACTAGTTGTCAATACATGGTTGCATTCTCCAAATCCTTACCTTCATCTACAGATACGAGGGAGTTAATCTCGATTGGAGTGGGTATTGTTTTACATTCGATCATCCCAAACTTTTGTAAGAGATCTTTGGTGTACTTATACTGGCACAAGAATAACCCTTCTTTTGTTCTTTCCATCTCGAGTCCCAGAAAATGATTTAGCTTTCTAAGCTCTTTCATTTGAAATCTCATCAATAGATTATTTCTGGTTAGCTGGATTTCATCTTCATTGTCTCCAGCGATGATAAGATCATCCACATACACTAGCACTACTGTTAATTTTTCATTTTGTGCCTTGACGAATAAGCTTTAGTCAGTTAGTGCTACTGTGTGTTTGCTTTGAATTAAAAATTTGGCTATCTTTTCATACCATGCTCGTGGTGCTTGCTTTAACCCATATAAGGCTTCTTTTAGCTTGCAAACATATTCTAGTTTTTCTTTATTCTTTAAACCTTTGGTTGCTCAATGTATACATCTTGATCAAATTCTCCATCAAATTCTCCATGGAAAAAAGTATTTTTTTCACATCCACCTGCCATAGCTTCCAGGACTTGCTCGCTGCTAAAGCTATAAGCACTCATACTATAGTAATCTTTACCACTGGACTAAAAGTCTGATCATAGTTTAGATCATATTGCTGCAAGAATCCACAAGTTACTAACTGAGCCTTGTATTTTTCAATTGATCCATCGGGACGTTCCTTTACTTTATAGACCCATTTGCAGGATGTAGGCTTTAGTCCATTAGGTATTTTACCTTAAAGCCATGAACTCCTCTTCCTTTACCTTTCTCCACTCATTGTATTGGATCGCTTCTTCAAAGGTTTTTGGCTCTTTGGCACGATCATCCCTTTTTTACTGCTGGGGTAGCATACTTGGGGTTTGGTTTTCTTTGTCTAGTTGATTTTCTCAACTGTGGTTTTGGGCTTGTTCTTACCTTAACCTCCTCTTGTTGACTTGGCTTTATCTCTTCTAGTATTGTCTGATGTATACCTGTCTTCTAAGTATTTTATGTTGCATCATTAAACTCCTTCTCTTGTCACTTAATTCTTGTGTGTCTTTTTTTTATTCAAGACTTCGTTGTGCTTATGTGATATTCTCTTGTAATTTGTTGCCTATTTTCTTTAAATCTAATAGCTCCACTCTTTGCAGCGTGCACTTCTTCTAACACTTCTTCTGATTCTAATAGTTCTTCCTTCTGTGGAGTCCACCAAGAAGATTCTTCATGAACCACGATGTCCTCTCCTAAGTCATGGATCCAATCACCTTTCCTGAATTATCAATCCAAGCATCTTCACAATCCATTTGTTCAGGTGGGACTACCACCAACACTGATTTGTCATTTATACTTGAATTTATTTTCTTTTCTCGAGCCTTTTCAATTAATGTTGCGGATGCTTCAGTGTCCCATCTTTCTTCGCTATTATACATCTCTTCCTTGTTGGAGGTTGTCACATTTCCTTCCGCTGACTCCTGTTTAAACCAACAGTTTCTAGCATAATAGCCTCGTTTTCCATATACAAAGCACATGCCATTAGTTAATTGATATCCTTGACCTCTCTTGTCACAATTTTGTTGAGCTCCCCATCTGGAAGGTTCCTTCAATCCTTCATCTAGATTTATTTTCTTTTAATTTTTTATTATTTTGTTGACGATTTTGACCTTTTCTTTTATTGTTGAATAACACTTCTTCCTATTCTTTACTTATTGAGACCCCTAACATTTGTCTGGTCAACGCTTTTTTGTCAGCCAGCAAATTCTTGAGATTAACTAATGAAGGTTGCTCTAGCAAACCATGTATTTACGACAATAAACTTCTAAATTCGGGTCCAAACCATGTATGATTATTCTTCTCATTTTAGACTCAAAAATCTTACTAGAAGGATCTAATTCTAAAAGCGCGTTCTCCAAAAGCTGCAAACTCATATCATTTTTTTTAAGAACAGTAAGGCCAAAGTGCCCCATACCTCATTTGGTATAGTTTTATACCTTATGTGCTCCAACAAATCTTCCTCAATTGTTATCTTTATAATAGAAAAAAGTCTTACCCATTTTGATTCTCCATTTCTTCAGAGCTCCGGCTTTCTCTATCGACGTCATATCACTTTAGCCAATTACTTCCCACAAGTATTTCTTTTGGAGATTGGTCTCCATCCAAGTTTGCCATGTGGTATGATTCTTATTATTGAGCTTTTTCATTTTGCCTACCACTTGTAGGTTGCCCATCATGACTTGAGTTACCTCCCCAACCCCCCTCCCCCGGTAATCAAGCAAGCTATATGAAATCTTCACAATTTCCTTTTGTGCACAATCTTGAGAATCTCAAAAATTCTTTCCAGACTATCTGGCTCTGATACCAAATTGTTGATCTCTGATACAAAATTGTTGAGTTTAGACACTAAAATAGATGTTTATTTATGAAATGGATTTTTACAATTTTGGACATTCACATGACCACTATCTAATATTTTATTTACTCAAACGAAAATTTCTCTCTCCAACAAAACACATTCACACGGCTGTATCTATCTCTCTCAATATGCTGCCTCTCTTCCTTCTTAATTCTCACTCATATCTGACACATTTCTCACTTCACTCTCACATATGCATATACTCACACACATATGTATACACATGTAAAGTCAGTGATTTCTTCTTCTACAAAAAAGTCGGTGGCTTCCTTCTAGCTTCTTCCAATATAGCGGTGAAGGATTTATCTAGAATGGTGGTGGTCTTCAATTCCAGATTTTTCTATCTAGATTATTCTTTAGTTTCCTTAAAGAATAAGGTCCAGGAAATGAGATGAATAACCCATACAAATCTAGAATTTTCCCAAAGTCGGTGATGATCTTTAAAAATTCATTTCATTGTATAGTAATATTTTGATATTGAGGCTTGGAGTCGGATATGGTAGGTGTTAAAAAGATCGTGCTAAATTTAACTACTTACAAGTTCTAAATTGGTTATGTAGAAGAATTCGAGAAAGCCATTCAACATAGTGAACCTGCTAATTAGATGCTTAAATTTAGTGTGCCTGTAGAATACTTTAATGAATAAAGAGCAATCTTCAAAATCAAAACTTTGTATGTGGTTAGAATTTTCTTCAGATGTATAAAAATAGTGGGGACGAGACATACATACCATGTAATAATGTAGATACGCTGCCATTACTGTAATGATCATACACTAAGAGCTTTTTATCTTTGGAAAAATAGTAAGCCTTCAATGCATACACGTTTTCGTGCCTGACATTTCCAATGACCTCCATCTGTTGTCTGAACTTCTTTTCTGAAATATTGACTGCATTCAATCTCTTCACAAAAACTGTTATTCCATTATCCATTGCTGCATTATATGCATTTACAAATGTTCCCTCCCCAAGAAACTGAGCAGTAGACCTCAACAAATCATCAAGGTCAAAAACAGGACTAAAACCCTGAACAAATACCAGTCCAGAAACCTCCTCCTCAGCAGATTTTCGTTCTTTTGCAAGTTTTCAACTGCGGATGGAGGTACCTGCTGATACGAAGATGAGCTTCGAGGGCTTGAAAAATCAAAAGGCACATCAAGGACTTGAGAATCCAAACTGAAATCAGATGGTATAGAGCTGGCACTTGGGGTCTGATCATGAAACATTCGCCATAGTTCCTCTCTCCGGATCACAGCTCCCACCAATCTCTCCCAATGGTCGTAGACGTTCGACATCTCTCTTCAACGTAAAAATTCTCTTGGTAGGTCAATCAAAATAAAAATTGCTGAATACTTACCTCGTATCCCAATATTTCCTCGGTACTGATATTGACATTGCTGGGCCTTTCGTTCATTCTTAAAAAATTATATTCCAATGGCTCATACGCGCATTGGCGTCAGAAAATGGTGGATAAATGGACGAATCTTCTAGGTAATTACTATTCAGCAATGAAATAGCAACTTTCACACGGCAGCCTGTTAGCTCTCTATTAAAATCAGGTTTTGATACCCTCCATGTGATTTTAGAATGGATAATTATGTTTGGTCTCAATTAAAATCACTTTTTGATACTTTCCATGAGATTTTAGAATAGAAAATTTCTTGCAGAGAATCTACCCGTTGCAGCATTCTACAGGGTTAATTCCTTAAATAGTAATCAAACTTCAAAACGTTCCTAAATAATGACTGAACTGGAGGTTACTAAGCTTCAAAACTTTCCTAAATAGTCACTGAATTTTGCAAAAAGTTCATAAGAGATCACTCAACTTTGCAAATTGAGACCTCACACATCATTGATTTAGTGACATTCTAGAAACTTTTTGCAAAGTTTAGTGACTATTTAGGGACGTTCCTAAATAATGACTGAACTTAGCAAAAAGCTCACAGGAGATCACTAAATTTCAAAACTTTCCTAAATAGTCACTGAACTTTGCAAAAAGTTCATAAGAGATCACTCAACTTTGCAAATTGAGACCTCACACATCATTGATTTAGTGACCTTCTAGAAACTTTTTGCAAAGTTTAGTGACTATTTAGGGAAGTTTTGAAATTCAGTGACCTCTTGGGAGCTTTTTGCTAAGTTCAGTGACTATTTAGGGATGTTTTAAAGTTCGATGACTTCCTGGAGACTTTTTGGCAAAGTTCAGTGACTATTTGGGATATTAACTCGCATTCTACATCCCAAGGTAAATTAGTTTATTTTCAAAATGTACTATCCCTTGCCTTCTTCAAAGACAAAACTACCCCTGATTAGAATTATTATTATTAATTTTTTTTTTTGGGGGTTTGGGGGATCCTTACAAATGTCGGAAAAGACACAAATTAGTTGATAGGTCTTATACTGACAACATTCAACAAAACATATTTAATTGCACAAGAGCCCGTATAATTCATAGCTGGATCGATTTTTTCATCCAAAATCACAATCAATAATTATGTTCTTATAAAAAAAACCTATTCTCGAGTTAGAAGCATGAATAATCTCTGAGCTAAATAAATAGTTCCTCATCCTCGCATTATCAAACCGTATTTGCCATGTATGCCAATATTGATTATGAACACGGCTATAATCAATAATATTCACAAGTAAATAAAAATATAAACTGACCGAACATTTTAATATACAAAATTCTAACTTATTTTCCTTCAGATTACCCAACAGGATAAATATGAACAAGGTAGGACAACAATTTCAAGTATGAATGTGACAATAAAGATCATGATATACTACTAAATCAATTAAACAATTTGGCCAATTATTTCCTAGTTAACATACTAGAGAATATAAATCTGTTAAATAGAAAACAAGATCAGGGAAAAGAAAACTATATCACGTAAACTAATTTCAATAAATAAATATCAATTTATGAAACTGAATAGGATCCAATCTAAGCCCCAGATGGTGTTAAATTTGGTGTCGAACCTAAAGATTTTGTTTCATAGGATGGTCTATTGCCCATATTGACACTTCTAATATCCTCAACCATTTTTACTACATCGACCATTTTTGTTACCTGTTCCAGCATTCTCGTAAAATAACTCATACCTATTTGCAGCATTGCTACCATTTCTTCTTCTATACTAGGATACCTCAAGAGCTTGAAGTCAAATACTTCAAAAAAGTGCTGATTGGTAAGAAAGATGGAGTGCAGCCTGTAGAACACACGTAAGGCACAGTCGGATTTCTCACGCAGTGGATCCACAGTCCATTTCTCACATACAAAAGAATGAATCCACTGGACCAAGTTGATAACCTCGTCCTCGTCACTGCCCATGGCGTGGACAGGTGACTTTCTAGTGAGAAGTTCAAAGAGGACGTCATAACTGTAGACGTCAAATGCTTGGTACACCTTTCTTGTGTCTGTTACTTCTAGCGAGCGATTTGCTACCGTTCGCAATACTAGTGGTCTGATGGGACTCACCAATGTTGCCAACCCAAGATCGGAAAGATAACTGTATTTTTTGTTAGTTTCAGGGCTATGTTCGATGCTTTTACTTTTCTAGTGATTTTAATTCATTTTGTGAAGATAATATATCAATGTTCTACACATGAGACAGTCGAACAAAATACTTTACATGAAAGAAAAAGACTAACATTAGTAGAAATGATAAATGCAATGTTAACTTACTCTAAGTTACTATTTAACTTGTGAGGTAAAGCATTGTTGAGTGCAAGCAGAGTGGTAAATATAATTCCTTTAGAACTTACAAAAGTTTCTTCTTATGAATTGTGAAAGGGAAGAAAATCAAATATTGGATATTTCAAAGTGTGGGGATATCTTGCTTATTGTAAAAATACGAACCCTAAAAGGATCAAGTTGGGTCCAAGAGACATCAAATGTGCCTTTGTTGGATATACTAGTAATAACAAATCCTATAGATTACAGAATTTGGAAACCAATATAACAATCGAATCAAATGATGTGGATTTTTATTTTTATTTCTATTTTTTTGAAAATTCACTAGCTTCAATAACGAATTAAGAAAATCTCATAAAGAGATTTCTAACTCTAGTAGAACACAAGAGGAAGCATATCTTAAAGATGTTGATGAATCTGGTAAATCTCGAAAAAGCAAAAGAATTCGAAAAGAAAAGACATCGGGATCGTAATGGGAAAAATGAGAAGAATGTTGTTAAAACAATACTTTTTGTTCTACAAGTGAGAATTGATTTAAAAACTATAAAGAAGTTATGGCTTCTTGTGATGGTATCTTTTGGAAAGGTGCAATGAATGATGAAATTGATTTATTTGTCGAAGAACATGAAAACTTATCGATTTACCACCCGAGTCTAAACCTATCGAACATAAATGGATTTTTAGGAAAAAAACATAATGTAGATAGTTCTCTTAATACCGTTAAAGCTAGATTAGTAGCTAAAAAATTTCGACAAAATGAAGGGATTGATTGTTTCGATAAATATGCATTGGTAGCTAGGAAAACATCAATTAGGATAACATCAATATATAACTTATTCAAGACCATGGTGTTAGGCAAAAGGCGGGATCTCTTTTATTAATTATAAACAATCAAAAAGGATTTTGGATCAGTCCTCACACGCTATGCCCACCCTCCCGTCTGCCGTATTGAACTTTCACATAATTTCCTACCATTCCTTTTGATAGAGTACACAAGAGTAGAACAGAAGAATTACAAGCGAGAGAGAGAGAGAGAGAGAGGGAGAGAGAGAGAGAGAGAGAGGAGATTTTGTATGTTATATTGAGTAAAAACTGGCCCTAAATATCATTATCAAATTGGGTTTAACTTTAGCAATGGCTTATAGTAGGAATCCAATTGAATTTTGTCACATGCTCAATTTTGGTTAGACCCTGTTTCTCTCCCATTACAGGAGAAAATATAGAGTTTTTAATAATATTTTTTGGAGAATGTATGGTTGAATTTAAAGAAACTTTATTGTTTTGTTTGTAAAATATTTTATTATGTAAATGTGTGATAGAGAATATTACTGTAACAAACAATTTAATTTGTTAAAGGATGATAAATAGAGACTTAGTTTCAATTGGGTTTTTGTGTGAAGTTGTTACAAGTAATGCTATTTAACTTCATCGGAGTTGCAACCTCAGTTTAGATGATACTAAATGATAAGTTAAATAAATGTGGAATTAAATGCTTCATTAGCATCATCTAAATTGGGGTTGCTAAGTTGCCTCTTGCAATAGCGTACAACCAATATTTCATCTCATACATGAAAGAATATCTTCAATCGAGTAACATTAGGATAAGTCGAAATGCTTTTTGTTCAGACACAATAGAGTATTTCCTTCAAACAAAACAACAATTAATTTTGAATTTGCAAAAATATACAGGTGTTATATCTTTAACTTCGAATATATGGGAGAGGGTTAATAATCCCCCGTTTGGCCCCCATTATTGGATTTATAATGGAGTGAATAGATTTTTTTTTAAGGTTGTGTGGTTGAAAAGTTTTCGATTTGAGTGTAATATTATTTTATTAAAGATTGTGTGGTTGAAAGTAAGAAATAAAAAAATTAAATTAACGAGTTTTAAAGGGGGTCAAACGAGGTCTAAAAGAGCTTATATAGCTGCAACTGCACACTACATAGACTCATTTTGGTGTATGCATAAAAAAATTGTTGCTTTTAAAATTATTGAATTTCCACATGACGCTAATAATATATATAATACGATTATGGCAATTATTAAATAATATAGTTGCGAAAAGTAAAATTCGTTTTTTTACATTCGACAATGCTAGTGTTAATAAAGTAGTTATTGACAAATTGTGTAGGGTATTGTAACCTGATTTCGGTGATTATTTGTTTCGTTGTATGTGTCATATTTTAAATTTAATTATGCAAGATGATTTTTGAAGCACATTAAAAATGAAATACAAAGAATTAAGAATGCACTAATATATATCACGAACCCCTCTAGTAGAAAACAAGCATTTGAGGAATTTTGTGCCGAATATGGGGAGCCGAATTCTAAAACATTTGTTAGTGACGTAGGTCATAGACGAAATTAAAGTCATGTAATAACTGAGTTTTACAATAATAGGCATATTAGAAACAATGATGACACTATTCTAAACGAATCCGATTGGCTTTTGGTTTTAAAGGTTAAAAGATTTTTGAAAATTTTTTATGATAGTACAATTATTTTATCTGGAGTTTACTATCCCACTAGCTGTGTAGTGCTGGAACGTCTTTATATAATTGCAAGAACCTTCTATAAATACAAAAATGACCCTAATTTTAGTACAATTATATACTCTATGGAATTGAAGTTTAGAAAATATTGGAAAGACTTACCTATACGATCGCATATACTATGTGGTCGCATACAAATGAAATATGTGGCAGCATAGTGTAAAAATTTGACCGAATTTCAGGTTTCCTTATACGATTTAAACTTAACTTGGCAAGGATTTGGACGATATTTTTGACCTAGATTTGGGTCATATAAATACCATAACCCATACATATAGGAAAACCTTTATTATGCAACAAACAACTCAAGAAATTGAGAGAATCATATTGGAGAAGAGGTCAAATTCATCTTTTTGAGAGATTTCTACCAATGAATTGCAAGAAAACTATTGAGCATAATCCACATCAGAAAGATTGCACAACGATTGGAAGAAAACTTCAAAAAATGTCAAGATTTCATTGAAGTCATTCAAGAATTCAAGATTTCTTACCAATTATTTAAATTACGGGTGATGTTTATTAATTTTAGAATGTGTTCTTGTAATTTCAATATGCTTAACTAAATTTTATATTGCTAGGATGAGATGAGCCCTTGTTATGAATTTTTTGGTTTGAATAATTGAATTGACATTAATTTACTTGAATGTTTGGATGTTTATCATTGTTTAGTTTGCTTTTTCAATTAATTGGTTGATAAGTGTAGTTTCTACATTGGAATCCTAAATGATGATATTTTGTTATTCTTTGAATGGATTAGTACCTGATTTGTTATTTATTGCTTTTATTAGGAAAAGTTCATGTTTTAAAGAAAAATTAGAAAAAAAGAACGAAAAATGGCTAAATGAAGCAAATCCAACGTATGAGAACCAAAGTGTAAGTATTTAATGGTTCATTTGGACCACAAAAGATACTTTGAAGATTGATAGGAGTCAACTGAATGCAAATTGGAGTCAAAAAGGAAAGAGATATGATTAGAAAATTACCATAAATCAACTTCCAATCATATATGATATTTTCAAGATTTTTGGTCAAATTAAGACCCATTTTTCGGATGGAGAATGTTTGAATTAGAAAAATTGTACTTCTATAAGAATTGTAGCTCTTTTAATTAGATTTCCAATGCACTTTGAATCGCCTAAATCAGACATCAAAAGAGAAAGTTATGACCAAAATACTGAAAACTGTACAGAAACAAAATTACGTGCGCGCGAAGGCAACTTTCCTTATTTGATTCAAACTCTTTTGGAAGACAATTTGGATGTAAAATTTGACCTAATTTCATTATATAAATACAAGTATGGGTAGCAATGAAAGGGTCTCTCTCTCTTGCCTTTTTATACACAATAGTTTCTTCAAATCCATCAAGAACAAGGGGTCAATTACTATATTTTGAAAGAGGAGATCAAGCCATAGCAAGGAATTGAAGTTCAATTACATCAAGTTTTGAAGAATTCAACTTTGGATGTGAAGATCAACATCTTTTGTATTCTTTCATGATCCGGGTGATATTTTTCTATTATTCTTTTTGTAATTTATATATTAATATGCTATGTTAGTTTTTCATTGTATTAGATGAATAATAAACCCTGTCGTTTATTTATTTAAATTCAAGATAACTAATTTAGTATTTCATGTTTTTTTCTTGATTGGTTTTGCATTCTCATTGAACTATTTAATTGCTTGACCACCAATTAGATAGTAAGTTGCTTGTTGCAGTGTAGGAATATTCACAATAAGTCTAGAACGTGGTAAAATCAACACATGGACAATAGATCTTAGGAATAATATATATGACATGTGCAATCATGTGTGATAATCCTGTGAATTAATGCATGTTTTTCATATGAATTCAGACTAGGAATAAGATTGGATCTTGTTAAACATAGGTTTAATATATCTTGGGAAAAAATATTAAATAAAAGTGGATTATCGATTGTCTTGAATGCATGAATTTACTAGATTATAAATTAAGAGTTGAATTAAATAGCAATAGGGGGATTCACGATTCCAATACAAATATTCACATATTGCTTTCTTAGTTTAAAATTAGCATAGAAAACATACAAATCACAACTTTTTTTGTTTTATATTACTTCGAATTTAGTAAAAGCTACTTAACTAAATATTAGACCTTATTTCTCGTGGGAACGATACTCTTAACTCACAAATTTTATTATTTATACAACGATCTCATACGCTTGCGCGTTTCACATGAACACTGGCCATTAGTTAAATTGTTTGTAGGTTTTATTATCATCAAGAAAGATAGTAGAATCATTGGCACATAATGATAAGCATTGTGAGATTCGATAGAGAATAGAGACATACTTCTATGCTTCACACGATTTTTTTTATAGATGTTATAGCTTGTTTAATGCTTTCTTGCACGTTCGTGTCTTTCATAGAAATATATGAAGTTCACATGTAAGATTGGATTTAATTGCTATCGAGAGAGGTTTTTAATTAAAATAGGAATATCACCAACAAACATGATTTTGAATTGTCAATTTAAATTGTTGACCTAAAAATGAATTAGAAAGGGGAATTTGACATTTTAGCAATACTTTCACATATTTGAAAAACCCGTTAAATCGCTTTTGAGTTTAGTTGATAACTTAGGTTTTAATATAGAAAACTCAAAACTTGTTACTATTCTATTAATATTATTATTAATTTAAACTCAATCAAATACTTAGTTCTCGTGAGTTCGACACTATTTACTCTACTATATTACTTGTTCACAATCCCGTCCACTTACAGGAAATCAAACAATCAATTATTTTGAATAAATTAACATTTTAAACTTTGAGAACATTACAGAATTAAAACGATTAGAACAGTTAAAATGGCTAAAATTCTAATGCTTCTTTATGTCGACAATCACAACTCCCTTCGTGCAGATGGTACTGATACGACATATAAATGAAGAAACCTTTGAACAAATAATAATAATAATATTGAATACAGTCAAGTCATTACTATTGAATCCATTACACAACTAAGTCATCTACCAAAGCCAAATGTTTCATATATGCCAGTTCTATTATTAACTTTCACTAACCATCGTCAATAACATTCAGAAGTTGATGAACCAGACTTTTGTCGAGACTGTTCCGCACAAAGTAGTGTATAATATAACTCCTTGTTTGTCTCTCTTTAAAATAAAATTATTTAATTCTTATACTCATTTTCAACCATACATTTACACAATAAAATTTATTATACGTAAACCCAAAATTTTTTCCTACTTTTCAACAACAAATTCTCCAAAAAAATCGTTATTCAAAACTTCATTTTTTCAAAATAGTGGCCATCGAACAGGGCAAAATAATATTTAACGTAAATTCAAATCTTTTTCTAATTTTTTAATTACACATTTTCCAAAAAATCGTTACTTCAAAACATTTTTTCTCCAAAATTCCTTTTTAATGGAGCCCAAACTGGGGATAAGTTTGATCACGGTTAGATGCAATCATGAAATTAAGACCAAAAATATAAGTTGAACAATCAAAATGAAACAAATTGAGATTCAATGACCAACATAAACTAATATGCAAGTTGGATGACCTATAGTGAAATCTCCCCTTTGAACTTTAAGGTATATTGGCCCAGCATGAATATTAAAAAAATCCAAATTAACATGATATTATTCTTCGTTTTGAAAGTTAATTTAAAAAAATAAAAAAAAAATCGCCTTTTTTCCCGCATTTATTTTAACTATAGTTTCTTTAAAAAAGTTATTGTCTCGCTTTTCCATATCAGAAGTAAAGACAAACTCTATTATCTTGTTATAATCTTATTATAATTGGATTAATTTATTATGAACCTTTGAGGTACAAAATTTAGTCCACTAGCTAAGCATTAACAATACAATTCCTCCTTATCATGTCTAATTCGTGACAATTTTTAACTGTTGTCCTATTTACCATTCAGCATTGAAGTGCATTGTCAACTAAGTGCTTGTTTGGTATGAATTTTGATAATTAATTTTTGATCGTTAGAGATAAAGAAAGTCCTACTTGTGAGAGAATAATTCAAAAATGACCATTAAAATAGTAAAATAACAGTCAAAAAATTGATTTTAATTGACTTTTAAACTGTACCAAACAAGCTATAAATTGTATTGCTAAATCAAACACTGTGTTACGAGTATACTTTGGCCGATTTGTTTTAATAGTCAGCGAAAGAAACAACAATAATGATGGGTAAATTAACTCAAAGATACAAAGAAGTTCATGAAAAGTAAGATGGAGATTAACTTTATATAATCAAAAGGTGAAATGCTTTACCGCTGACATTGGAAAGTTATTCACTAAATGATGGGTAAATTAACTCAATGATACAAAGAAGTTCATGAAAAGTAAGATGGAGATTAACTTTATATAATCAAAGAGGTGAAATGCTTTACCGCTGACATTGGAAGTTATTCACTAAAGATTTGTTTGATAGCATTAAATTTCATAAAAAATATCACATCGAAGGAATTCGTTTTCTACTTTGACTGTTTGACATGAAAGTGGAAATTGAGTTCGAATTTCAAGGTACAAACATTTAAATCAAGTTTTTGGCCAATTAAATGGAAATCGAATTCCTACAGTTTTGATAGTTTTTTCTTTTCCAACTTACATGATATTGGTTTGCCTTTTCCACCTTTACTATCAAATGGACCTTAAAAGTAAAAAAACTGGAAAAATTTTACATTTGAAAGTAAGGCATCATTTGATTGGGTT
Organism: Olea europaea var. sylvestris; assembly: GCF_002742605.1. Classification (NCBI taxonomy): domain Eukaryota; kingdom Viridiplantae; phylum Streptophyta; class Magnoliopsida; order Lamiales; family Oleaceae; genus Olea; species Olea europaea. The sequence continues at coordinate 23,275,451 of NC_036248.1, read as the reverse complement.
TCAATTCCATGGAAATTTGAATTCCAATTCCATGTTTTCCTTTTTTTGTTGTTTGATAGGTTTTATTTTCCTTAAAATTCAAATTCTTTGTTTGTCTTGGAATCTAAAATTTTCCATGAATTCAAGGGTTTTTGGTGAGAATTGGAATTCTCGGTGACTGTAACATTTTTTTTTTCAATTTATTTATTTATTTTTTGGTAATGGAAACAAATTCTAAAAATTATTGTAAAAAAATATTTCATTTTAATTGACAATTTTCGTGTAAAATAAAGCCAAACGAACACAAAAAATTATATGATTTTTTTTTTTGAGAAAATTTCACAAAATATCCATTTTTACCTAATCATTTGCAAAAATGTCCATCATTGCAAAAATGTATAATTTGGAAGAATTTAGACCAAAATACCCTTATTAACAATTTATAATCCCACACTAAGATAAAAAAAAGGACATTTTTGCAATATTGTTATTGGCCAATAAAATTTTGACACATAACTTGACATATTTATTTCAAAAAGTATACATGTCAAATCACAATGAATGCTACGTTTTTCATTGATTCAGAAATGTCGAAAACGACATTTTTAAATATAAAAAAATGTCATGTTCAAAATAAAATGTCATTCTAGACAAATGAAACGATGTTCAAATGTTGAGAATGACATATGAAATGTTGAGAAACATTATTTTAATGTAACTTATCATGGAAGCCACTTCTCAAAATTCGTGACAAATTGATAAAAAAAATAAAATATCGAGAATACAATTTCAAAATGTAGCTTTTCATTAAAAGCATAATAGACTAGTTGACATTAAATTCAAATGAGTAGACATTTTTCAACTCATATCCTTAAAATTAGACATTCTTAAAAATGCTCCTTTTTTGTTTTGGCAATGGAAACAAATTTCATCTCCAATACCAGTAAATTCTATCATTTTAATTGAAAATTTTCATGTAAAACAAAGTCGAACAAACACCAAAAAATACTTTAATTTCAACATTTTTCACGTGAAAAATTATACCAATCAAATGCAATAACTTACAATTCTTAGGAAAATAATTTGTTGGCAATTCAATTCCCTGAAATTCGTTTTCTAGACAATTCAATTCAATTCCATCTTTGTAATCAAACGGACCTAGGATACATAAAGAGTGCAATATTAGACATAAGACAAATCCAACTCTGCCATCAACAAAGCTGGTAACGGTTTAGGCAATGAGCTCTTTTCAGCTAATCTTTGGCTGTCGAGTTTCTTCCACTGATATCCTCTAACATCCTCACTACCTCGGACATTTTTGGTCTATGCTTGGGAACACTTTTAACACAATCCATCGCTATCTGCAAAACCTCCACCATTGCTTCCTCAATATTTTGATACCTCAACAACTCGATATCGAACATTTCCACAGTCCATTCCTCACTAACAACAGAAGCAACCCACCTTACTAGCTGACTGGCCTTTTTGTTATCTTCAGAAAGTATAGTTGGCTTTCCAGTAAGAAGTTCGAGAAGCACGACTCCGAAGCTGTAGACATCAGAAGCTTGGGACAATTTCTTGGTATCCACGACTTCTGGGGCGCGATACCCTGATGAACGACTATGTAGCACCGAGGTTGTACTAACTAATGTTGCCAATCCGACATCTGAAACACAGCCATATCCTTGAGCAGTAAGAAAAATATTCGAGGCTTTTACATTTCCATGGACAATATTCTGGCCAAGCTGTGTGTGGATGTGAGCAATACCCCTTGCTGCCCCTACTGCAATTCTTAGTCGAGTTTCCCAATCTAAAGTAATTTTACTCTTGCCAAATTGTCCTGCAAAGACGATAAAATTCTTAAGATTAAAATCACCTGCAAAATTATTATCTACAAAGGGTTGCAATTGTATTGCAACGGAATGAGCTTATATTTAACATTGTGTGCTAGAATCGTATGACGTTTTTTTTAACTACGACTGTTGTGAAGATACGAAACGAGCTCCAGATTGATTCCTTAAAGAATTGACTTGGAGTCACACATGTTAAAATAACTACTGATTTCCCTGATATCATCCAACATTATCCATCTTGAAGAATACAAATAAGCATTTTACAAGTGACATAGTATACCAAGGGGAAGTAGGATATTTTACTTACCATGTAGCATGGAAGATACACTCCCCGCACCATAATAATCATACACCACAAGCTTATAATCACGCGAGTAGTAGTATGCCATTAATGTAGCAACACTTTCGTTCTTCATTCTTCCAATGACCTCCATTTGTTGCTGAAATTCTTTACTCGTAACGATAACATCCTTCAATGTCTTTACCACAATTGTAATTCCATTATCTAATGTTGCCTCATATGAAGTCCCAAATGTTCCCTTCCCGAGAACCTCTGCAGAAGCCCGCAACAAATCTTCAAGGCCAAAATCAAGATTACGACCCTCATTAAATACAAGCTTCGGTTGTAGTTGATTTCTTTCATATGACTTAGTAATGTCCTCCATCATCTTCCAAATGACCTCCATCATCTTCACTACTTGGTCCATTTTAGGTCTTTTACTTGGGTTTTTTGCAACACAACTCATCGCTATTTCCAACATCTTTACCCTTTGTTCCTTGTTATGGTTTCTCGAGATCTCCACATCAAACACATCAGCAGTTCGCTCCTTACCATTGAGAGAATTAACCAATTTGACTAGATCGAGAACCTCATTGTCACCTATGGCGTGTAAAGGGGACTTTCGAGTGAGAAGTTCAAGCACAAGGATTCCAAAGCTATATACGTCAGACGCTTGGGACACATTTCGGGTGTTCTTGACTTCTGGGGCATGGTGCCCAGCAGTTCGCATGACTGGTAATTGAATCATGCTTGCCAAGCCAAGATCAGACACACAGCCATACTGTTGTGAATTAAGGAAAATGTTTGATGATTTTATGTTTCCATGGACAAGCTTCCCACTACTTTGCTTGTGAATGTGTGCTATACCCTTTGCTGCACCCAATGCAATTCTCAGTCGCGTTTCCCAGTCTAATGGAGCCCGATTCTTGACTTTTTTTCCTGGTTAGATGAGAAAATGCAATCAATTGCATAGTAAAATTTTCATATTTCTTTACTGTAAGCAAATATATTGATTGAGGCTTGGATATAGTAGGTGTTAAAAAGATCGTGCTAAATTTAATGCGGAAGAATTCGAGAAATGCATTCAACATATTAAACATGTTAATTAGATGTTTAATTTAGTGCCTTTGTATAATACTTCAACGAATAAAGCGATCTTCAAGATCAAAACCTTGTATGTGATTAGAAATTTTCTTCAGATGCATAAAAATCATGGGAAGTAGAAATTAAACATACCATATAATATTGCAGATACGCTGCCATTACTGTAATGATCATAAACCATGAGCTTTTCATCTTTGGAAAAATAGTAAGCCTTCAATGCACGCACGTTTGCGTGCCTGACATTTCCAATGACCAACATCTGTTGTCTAAACTTCTTTTCTGAAATATTGTATACATTCAATGTTTTGAGCACAACTGTTATTCCATTAGCCATAGCTGCCATATATGCACTTCCAAATGTTCCCTTCCCCAGAAACTGAGCAGTAGACCTCAACATGTCTTCAAGGTCGAAAGCAAAACTAAAACCCTGAACAAATACCAGCTTAGAAACCTCCTTTTCAGCAGATGTTTCTTTCTTTTGCAAGTTTTCAACTGCGAGTGGAGGTAGCTGCTGATACGAAGATGAACTTCGAGGGCTTGAAAAATCAAAAGGCACACCAAGGACTTGAGAATCCAAACTGCAATCAGATGGTATAGAGCTGACACTTGGGCTCTGATCATGAAACATTCGCCATAGTTCCTCTCTCCGGATCACAGCTCCCACTAATCTCTCCCAGTGGTCGTAGACGTTCGACATCTCTCTTCAACGTAAAAATTCTCTTGGTAGGTCAATCAAAATAAAAATTGCTGAATACTTACCGCGTATCCCAATATTCCCTCAGTACTGATATTGACATTGCTGGGCCTTTCGTTCATTCTTAAAAAATTATATTCCAATGGCTCATACGCGCATTGGCGTCAGAAAATGGTGGATAAATGGACGAATCTTCCAGGTAATTACTATTCAGCAATGAAATAGCAACTTTCACACGGCAGCAGTAACATAGACATTTTCATCTAGTCCGTTAGCCCCTGTTAGCTCTCTATTAAAATCAGGTTTTGATACCCTCCATGTGATTTTAGAATGGATAATTATGTTTGTTCTCAATTAAAATTACTTTTTGATACTTTCCATGAGATTTTAGAATAGAAAATTTCTTGCAGAGAATCTACCCGTTGCAGCATTCTACATCCCAAGGTAAAATAGTTTATTTTCAAAATGTACCATCCCTTGCCTTCTTCAAAGACAAAACTACCCCTGATTGGAATTATTATTATTATTATTATTTTTTTGGGGTGCGTGGGGTGGATGGGATCCTTACAAATGTCGGAAAAGACACAAATTAATTGATGATTTTTACAAATGTCGGAAAGACACAAATTAATTGATAGGTCTTGCAGTGACAACATTCAACAAAACATATTTAATTGCACAAGAGCCCATATAAGTCATAGTAGGACCCATTTTTTCATCCAAAATCATAATCAGTAATTATGTTCTTACAAAAAAAAACCTATTCTTGAGTTAGAAGCACAAATAAAATATGAGCTGAATAAATAGTTCCTCATCCTCGCATTATCAAACCGTACTTTTCGTGTACGCCAATATTGATTATGAATACGGTTATAATCAACAATATACAAAGTAAATAAAAATATAAACTGACCGAACATTATAATATACAAATATTCTAACTTAATTTCGTTAGATTACCCAAGAGGATATAAACGAACGAAATAGGACAACATTTTCAAGTATGAATGTGACAAAAAAAGATCAGGGAAAAGAAAACTATATCACCTAAACTAATTTCAATAAACAAATATCCATTTGTGAAACTGAATAGGATCCAATCAAAACCCTAGATGGTGTTAAATTTGGTGTCGAACCTGAAGAATTTGTTTCATAGGATGGCCTATTGCCCGTATTGACACTTATAATACCCTCAACCATTTTTACTACCTCGATCATTTTTGGTCTCTGTTCTAGCATTCTCGTAAAATAACTCATACCTATTTACAGCATTGCTACCATTTCTTCCTCTATATTAGGATACCTAGCGCTTGAAGTCAAATACTTCATAAAAGGGCTCATGGGTAAGAAAGATGGAGTGCAGCCTATAGAGCACATGTGAGGCACAGTCGGATTTCTCATGCAACGGATTCACAGTCCATTTCTCACATACAAAAAAATGAACCCACTGGACCAAGTTGATAACCTCGTCCTCGTCACTGCCCATGTCGTGGACAAGTGACTTTCCAGTGAGAAGTTCAAAGAGGACGCCATAACTGTAGACGTCAGATGCTTGGGACACCTTTCTTGTGTCTGTTACTTGTAGCAAGCGATTTGCTACCGTTCACAATACTAGTGGTCTGATGGGACTCATCAATGTTGCCAACCCAAGATCGGAAATATAACTGTATTTTTTGTTAGTTTCAGGGATACGTTCGATGCTTTTACTTTTCTAGTGATTTTAATTCATTTTGTGAAGATCAATGTATAACATATCAATGTTCTACTCCTGAGAAAGCCGAACAAAATACTATACATGAAAGAAAAAGTAGGACATGAGTAGAAATGATAAATGCAATGTTAACTTACTCTAAGTTACCATTTAACTTGTGAGGTAAAGCATTATTGAGTGCAAATAGAGTGTTAAATATAATTCCTTCAAAACTTACAAAAGTTTCTTCTTATGAATTGTGGAAGGGAAGAAAATCAAATATTGGATACTTCAAAGTGTGGGGATATCTTGCTTATTGTAAGAACACAAACCCTAAAAGGATCAAGTCGGGTCCAAGAGACATCAAATGTGCCTTTGTTGGATATGCTAGTAATAAAAAATCCTATAGATTACATAATTTGGAAACCAATGTAACAATCGAATCAAATGATGTGGATTTTTATTTTTATTGCTATTTTTTTTTTTGAAAATTCACTACCTTCAATAACGAATTAAGAAAAACTCATAAAGAGATCTCTAACTCTAGTAGAACACAAGAGGAAGCATATCTTAAAGATGTTGATGAATCTGGTAAATCTCGAAAAAGCAAAAGAATTCGAAAAGAAAAGACATCGGGATTGTAGTGGGAAAAATGAGAAGAATGTTGTTAAAACAATACTTTTTGTTCTACAAGTGAGAATTGATTTAAAAACTATAAAGAAGTTATGGCTTCTTGTGATGGTATCTTTTGGAAAGGTGCAGTGAATGATGAAATTGATTAATTTGTCGAAGAACATGAAAACTTATCGATTTACCACCCTAGTCTAAACCTATCTAATGTAAATGGATTTTTAGGGAAAAAAACATAATGTAGATAGTTCTCTTAATACCTTTAAAGCTAGATTAGTAGCTAAAAATTTTCGACAAAATGAAGGGATTGATTGTTTTGATAAATATGCATTGGTAGCTAGAAAAACATCAATTAGGATAACATCAATATATAACTTATTCAAGACCATGGTGTTAGGCAAAAGACGGGACCTCTTTTATTAATTATAAACAATCAAAAAGGATTTTGGGTCAGTCCTCACACGCTATGCCCACCCTCCCGTTCGCCGTATTGAACTTTCACATAATTTCCTACCGTTCCTTTTGATACAGTACACAAGAGTAGAACAGAAGAATTACAAGCGAGAGAGGGGGGGGGGGGGGGAGAGAGAGAGAGAGAGAGAGAGAGAGGAGATTTTGTATGTTATATTGAGTAAAAACTGTCCCTTAATATCATTATCAAATTGGGTTTAACTTCAGCAATGGCTTATAGTTGGAATCCGATTGAATTTTGTCACATGCTCAATTTTGGTTAGAGCCCCTTTGTCTCTCATTACGGGAGAAAATATAGAGTTTTTAATAATATTTTTTGGAGAATGTATTGTTAAAATTTAAAGAAATTTTATTGTTTTGTTTGTAAAATATTTTATTATGTAAATGTGTGATAGAGAATGTTACTGTAACAAACAATTTAATTTGTTAAAGGATGACAAATAGAGACTTAGTTTCAATTGGGTTTTTGTGTGAAGTTGTTACAAATAATGCTATTTAACTTCATCGGAGTTGCAACCTCAGTTTAAATGGTACTAAATGGTAAGTTAAATAAAATGTGGAATTAAATGCTACATTCGCATCATCTAAATTGGGGTTGCTAAGTTGCCTCTTGCAATAGCGGACAACCAACATTTTATCTCGTACGTGAAAGAATATCTTCAACCAAATTACATTGGGATAAGTCGAAACGCTTTTCGTTCAGACACGATAGAGTATTTTCTTCAGACAAAATAACAATTAATTTTGAATTTGCAAAAATATAGTGGTGTTATATCTTTAACTTCGAATATATAGGAGAGGGTTAATAATCACCCGTTTGGCCCCCATTATTGGATTTATAATGGAGTGAATAGGTTTTTTTTTTTTTTTTTTTTTTTTTTTTTTTTTTTTTTTTTTTTTTTTAAGATTGTGTGGTTGAAAAATTTTCGATTTGAGTGTAACATTATTTTATTGAAAATTGTATGGTTGAAAGTAACAAAGAGAAAAAATTAAATTAAATTAAAGAGTTTTAAAGGGGGTCAAATGGGGTATAAAAGAACTTATATAGCTGCAATTGCACACTACATAGACTCACTTTGGTGTATACATAAAAAAATTGTTGCTTTTAAAATTATTGAATTTCCACATGACGCTAATAATATATATAATACGACTATGGCTATTATTAAATAATATCGTTGCGAAAAGTAAAATTTGTTCTTTTACATTCGACAATGCTAGTGTTAATAAAGTAATTATCGATAAATTATATAGGGTATTGCAACCTGATTTCGGTAATTATTTGTTTCATATTCATTGTGCGTGTCATATTTTAAATTTAATTGTGTAAGATGGTTTGAAACACATTAAAAATGAAATACAAAGAATTAAGAATGCACTAATGTTTATCACGATCTCCCATAGTAGAAAACAAGCATTTGAAGAATTTTGTACCGAATATGGGGAGCAGAATTCTAAAACATTTGTTAGTGACGTAGGTCATAGATGGAATTCCATTTATTTATTATTAAAGTCATGTAAAGGTTTTGAACATTTAATAACTGAGTTTTACAATAATGGGCACATTAGAAACAATGATGACACTATTCTGAACGAATCCGATTGGCTTTTAGTTTTAAAGGTTAAAAGATTTTTGACAAATTTTTATGATAGTACAAATATTTTATCTGGAGTTTACTATCCCACTAGCTGTGTGGTGCTGGGACGTCTTTATATAATTGCAAGGACCTTTCATAAATATAAAAATGACCCTGATTTTAGTACAATTATATACTCTATGGAATTGAAGTTTAGAAAATACTGAGAAGACTTACCTATGCAGTCGCATACAAATGAAATATGCGGTCGCATAGTGTAAAAATTTGGCCGAATTTCAGGGTTCCTTATATGATTAAAACTCAATTTGGCAAGGATTTGGACGATATCTTTGACCTAGATTTGGGTCATATAAATACCATAACCCATACATATAGGAAAACCTTTATTATGCAACAAACAACTCAAGAAATTGAGAGAATCATATTGGAGAGGAGGTCAAACTCATCTTTTTGAGAGATTTCTACAAATGAATTGCAAGAAAACTATTGAGCATAATCCACACTAAAAAGATTGCACAAGGATTGGAAGAAAACTTCAAAAGATGTCAAGATTTCATCGAAGTCATTCAAGAATTCAAGATTTCTTATCAATTATTTAAATTCATGTTTATTAATTTTAGAATGTGTTCTTGTAATTTCAATATGCTTAACTAAATTTTATATTGCTAGGATGAAATGAGCCCTTGTTACGAGTTTTTTGGTTTGAATAATTGAACTGACATTAATTTACTTGAATGTTTGGATGTTTATCATTGTTTAGTTTGCTTTTTCAATTAACTGGTTGATAAGTGTAGTTTCTACACTTATTTGAGATTCGGGATTTTAAATGATGATATTTTGTTATTCTTTGAACGGATTAGTACCTGATTTGTTATTTATCGCTTTTTTTAGGAAAAGTTCATGTTTCAAAGAAGAATTGGAAAAAAAAAAGAACGAAAAATGGCTAAATGAAGCAAATCCAAAGTATGGGGACCAAAGTGTAAATATTTAATGGTTGATTTGGACCACAAAAGATACTTTGAAGATTGATAGGAGTCAATTGAATGCAAATTGGAGTCAAAAAAGAAAGAGATATGATTAGAATATTACCATAAATCGACTTCCAATTATATAGGATATCTTCAAGATTTTTGGTCAACTTGAGACCCATTTTTCGGATGGAGAATGTTTGAATTAGAAAAATTGTACTACTAGAAGAATTGTAGCTCTTTTAATTAGTTTTCCAATGCACTTTGAATCACCTGAATCGGACACCGAAAGAAAAAGTTACGACCAAAATATTGAAAGCTGTGCAGAAACAAAATTACGTGCGCACAAAGACAACTTTCCTTATTTGATTCAAATACTTTTGGAAGACAATTTGGACGTAAAATTTGACCTAATTTCATCATATAAATACAAGATATGGGTAGCAATGAAAGGGTCTCTCTCTTGCATCTTCATACACAATAGTTTCATCAAATCCATTAAGAACAGGGGGTCAATTACTATATTTTGAAAGAGGAGATCAAGCCATAGCAAGGAATTGAAGGTCAATTACATCAAGTTTTGAAGAATTCAACTTTGGACGTGAAGATCAACATCCTTTGTATTCTTTTATGATCCGGGTGATATTTTTCTATTATTCTTTTTGTAATTTATATATTAATATGTTAGGCTAGTTTTTCATTATATTGAATGAATGATGAATCCTGTCGTTTGTTTATTTTAATTCAAGACAATTAATTTAGTATTTCATGATTTTTTTCTTGATTGATTTTGCATTCCCATTGAACTATTTAATTGCTTGATCACCAATTAGATAGTAAGTTGCTTGTTGTAGTGTAGGAATACTCACAATAAGTCTAGAACGCAATAAAATCAACACATGAACAATAGGTGTTAGGAATAATATCTATGGCATGTGCATTCATGTATGATAAATCCTGTGAATCAATGCATGTTTTTCATATGAATTCGGACTAGGAATAGGATTGAGTCGTGTTAAACATAGGTTTAATATATTTTGGGAAAGAATATTGAATAAAAGTGAATTATCGAATGTCTTCAATGCATGAATTTACTAGATTATAAATTAAGAGTTGAATTAAATGGAAATAGAAGGATGCACGATTCTAATATAAATATTCACATGTTAAATAAATATTTTATTTGCTTTCTTCGTTTAAGATTAGCATAGAAAACATACAAATCACAACTTTTTTTATTTTATATTACTTCGAATTTAGTAAAAGCTATTTAACTAAATATTAGACTTTATTCCTTGTGGGAACGATATTCTTAACTCACAAATTTTATTACTTGTACAACGATCTCGTACGCTTACGGGTTTCACATGAACACTGGCTATTAGTTAAATTGTTTGTAGGTTTTATTATTATCGAGAAAGATAGTAGAATCATTGGCACATAGTGATAAACATAGTGAGATTCGATAGAGAATAGAAACATATTTCTATACTTATAGCTTGTTTAATGCTTTCTTGCACGTTCATGTCTTTCGTAGAAATATAGGAAGTTCACATGTAAGATTGTATTTAATTGCTATCGAGAGAGACTTTTAATTAAAATAGGAACATCACCAACAAGCATGATTTCGAATTTTCAATTTAAATTGTTGACCTAAAAATGGATTAGAAAGGGGAATTTGACATCTTAGCAATACTTTTACATATTTGAAAACCCCGTTAAATTGCTTTTTAGTTTAGTTGATAACTTAGGTTTTAATATAGAAAACTCAAAACTTGTTACTATTCTATTAAGATTATTATTAATTTGAACTCAATCAAATACTTAGTTCTCGTGAGTTCGACACTCTATACTCTACTATATTACTTGTTTACAACCCCGTCTACTTACAGGAAATCAAACAATCAGTTATTTTGAATAAAGTAACATTTTAAACTTTGTGAACATTATAGAATTAAAACGATTAGAACAGTTAAAATGGGTAAAATTTTAATGTTGCATTATGTTGACAATCACAACTCCCTTCGTGCAAATGGTACTTGATACGACATATGAAAGAAGAAACCTTCGACCAAAATAATAATAATATTGAATACAGTCAAGTCATTACTATTGAGTCCATTACACAACTACGTCATCTACCAAAGCCAAATGTTTCGTGTATGCCAATTCTATTATTAACTTTTCACTAACCATCGTCAATAACATTCTGAAGTAGATGAAACAGACTTTTGTCGAGACTGTTCCGCACAAAGTAGTGTATAATATAACTCCTTATTTGTCTCTCTTTAAAATAAAATTCTTTAATTCTTATACTCATTTTCAACCACACATTCACACAATAAAATCTATCACACGTAAACCCAAAATTTTCCCTACTTTTTAGCAGTAAATTCTCCAAAAAAATCATTATTCAAAATTTCATTTTTTCAAAATAGTGGCCATCGAACAGGGCTAAATAATATTTAATGTAAACTCAAATCTTTTTCTAATTCTTTAACTAAACATTTTTCAAAAAATCGTTACTTCAAAACATATTTTCCCCCCAAAATCTCTCTTTAATGGAGCCCAAACTGGGGATAAGTTTGATCACGGTTAGATGCAATCATGAAATTAAGACCAAAAATATAAATTGAACAATCAAAGTGAAACAAATTGAGATTCAATGACCAACATAAACTAATTCGCAAGTTGGATGGCCCTTATTGAAATCCCCCATTTGAACTTTAAGGTATATTGGCCCAGCATGAATATCTAAAAAAAAAAAGAAGGAAAAAAAATTCCCTTTTCCCGCATTTATTTTAACCATGCCTTCTTTAAAAAAGTTATTGTCACGCTTTTCCATATCAGAAGTAAAGACAAACTCTATTATCTTGTTATAATGTTATTATAATTGGATAAATTTATTATGAACCTTTGATGTACAAAATTTAGTCCACTAGCTAAGCATTAACAAGACAATTCCTCCTTATCATGTCTAATTCGCGACAATTTTTAACTGTTGTCCTATTTACTATTCAGCATTGAAGTGCATTGTCAACTAAATTGTATTGCTAAATCAAACAACGTGTTACGAGTATACCTTGGTCGATTTGTTTTAACGGTTATGCTATGGGTACAAATAGGTGTCCAAAATGGACACCCGACGCCTCGGCCATGCTATGGGTAGGCTCCGGGTGTCCATTTTGGACACCTTTGTGTACCACAAGCATTATTCTTGTTTTAATAGTCAGCGATAGAAATAACAAGAATGATGGGTAAATTAACTTAAAGATACAAAGAAGTTCGTGAAAAGTAAGATGGAGATTAACTTTATATAATCAAGGGGTGAAATGCTTTACCGTTGACATTGGAAAGTTATTCACTAAGGATCCATTTGATAGCATTAAATTCCCTGAAAAATATTACAATCGAAGAATTCGTTTTCTACTTTGACTGTTTGATAGGAAAGTGAAATAGAGTTCGAATTTCAAGGTACAAACACTTCACGTTCTTGACCAATTGAGTGGAAATCGAATTTCTATGGTTTTGGTTGTTTTTTCTTTTTAAACTTACATAGAATTGATTTGTCTTTTCCACCTTTGCTATTAAATGGACACTAAAAGAAAAGAAAAGAAAACCTGGAAAATTTACATTTGAAAGTATGTTACATAAAGTGTGCAACAAATCCAACTCTGCCATCAACAAANACAAAGCTGGTAACGGTTTAGGCAATGAGCTCTTTTCAGCTAATCCTAGGCTGCCGAGTTTCTTCGGCTGATATCCTCTAACATACTCACTACCTCTGACATTTTTGGTCTATGCTTGGGAACACTTTCAACACAATACAACGCTATCTGCAAAACCTCCACCATTGCTTTCTCTATATTTTGATACCTCAACAACTCGATATCGAACACTTCTGCAGTCCAATCCTCACGAACAACAGAAGCAACCCACCTCACTAGCTGACTGGCCTTTTCATTATCTTCATAAAGTATAGTTGGCTTTCCAGTATGAAGTTCGAGAAGCACGACGCCGAAGCTATAGACATCAGAAGCTTGGGACAATTTCTTGGTATCCACGACTTCTGGGGCGCGATACCCTGATGAACGACTATGTAGCACCGAGGTTGTACTAACTAATGTTGCCAATCCGACATCTGAAACACAGCCATATCCTTGAGCAGTAAGAAAATATTTTGAGGTTTTTACATTTCCATGTACAAGATTCTGGCCAACTTGTGAGTGGATGTGAGCAATACCCCTTGCTGCCCCTACTGCAATTCTTAGTCGAGTTTCCCAATCTAAAGAAATTTTACCCTTGCCAAATTGTCCTGCAAAGACGATAAAATTCTTAAGATTAGAATCACCTGCAAAATTATTATCTACAAAGGGTTGCAATTGTATTGCAACGGAATGAGCTTATAGTTAACATTGTGTGCTAGAATCGTATGACGTTTTTTTAACTACGACTGTTGTGAAGATACGAAACGAGCTCCAGATTGATTCCTTAAAGAATTGACTTGGAGTCACACATGTTAAAATAACTACTGATTTCCCTGATATCATCCAACATTATCCATCTTGAAGAATACAAATAAGCATTTTACAAGTGACATAGTATAGTATCAAGGGGAAGTAAGATATTTTACTTACCATGTAGCATGGAAGATACACTCCCCGCACCATAATAATCATACACCACAAGCTTATAATCACGCGAGTAGTAGTATGCCATTAATGTAGCAACACTTTCGTTCTTCATTCTTCCAATGACCTCCATTTGTTGCTGAAATTCTTTACTCGTAACGATAACATCCTTCAATGTCTTTACCACAATTGTAATTCCATTATCTAATGTTGCCTCATATGAAGTCCCAAATGTTCCCTTCCCGAGAACCTCTGCAGAAGCCCGCAACAAATCTTCAAGGCCAAAATCAAGATTACGACCCTCATTAAATACAAGCTTCGGTTGTAGTTGATTTCTTTCATATGACTTAGTAATGTCCTCCATCATCTTCCAAATGACCTCCATCATCTTCACTACTTGGTCCATTTTAGGTCTTTTACTTGGGTTTTTTGCAACACAACTCATCGCTATTTCCAACATCTTTACCCTTTGTTCCTTGTTACGGTTTCTCGAGATCTCCACATCAAACACATCAGCAGTTCGCTCCTTACCATTGAGAGAATTAACCAATTTGACTAGATCGAGAACCTCATTGTCACCTATGGCGTGTAAAGGGGACTTTCGAGTGAGAAGTTCAAGCACAAGGATTCCAAAGCTATATACGTCAGACGCTTGGGACACATTTCGGGTGTTCTTGACTTCTGGGGCATGGTGCCCAGCAGTTCGCATGACTGGTAATTGAATCATGCTTGCCAAGCCAAGATCAGACACACAGCCATACTGTTGTGAATTAAGGAAAATGTTTGATGATTTTATGTTTCCATGGACAAGCTTCCCACTACTTTGCTTGTGAATGTGTGCTATACCCTTTGCTGCACCCAATGCAATTCTCAGTCGCGTTTCCCAGTCTAATGGAGCCCGATTCTTGCCATTTTTTCCTGGTTAGATGAGAAAATGCAATCAATTGTATAGTAAAATTTTCATATTTCTTTACTGTAAGCAAATATATTGATTGAGGCTTGTGAGGCAGCTCGTTGCCACCACTGCGAAGAATACATTATTTAATTTAGAATAATAAAAGATTTGTCAAGTTTCTCCCATATATAACAGAGAAATTTTTCTGAAAGACCCAAGATTTATTCATTCTCTATAATACTATATCTTTTATGTGAATAGGGTTCTTGAAAATCAATAAATTCATCAAAATTGAACGATAAAATTCTTCTATCGTCTCTCCTCCTCCTCCTCTGCAATTCCACATTACATAATCAACTAATAACACAAGAATTTGGATCCTCCTCTGCACTGTGAACATGGTAGTAGTGTATGAAATAAGGATTGTAATTCATGTAAAGCTTGACAAATTCTGCAATTCGTTTTTCTTCATCCTCCTTTTTATCATCACCTTTATTGGCATCATCCTTCTTTCCTTCTTCTTTTTTCTTTTCAGGTTCTTTTGCTGGACCAACCGTTAGAATTTCTGTGTACCATGATTTGCTCAATTTGCTCACAACTTGAACTGGATCAAAACCTCCAACTACTGTTAATTTCTTCTCCTTCATGTCTATAGCCAGAGATTCGATCCCTATATGAGAACAAATTAGCAGAGACGATTAAGATCATTCGACTGACACATTGAATGGGCACTATAATGGACAAAATTTTAACTTTTTCTCGTATTTAATACTGACCTCCAAGGCGAGAAACTGCTTTCATGGCCTTCCGTTTCTCCTTCTCATCATGTACTTCTACTTTTATGACTAGTTTCTGCAGCAAGAAATAAAAAAGGCCATCAAAATGTGAAGAATTTATAATCAGAGAAGAAAAAGCTCAAAACCCTGAACAAATACCAGCTTAGAAACCTCCTTTTCGGCAGATTTTTCTTTCTTTTGCAAGTTTTCAACTGCGGATGGAGGTAGCTGCTGATACGAAGATGAACTTCGAGGGCTTGAAAAATCAAAAGGCACATCAAGGACTTGAGAATCCAAACTGCAATCAGATGGTATAGAGCTGACACTTGGGCTCTGATCATGAAACATTCGCCATAGTTCCTCTCTCCGGATCACAGCTCCCACCAATCTCTCCCAGTGGTCGTAGACGTTCGACATCTCTCTTCAACGTAAAAATTCTCTTTGTAGGTCAATCAAAATAAAAATTGCTGAATACTTACCGCGTATCCCAATATTCCCTCAGTACTGATATTGACATTGCTGGGCCTTTCGTTAATTCTTAAAAAATTATATTCCAATGGCTCATACGCGCATTGGCGTCAGAAAATGGTGGATAAATGGACGAATCTTCCAGGTAATTACTATTCAGCAATGAAATAGCAACTTTCACACGGCAGAAGTAACATAGACATTTTCATCTAGTCCGTTAGCCCGTTAGCTCTCTATTAAAATCAGGTTTTGATACCCTCCATGTGATTTTAGAATGGATAATTAAGTTTGGTCTCAATTAAAATCAATTTTTTATACTTTCCATGAGATTTTAGAATAGAAAATTTCTTGCAGGGAATCTATCGTTGCAGCATTCTACATCCCAAGGTAAAATAGTTTATTTTCAAAATGTACCATCCCTTGCCTTCTTCAAAGACAAAACTACCCCTGATTGGAATTATTATTATTATTATTATTTTTTTGGGGTGCGTGGGGTGGATGGGATCCTTACAAATGTCGGAAAAGACACAAATTAATTGATAGGTCTTGCAGTGACAACATTCAACAAAACATACTTAATTGCACAAGAGCCCATATAATTCATAGTAGGACCGATTTTTTCATCCAAAATCGTAATCAGTAATTATGTTCTTACAAAAAAAACCTATTCTTGAGTTAGAAGCACAAATAAACTATGAGCTGAATAAATAGTTCCTCATCCTCGCATTATCAAACCGTAATTTTCATGTACGCCAATATTGATCAACAATATACAAAGTAATTAAAAATATAAACTGACCGAACATTATAATATACAAATATTCTAACTTAATTTCGTTAGATTACCCAAGAGGATATAAATGAACGAAATAGGACAACATTTTCAAATATGAATGTGACAAAAAAGATCATGATAAACTAATAAATCAATTAAACAATTTGGCCAACTATTTCCTAATTAAAATACTAGAGAATATAAAGCTGTTAAATAGAAAACAAGATCAGGGAAAAGAAAACTATATCACATAAAATAATTTCAATAAATAAATATCCATTTGTGAAACTGAATAGGATCCAATCTAAGCCCCATATGGTGTTAAATTTGGGGTCGAACCTGAAGACTTTGTTTCATATGATGGCTATTGCCCGTATTGACACTTCTGATATCCTCAACCATTTTTACTACCTCGATCATTTTTGGTCTCTGTTCCAGCATTCTCGTAAAATAACTCGTACCTATTTGCAGCATTGCTACCATTTCTTCCTCTATATTAGGATACCTCAAGAGCTTGAAGTCAAATACTTCATAAAAGGGCTAATTGGTAAGAAAGATGGAGTGCAGCCTGTAGAGCACATGTGAGGCACAGTCGGATTTCTCATGCAACGGATCCACAGTCCATTTCTCACATTCAAAAGAATGAACCCACTGGACCAAGTTTATAACCTCGTCCTCGTCACTGCCCATGGCGTGGACAGGTGACTTTCTAGTGAGAAGTTCAAAGAGGACGCCATAACTGTAGACGTCTGATGCTTGGGACACCTTTCTTGTGTCTGATACTTCTAGCGAGCGATTTGCTACCGTTAGCAATTCTAGTGGTGTGATGGGACTCATCAATGTTGCCAACCCAAGATCGGAAAGAGAACATTATTTTTTGTTAGTTCAGGGATACGTACATTTGATGCTTTATTTTTCTAGTGATTTTAATTCATTTTGTGAATATCAATGTTTAATATATCAATGTTCTTTATCTAAGACACCAAACAAAATAGTTTACACGAAAGAAAAAGTAGGACATGAGTAGAAATGATAAATGCAATGTTAATTTACTCTCTAAGTTACCATTTAACTTGTGAGGTAAAGCATTATTGAGTGCAAGTAGAGTGTTAAATAGAATTCCTTCAAAATCTACAAAAGTTTCTTCTTATGAATTGTGGAAGAGAAGAAAACCAAATATTGGATACTTCAATGTGTGGGGAAATCTTGCTTATTGTAAGAACACAAACCCTAAAAGGATCAAGTCGGGTCCAAGAGACATCAAATGCTCCTTTGTTGGATATGCTTGTAATAACAAGTCCCACAGATTACAGAATTTGGAAACCAATGTAACAATCGAATCAAATGATGTGGATTTTTATTTTTTTGAAAATTCACTATCTTCAATAACAAATTAAGAAAAACTCATAAAGAGATTTCTAACTCTAGTAGAACACAAGAGGAAGCATATCTTAAAGATGTTGATAAATCTGGTAAATCTCGAAAAAGCAAAAGAATTCAAAAAGAAAAGACATCGGGATCGTAGTGGGAAAAATGAGAAGAATGTTGTTAAAACAATACTTTTTGTTCTACAAGCGAGAATTGATTCAAGAACTATAAAGAAGTTATGGCTTTTTGTGATGGTATCTTTTGGAAAGATGCAATGAATGATGAAATTGATTAATATGTCAAACAACATGAAAACTTATCAATTTACCACTGGAGTCTAAACCTATTGAATGTAAATGGATTTTTAGGAAAAAAAAACATAATGTAGATAGTTCTCTTAATACCTTTAAAGCTAAATTAGTAGCTAAAAATTATCGACAAAATTAAGGGATTGATTGTTTTGATAAATATGCATTGGTAGCTAGAAAAACATCAATTAGGATAACATCAATATATAACTTATTCAAGATCATGGTGTTAGGTAAAAGACGGGTGGACCTCTTTTATTAATTATAAATATTCAAAAAGGATTTTGGGTCAGTCCTCCCACGCTATGCCCACCCTCCCGTCCGTCGTATTGAACTTTCACATAATTTCCTACCGTTCCTTTTGATACAATACACAAGAGTAGAACAGAAGAATTACTAGAGAGAGAGAGAGAGAGAGAGAGAGAGAGAGAGAGAGAGAGAGAGAGAGANAAAAAAAGAGAGAGAGAGAGAGAGAGAGAGAGAGAGAGAGAGAGAGAGAGAGGAGGTTTTGTATGTTATATTGAGTAAAAACTGGCCCTAAGTATCATTATCAAATTGGGTTTTCAGCAATGGCTTATAGTTGGAATCCAATTGAATTTTGTCAAGAGCCCATCTTTCTCCCATTACGAGAGAAAATATAGAGTTTTGAATAGTATTTTTTTGGAGAATGTGTAGTGAAATTTAGAAGAACTTTATTGTCTTGTGTGTAAAATATTTTATTGTATGAATGTGTGGTAGAGAATGTTATTGTGACAAATAATTTAATTTGTTAAAGGATGACAAATAGAGATTGAGTTTCAATTGGGTTTCCGTGTGAAGTTGTTACAAGTAATGCTATTTAATTTCATCGTAGTTGCAACCCCGATTAAATGGTACTAAATGATAAGTAAAATAAAATATGAAATGAAATGCTATATCAGCTTCACCTAAATTGGGTTTGCAATCTGGGGCTACATAATATTATTTGAATTAACAGGTTTGGTAGAGGCCCTCCTCTCACATTCTTTCATCTCTATGGGTCCTCCATTGTTAAAAAAATACACACGTCACCCCACCCCCAATGTGAAATGAAGTGCTCTACAGCCTGGTAGAGCAACACGGTCCATATTACTTTGTATATTTTAACATAAAAGGAGTCAAAAAAATACGGCCGAATGTGGAAAATTGAACACTGCTTTATAGTTCTTTTGGTGTAATGTCAACTCCCACTGTAAATTATAAGTCTCCACTTAACCCTGTTTCTCAAAAATTATCTCTTTCTAAAATTATTTTTCATCACATATTTATATGATTTACAACTTTTATTAAATTTTCAACAATTTTTATTAAAGTTTATTAAAAATTTTATTATTTTATCATTTTATGTCAAAGAACACTATATTATTTTGAAGTAATTATTTCTAATGAAGGTTATTAATTTAAACTTCTAATAACAAAAACTATACTCCGAGAGGATACCAATAGCGAGTGACTGTTGCCAAAATTGGAGACGCGTTTGGTGTATATTTGCAGTTGGACACGACATGATTAAGGGAAAGAGACATAATAAAGTTAAAGTAATTGTGCCAATTATTCTCAAGTTCGAGGCACAAATATATATGAGCGAAATAAATAGTTCCTCACCTCCAAATTTGTCATGTTTGCCGTTGACTATGAACCAGTCATTAATCAGTAACATTCATCAGAATGACTGAACAAAATCTATGAAATTATAACTTACTTTCCTTCAACGTACCCAACAAGTTATAAATGAACAACGTAGGGCAACAATTTCAAGTGAACTACTAAATCAACTAAACAATTTGACCAATAATTTCGTAGTGAATATGTACTAGAGACTACAACGATGTTAAAAATGAGAACAAGATCAGGGAAAAGAAAGGAATGCCCCTGTTTGGGCTCCATTATAATGTATTTTTGGAGAAAATGTATTTTAAAATAGTGATTTTTTAAAAAAAGAAAAAATTAAGAATATGTGGTTAAAATAGAAAAAAAAATGTTTTGAGTTTATGTGTATATTATTTTATTGGAGAATGTGTGATTAAAAATGGAAGATAGAACTAGATGAAGATACAATCTGAGCTCTCCCTAGACGGTGTTCAATTTGGTGTCAAACCTGAAGCTTTTGTTTCGGAGGATGATTGTTGCGTAATTCTTATTGTATGTGAAGAATTTTGATTATCAAGTAATGAAGTGGTTTTGAGAATTCAAATTATTGTTTCCACGAATATTATCTATCTAACTTTTAGTTTAACAATAAACTACTCTTAAACTTTTATCCAAGTAAAACTAGTACAAAGTCATTTTAATTATGATCCTAATTACAAATATACAAAGACAAGTAAATGTACACAAGATAAAATTAGAGTTTTTACTTATGTAGGAAAAGTGTTGGGACTCACTATTTCAATGTGATCATTCCCTATAATCTCGCCTCCCTAATTTGATTCCTAAAGTTGTATACGATCTAATTTACTATTTTAATCGATTTATCTCTCCGAGTTCAAATTAATCATATTTGTTTGAGTAAAGTCACTATATCTCTATGTGAATCAGAATCAAGTTTCAATTAAACACATCAAATCACATAGTAATTCAATTAATGACTTCAATATTAATAAAAATGCACCTCTACTTTCATCCTGAAAAGCTAATTACTAAATAAGTTTGACCTTATGTGTGGAATCATGCAATTAAAAGAAACAAGTCACTTTTTAATTATTTCTAAATGGTTAATCAAACAGTTCAATTTATCCTATGATTTAATTGTTTCTAAATGGTTAATCAAACAACCTCGAGCGAGAGCTCAGTGATAGATGGGTGATGGTTTGTTGCTCGAGTGATAGTTCAGCAACATGCGGGCAACAGAATTTTTGTTTTTGCCGCTCGAGCACTAGTTTAGCGATAGGCTAGTGTAAATCTGATAGCTCTTTCCTCTTGCTCCAAACTCGAATCTTAGGTCACCTACTTCAACTATACAATATTTCCACCAACTCCTTGACTTTTACAACTCTTTAATTTAAGTCCTTTTTGTCTAAAGAATTTCCAACACATTAAATCCTAACAAACTCCCCCTTTGGCATTTTGTGAAAAAATTACATAATGCAAGTCAAGAAAGTAAAAATAAAACTATTCTACCCAAGCTCAAACTGAATGCCTGTTTCTTACATTCCTTGTTAAATTTGTTTCCTAAAATCAACAACTCAAATTTCAAGTGTAAAAGCTCATGATACAAGAAATAAAACAATTGAAACACGTAATAATAAATATGCTAGCTAGATTGAGACATAATACTGATATTAATCAAAACACCAACAGAAAGATTATTATCACTAAACATCAAAACTCAAACAACTATGCATTATGAAATGGAATGCTAATGCCATGGATGAAAGATATCATCTCTCCCTCTTACTGCAGACTCTCATCTTCAATTCATTTCTCTCTCCCTTAAAATACATATTTCTCTCTTCCAAAAATGCAGTTCTCTCTCCCCCTTTTGTCACAAATGGCGAAGGAAACAATACCAAAAAAATATAGTAACTTAAAGATGCAGTTGATAGCTTGCACAAGCATAAATAATGATTAGTAAATTTTTCCACATACTTAGTTCAAGATAATATGGAGTAAATTGTATAAATGACTCATCTGTGTAAAGTGTTACTAATCCTTTGTAAGCAGGACTCCAATCTTAATTTTGTGATAAATAACATGCTAAACATCACTGTCAATAAGTCAATTTTGTGCGAGCTTTAGGATGGTCAACCCAAGTCAGTTGACCATAGACACTAGGTTATGAGAAACCTCTTAGACTTAATTGTTCAAGTCAAATAGACTCCGAAAAAAGAGTATAAGAAATTGAGCATTTTCTTACAAGGGAATATACTTGAGTTTAGGTATACTATAATAAGGTCAATTCATGTTTAAGATCACCTTAGCAATATGTGACTACCATCACAAATCTCACACACGAGGTCAAGTCTCACTCACAATATCATAGTGTGTGCAATGCAGATGGTACATGAAGACACATATACTAAGTACTCGATAAAAACCTAAGCAGGCAATGAAAAATATGCTACAGTTTATCAATTAAAACCATATTTAGTCACAATACACAAGTTCAAGTATATCATACATCATGCTGCAATAAAAAAATAAAAAAAATTCACTTCCCCTTTTTTACATTTTTCAAATTTTTAATTTTTTTAATACTAGAATGTGCCAATCACACACACACACACCCAAAAAAAAAAAAAAAAGTGCATGTGCCAATGAAAACATGATGAAGATGCATATGCATAAAACTTCTACTTTGAAAGCAAATAAACAAATGTGATACATGCATCAATGACTCATAAAGATTAAGTACAAGCATGCATAAAAAATACCTAATCAGTTAGGTATATAAACACTTTTACCTTTAAGAGTATCGTGATTTTAGATCGCTTTTCTTCACCCAAACCTGCCCAGTGATAGGAATATTCTCAATCATCTGCGTCATTAACTTGATCAATCGACTTACCTGATTAGTAAGGAAGCCCATCTGACCACCAAACTCCTAATTCTTATTTCCATTGAAGTTTCTGTTTCTATTTAAGTTTAGGAATTTATGACACCTAGGTCTTATGTTCCCTAACTCTCCATAATAAAAACATGTATGGATAAATCAAGGACCAAAGTTATGTGATCGTTGATTTTTATTCCTAGGTTGGTAAGTCCCACGCTGTTTAGTAGGCATCTGTCCTACAAATCCCCTATTCTTAGATTCAGGGTTAGGCACATGTTTAGGCTAGTCGGTAGCTGCGACAAACGTGGTCTTCTCTCTAAAATACGGGGAATTTCACCTTTGCTTCTTGATAAATTGTGTGATATGATGAGTTAAGAGAGGCTAGATAGAGATCCTTTGAATGTTAGCCCTTGTTTTTTTATCTATAGGTAACAAAATTAGGTCAAGAAATGCCCCAAAATTGGTTTCCACAAGAGTTTGTATTAAAGAAGGAATCGGCTACCATATGGCTGTGCATGTGCATGGCTATATGCTTTGCCCACACATGGTAGAAAGAAATTACTCTTGAGATGCTAAAAATCAAGTCTTGTTTGCGCAAGGATGTTACACAATGAGCACGCATGGTATTTTTTGGTCATTTTTTCATGTAATTTTCACCCTTGACTTCAAATCTCATCCAACTGATCCTATGTATTCTTCAATCATTGTTTTGTAGTTCAAATCAACTATTGAATATTTACAATTTGATCCACAAACTTTGAAAATAATCATTTTGGCTGATTTTCGTTCCTTTCTTCTAATTTCACATTCAATCATTCGGTTTTTCCTAACAAACGAAATATATACGAGATTATTCCATAATTAGTCAAAAGAGATTCTAAATGTCCATATTCAAAGGCCTATATAAGAACATTTATTTCAATTAAAATGTAGTTCAAGTAACAAAAAATGTGGTATGAATATAATTACGCATAGTTTTAATGTTTTACATCTTTAGCATGTGCCAATATATGGATCATTGTTAAGTATATAATATGTTAGAATTTATCATATATTAACAATCATTATTTTAAATTAATGTTTAAGATCTAAATTAATTATTTTAAGTAAAGTAACTTTTTAAACTTTGGTGAACATTGTAGAATTAAAACGATTAGAGCTGTTAAAATGATTAAAATTTTAATGCTTCTTTATGTTGACAATCACACAACTCCTTTCGTCCAATGGTATTTGATATGACATATAAAAGAAGAAACCCTCGACAAAATTAATATACACACACATATATATTAGTAAATGAACTAGACTGTTGACTAGACTATGTTCCGCCCAAAGTAGTGTATAATATAGGTCCTTGTTTGTATCTCTTTAAAATAAAATTCTTTAATTCTTATACTCATTTTCAATCACATATTTACACAATAAAATCTATTATACGGAAACCCAAAATTTTTCCCACTTTTTAACTAAAAAATTCTCCAAAAAAAAAAAATCATTATTTAAAACTTTATTTTTCTCAAAATAATGGCCATCGAACAAGGCTAAATAATATTACATGTAAGTTCAAAACTTTTTCTTATTTTTTAACCACATATTTTCTAAAAAATTATTATTTCAAAATATATTTTCTCCCAAAATCTCTTTTAAATGGAGCCCAAACATGGGCTAAGTTTGATCACGGTTAGATGCAATCATGAAATTAAGACCAAAATGTAAATTGAACAACCAAAATGAAACAAATTGAGATTCAATGACCAACATAAACTAATGTACAAGTTGGATGACCTATAAGTGAAATCTGCCCTTTAAACTTTAAAGTACATTGGCTCAGCATGAACACGGAATCCAATTGAACACGATATTATTCTACGTTTTAAAAGTTAATTATTGGGTTTGTGGGGGGGGGGGGGGGGGGGGGGGGGGGGGGGGGGGGGGGGGGGAGCCCCTATTTTCGGGCATTCATTTTAACTATACTTTCTTTAAAAAAGTCATTTTCGCGCTTTTCTATATCAGAAGTAAGGACAACTCTATTATCTTGTTATAATCTTATTATAATTTGATTAATTTATTATGATACTTTGAGGTACAAAACTTAGCCCACTTGCTAAACATTAACAATACAATTCCTCCTTATCATGTCTAATACGTGATAAATTTTAACTGTTGTCTGTTGTTCTATTTACTATTCAGTATTGAAGTGCATTGTCAACTAAATTCTATTGCTAAATCAAACATGTTACAAGTATACCTAGGCCAATTTGTTTTAATAGTTAGCGAAAGAAACTACACGAATGATGGAATAATTAACTTAAGGGTAAAGATACTTGTACAGTTTAGCTCGGACTATACAAGTACAATCCCCTCACATGAGGGGACCCGAGCCTTGAGGGACCTGTTAGTCTTGCTACTGCAAGCACGGTCCTTAAGTTCAAGATACAACGAAGTTTATGAAAAGTAAGATGGAGATTAACTTTATATAATCAAGAGGTGAAATGCTTTACTGCAGACATTGTAAAGTTATTCACTAAAAAAAAAAAAAAAAAAACAACCTGGAAAAATTCATTTGAAATTAATTTCCATAAAGAGAATGCAACACAAAAGAAGACAACTCTGCCATCAACAAAGCTAGGAGAGGTTTAGGCAATGAGCTTTTTTCAGCTAATCTTAGGCTCCCGAGTACGTCCCACCAATATCCTCCAGCATTCTTACTACCTCTAACATTTTTGGTCTATGCTCGGGAACACTTTTAACGCAATCCAACGCTATCTGCAAAACCTTCATCATTGCTTCCCCGATATTTTGATACTTAAACAACTCGATATCAAACAATTCTGCACTCCATTTCTCACGAACAATAGAAGCAACCCACATGACTAGCTGATTGGCCTTTTCATTATCTTCAGAAAGTATAGTTGGCTTTCCAGTAAGAAGTTTGAGAAGCACTACTCCAAAGCTGTAGACATCAGAAGCTTGGGACAATTTCTTAGTGTCTGTGACTTCTGGGGCGCGATACCCTGAAGAACGACTATGTAGCACCGAGGTTGTACTAACTAATGTTGCCAATCCGACATCTGAAACACAGCCATATCCTTGAGCAGTAAGAAAAATGTTCGAGGTTTTTACATTTCCATGGACAAGATTCTGGCCAAGTTGTGTGTGGATGTGAGCAATACCCCTTGCTGCCCCTACTGCAATTCTTAATCGAGTTTCCCAATCTAAACAAATTTTACTCTTGCCAAATTGTCCTGCAAAGACGATAAGATTCTTGAGATTAGAATCACCTGCAAAAATTATTATCTACAGAGCTAGTTAACATTGTGTGCTAGAATCGCATGGCGTTTTTTAACTACAGCTGTTGCCAAGATGCAAAAATGAGCTTCAGATTAATTCCTTAAAGAATTGACCTGGAGCCACTAAATGTTAAAATAACTAATGAGTTCCCTGAATTCATCCAACATTATCCTTCTTGAAGAATACAAATAAGTATATATTACAAGTGACATAGTATAGCAATCCATACCTAAGATTTCAATCCAGATTACAAGTGAACGGGATAACAATGTAACTGAAAGAAAAAGTTTTTGTAATCTAGTGATAAATGAAATCAAATGAGTGATATAGCTCTTGTCCATATGTCATTAGTATGTCTAATTACTCTTTACAGAGCTGAGTACCACAAGAAAAACTGATTTAAAATTAATGTAGCAGTCATGAGATTACATAGTTTACTTACCATGTAGCATGGAAGATACACTTCCCGCACCATAATAATCATACACCATAAGCTTTTCATCACGCCAGTAGTAGTATGCCATTAATGTAGCAACACTTTTGCTCCTCTTTCGTCCAATGACCTCCATTTGTTTCTGAAATTCTTCTCTCGTAACAATGACACCCTTCAATATCTTTATCACAATTGTAATTCCATTATCTAGTGTTGCCTTGTATGAAGTCCCAAATGTTCCCTTCCCAAGAACCTCTGCAGAAGCCTGCAATATATCCTCAAGGCCAAAATCAGGATTATGACTCTCAAAAAATACAAGCTTTGGTTGTAGTTGATTACTAGTAATGTCTTCCATCATCTTCACTACTAGGTCCATTTTAGGTCTTTTCATTGGGTTTTTTGCAACACAACTCATCACTATTTCCAACATCTTTGCCCTTTGTTTCCTGTTACGGTTTCTTGAGATCTCCACATCAAACACATCAGCAGTTCGCTCCTTACCAATGAGAGAATTAACCAATTCGACTAGATCGAGAACCTCATTGTCACCTATGGCGTGTAAAGGGGACTTTCGAGTGAGAAGTTCAAGCACAAGGATTCCAAAGCTATAGACGTCAGATGCTTGAGACACATTTCGGGTGTTCTTGACTTCTGGGGCATGGTGCCCTGTAGTTCGCATGACTGGTAATTGAATCATGCTTGCCAAGCCAAGATCAGACACACAGCCATACTGTTGTGAATTAAGGAATATGTTTGATGATTTTACGTTTCCATGGACAAGCTTCCCACTACTTTGCTTGTGAATGTGTGCAATACCCCTTGCTGCACCCAATGCAATTCTCAGTCGTGTTTCCCAGTCTAATGGAGCCCGATTCTCGCCTATTTTTCCTGGTCAGATGAGAAAATGCAATCAATTGTATAGTAAAATTTCCATATTTCCTTACTGTAAACCAATATATTGATTGAGGCTTGGATGTAGTACGTGTTAAATGTTGCAATTCCATGATTTCTTCAAGCTGGTGTAATACCGTAATCCCATGGTTCTCTCCCACTACCATTCAGGGCCCAAGATTTACTCGTGAAGATTGATGTAATTATTAATTAAGTTAATTGTATGTTAAGAAATATAACTTTCCTAGATTAGGGATATACATTGGCTATTTATCCCCATTAGTTTCTGTAATATTTTACATAGAAAAGAAACATTTTCTCTAATTTACTTCTTGGTATCAGAGCCTTCCTTTACATCCAAACCACGCTACATAAACTGTCTGAAATTATTTTTATGGCTGCTGATAAAATCGAAGTCACTATGCCAGCCGAAACTTCTAATAAAACGAAGCCTCTATGCCATTCATGTCCAATCTGAATCTTCTGGCTTCCATGCTGGAATTACTCTTACCGAAACCAACTATGATGTTTGGTCCCAGATCTTTGAGATGCAGATTGCAAGCCATGAAAAGCTGGAATATATTGTGAGCAAAACTAGCCCCACGAAGGAGACCAACACTTCTTATGCGAAGTGGTATGCCGAAAATCAAAAAATTAAAGGCTGGCTACTGACCTCTGTGTCGCCAGAGTTTATGAAATACTATATTAGACTACGAACTGACCGTGAAATCTTGACTGCTCTTGCCAAAGCATTCTATGATGGGTCGGATGAATCACAAATCTTTACACTGAATCAACAAGTCTTTTCTACCAAACAGGGTGGATGTTCCCTCTCCATCTATTACGGTAAGCTCGTAGAAATTTTTCAAGAACTAGATTACCGTGATAAAATTATTATGAACGATCCTGATGATGTTATTGCCTATAAAAAATCTATTAAACGATTATGTGTACACATCTTCCTTAATGGGCTCGATGCAGACTTTGAACAAATCCGTGGTGAGATATTGAGAAAGGACCCAGTCATGGATCTTGAAGCTACCTATGGATACGTCCATCATGATGCTGTTCGCCGTACAACCATCAATGGAGATTCTAATTCTCAGGAGTCCTCAGCCATGTTGGCTCGTCGACACAAGCCCCAACAACAACAGTCTCACCTAAAATTGAATTCTAGCTCATTGAACCTTGTTACTAATCTATTCGATCCCAGAAAAGCAATTATGAAATTGGTGCTGCTAAATCAGATAGACATTGTACTCACTATGGTTACACCAGCCATTCTAAACCCCAATGTTACAAATTGATCGGATACCTAGATTGGTGGGATCCTACAAAGGCACCATGCAAGTGAAATTCACTAACCAACCGTCAGGCCTCTATCGCCAGAGCTGAACCTGTAAACACCTCTCCTGAGAAAGCTTCCTCTCTAATTGCTACTTCAGGTAATATTGGTAAGGTCCTTCATACTTCTGCACCTAGTAAGTAATAATTCATGGATAATTGATTCTGGTGCAACTGATCACATGACTATTGACACTCACAATATTTACTCTATAAAACAATCAATACATCCTGTAGTATCTACTGCCAATGGTAATTCATCTCCAGTGATTGGAGAAGGCTCACTTAATCTTTCAAACAAATTGAATTTGGATTCAGTTCTTGTCGTTCCTTCCCTCAACCATAACTTGTTGTCTATTGCTCAAATAACTTGTGCTATACATTGTGTTGTAATTTTTTGGTCTAATCGCTGTGTTTTGAAGGACATCAACTCTCAGGAGACTATTGATTATGGTACTAGGAAGAGGAAGTTCTATTATCTTGATCTATCACTGGCTAGCTCCAATCAGTTGGCTCAAGTTTTCACAGTGGATCACTCTGACAAGACCTTAGATATTTGTTTGTGACATAGGCGCCTAGGTCATGCATCTTTTGGATATTTAAAAAAATTATTTCCAAAGTTATTTTCTCAATTTAATACTTCGGATTTCAATTGTGATATTTGTGAACTGGCAAAAAGTCATCGTGTGTCATTTCCAATAAGTACGAATAAGAGTCCCCTACCATTTATGGTAATCCACACGGATGTATAGGGCGTGGCCAATAATCCTTCATTAAGTGGTGCACATTGGTTTGTTTCATTTATTGATGATCACACTTGTGTGACTTGGGTTTGTTTGATGAAATTCAAACATGAAGTTAGTTAACTATTTCAAAAATTTCACAAAATGACAGCCACTCGTATCAATCTCGAATACAGGTCTTCGTACCGATGATGGTGAAGAATTTGTTAATCAAGATTTGAAACAGTATTTATAGATACATGGAATAGTTCCCCGACCACTAGTCCTTACTCACCTCAACAAAATGGGGTTGCAAAGTGGAAAAATCGTGACCTCCTTGAAGTTCTTCGTGCTTCCTTGTTCGAAGCCCACATGGCCACTAGTTTGGGGCGAGGCAATCACTAGTGCTGCTTATCTGATCAATCCTGTTCCTTCTAGCTCCTTACAATTTTAGACACCTTTTAATGTTCTTCATCAGACTATAAGTGCTCCAACTATCCCGAATCTACCCCCTCGAATATTTGGTTGTGTGGCTTTTGTGCATCTTCATAAACCTTTGAGAACTAAGTTGGAACCTAGAGCTCTTCGCTGTGTCTTTGTTGGCTATGCATCACATCAAAGAGACTATCGGTGTTATCATCCCCCTTCTTACAAACTATAAGTTACTCTTGATGTGGTATTTCATGAAAATGAAATGTATTATTCCAAGTCTTCACTTCAGGGAGAGAATCGAAATAATTAAAATGAATTGCAGACTCTGAATTGTTCCTTGGACAAATTGGATTTTATAAATGATGATAATTTGAATATGAGTGGTGAATGTCTACATGAACACATTTCAGAGTGAAAATATTCTAGATCAAGTGAAAATCTCTCCCACTACCACTCAAGGCCCAAGATTTACTCGTGGAGATTGATGTTATTAAGTTAATTGTATATTGAGAGATATAACTTTCCTAGATTAGGGATATAAATTGGCTTTTATACCCATTAATTTCTGTAATATTTACATAGAAAAGAATTCTTTAATTTACTTCTTTAAAATGATCGTGCCAATTTTAATGCAGAAGAATTCGAGAAAGCCATTCAACATATTAAACATGTCAATTAGATGCTTAAAGTTAGTGCTCTATATAATACTTCAACAATTAAAGCGATCTTCAAGATCAAAACCTTGTATGTGGTTTGTGTTTTTCTTCATATGTATAAAAGGTGTGGGAACGAGAAATGAAACATACCATGTAACATTGCAGATACACTACCATTACTGTAATGATCATAAACTGTGAGCTTTTCATCTTTGGAAAAATAGTAAGCCTTCAACGTGCACACGTTTTCGTGCCGGACATTTCCAATGACCTCCATCTGTTGTCTGAACTTCTTTTCTGAAATATTGACCACATTCAATGTCTTTAGCACAACTGTTATTCCATTATCCATAGCTGCCATATATGCACTTCCAAATGTTCCCTTCCCCAGAAACTGAGAAGTAGACCTCAACATGTCTTCAAGGTCGAAAGCAAAACTAAAACCCTGAACAAATACCAGCTTAGAAACCTCCTTTTCAGCAGATGTTTCTTTCTTTTGCAAATTTTCAACTGCCGATGGAGGTAGCTCATGATACGGAGATGAACCTCCAGGGCTTGCAAAATCAAAAGGCACATCAAGGACTTGAGAATCCAAACTGAAATCAGACGGTATAGAGCTGACACTTGGGCTCCGATCGTGAAACATTTGCCATAGTTCCTCTCTCCGGATCACAGCTCCCACCAATCTCTCCCAATTGTCGTAGATGTTCGACATCTCTCTTCAACGTAAAAATTCTCTTGGTAGCTCAATCAAAATGAAAATTGCTGAATACTTACCGCGTATCCCAATATTCCCTCAGTACTGATATTGACGTTGCTGGGCCTTTTGTTCATTCTTAAGAAATTATATTCCGATGGTTCATACGTGCATTGGCGTCAGAAAATGGTGGATAAATGGACGAATCTTCCTGGTACTTACTATTCAGCAATGAAATAGTACAACTTTCACCGGTAGAAATACGACAAACATTTTCTTGTACTCCAGTTAGCCCCTGTTAGCTCCTTAACAAAATCAGGTTTTGATACCCCCCATATGATTTTAGAATAGAAAAGGTCTCAATTAAGATCACTTTTTGATACTTTCCATGAGATTTTAGAATAGAAAATTTCTTGCAGAGATCTGCCCGTTGCAGCATTCTACATCCCTATGTAAAATAGTCAATTTTCAAAATGCACCATCACTTGCCTTCTTCGAAGACAAAACTACCCCTGATTGGAATTTTTTCCTTACAATTCAACAAAAACGTTGGTAAAATGTAGGAAAAGGCACAAATTAGTTGATAGGTCTTGCAGTAACAACATTGAACAAAAACATATTTAATTGCACAAGAGCCTGGATAATTCACAGTGGGATTGATTTTTTCATCTAAAATCACAATCTGTAATTATTTTCTTATAAGAAAACCTATTCTCGAGATAGAAGCACAAATAAACTATGAGCTGAATAAATAGTTCCTCATCCTCGCATTATCAAACCTGTCAACCAAATCTTATTTGTCATGTACGCCAATATTGATTATGAACACGGTCATATTCAATAATATTCCCAAGTATAATGCACAAAATTCTAATTTATTTTCCTTCAGATAACCCTACAGGATATAAATGAACAAGGTAGGACAAAAATTTCAAGTATGAACGTGACAAAAAGGATCATGATAAACTACTAAATCAATTAAACAATTTGGTTAACTATTTCCTAATTAAAATACTAGAGAATATAAAGCTGTTAAATAGAAAACAAGATCAGGGAAAAGAAAACTATATCACATAAACTAATTTCAATAAACAAATATCAATTTGTGAAACTGAATAGGATCCAATCTAAGCCCCAGATGGTGTTAAATTTGGTGTCGAACCTGAAGATTTTGTTTCATTGGATGGCCTATTGCCCGTATTGACACTTCTAATATCCTCAACCACTTTTACTACATCGACCATTTTTGGTCTCTGTGCCAGCATTCTCATAAAATAACTCGTACCTATTTGCAACATTGCTACCATTTCTTCCTCTATATTAGGATACCTCAAGAGCTTGAAGTCAAATACTTCAAAAGAGGGCTCATTGGTAAGAAAGATGGAGTGCAGCCTGTAGATCACACGTAAGGCACAGTCAGATTTCTCGCACAACGGATCCACATTCCATTTCTCACATACAAAATAATGGACCCACTGAGAAGTTCGAAGAGGAGGATGCCATAACTGTAGACGTCAGATGCTTGGGACACCTTTCTTGTGTCTGTTACTTCTAGTGAGCGATTTGCTACCGTTAGCAATACTAGTGGTGTGATGGGACTCATCAATGTTGCCAACCCAAGATCGGAAAGAGAACTGTACATTTTTATGCTTTTATTTTTCTAGTGATTTTAATTAAATTTGTGAAGATCAATGTATAATATATCAATGTTCTATACTGAGACATCCAAACAAAAATGTTTATATGAAAAAGAAAATTAGGATATTAGTAGAGATGATAAATGCAATGTAAACTTACTCTAAGTTATCATTTAACTTGTGAGGTAAAGCATTATTGAGTGCAAGTAGAGTGTTAAATACAATTCCTTCAAAACTTACAAAAGCTTCTTCTTATGAATTGTGGAAGGTAAGAAAATCAAATATTGGATACTTCAAAGAGTGGGGATATCTTTCTTGTTGTAAGAACACAAACCCTAAAAGGATCAAGTCGGGTCCAAAAGACATCAAATGCGTCTTTATTGGATATGCTAGTAATAACAAATCCTAAAGATTACAGAATTTGGAAACCATTGTAACAATTGAATCAAATAACGTGGATTTATTTATTTATTTATTTTTTGTGGAAAATTCACTATCTTCAATAATGAATTAAGAAAAATTCATAAAGAGATTTCTAACTCTAGTAGAAGAAGAGGAAGCATATCTTAAAGATGATGAATCTGGTGAATCTTGTAAAAGCAAAAGAATTCGAAAAGAAAAGACATTAGGATCATAGTGGAAAAAATGAGATGAATGTTGTTAAAACAATAATTTTTGTTCTACAAGTGAGAATTGATTAAAAAACTATAAAGAAGTTATGGCTTCTCGTGATAGTATCTTTTGCATAGATGCAACGAATAATGAAATTGATTCAATTTGTCAAACAACATGAAAGCTTAATAATTTACCGCCCGAGTCTAAACCTATCGAATGTAATTGAATTTTTAGGAGAAAACATAATGTAGATGGTTCTCTTAATACCTTTAAAGCTAGATTAGTAGCTGAAAATTATTGACAAAATGAAGGGATTGATTGTTTTGATAAATATGCATTGGTAGCTGGTAAAACACCAATTAGGATAACATCAATATATAACTTATTCAAGACCATGGTGTTAGGCAAAAGATGGGTGGACCTCTTTTATTAATTATAAACAACCAAAAAGGATTTTGGGTCAGTCCTCACACGCTATGCCCACCCTCTCGTCTGCCGTATTGAACTTTCACATAATTTCCTACTGTTCCTTTTGATATAGTACACAAGAGTAGAACAGAAGAATTACCAGCGAGAGAGAGGATGTTTTGTATGTTATATTGAGTAAAAACTGTTGGGTTTTAGGCAATGGCTTGTAGTTGGAATCCAATTGAATTTTGTCAAGAGCCCATTTGTCTTCCATTATGGGAGAAAATATAGAGTTTTGAATAGTATTTTTTGGAGAATGTGTGGTTGAAATTTAAAAGAACTTTATTGTTTTGTGTGTAAAATATTTTATTGTGTAATGTGTGGTGGAAAATGTTACTGTAGCAAACAATTTAATTTATTAAAGGATGACAAATAGAATTGAGTTTCAATTGGGTTTCCGTGTGAAGTTGTTACAAGTAATGCTATTTAATTTCATCATAGTTGCAACCCCAATTAAATGGTACTAAATGATAAGTAAAATAAAATATGGAATTAAATGCTATATCAGCGTCACCTAAATTGGGGTTGTAATATAGAGCTACGTAATATTACTTGAATTAACAGGCCTTGTAGAGGCCCTCCTCCCACGTTCTCTCATCTCTGTGGGTCCTCCATTGTTAAAATAATACCCACCCCACCCCATGC
The DNA here is from genome assembly GCF_002742605.1 of Olea europaea var. sylvestris. Taxonomy (NCBI): domain Eukaryota; kingdom Viridiplantae; phylum Streptophyta; class Magnoliopsida; order Lamiales; family Oleaceae; genus Olea; species Olea europaea. The sequence continues at coordinate 23,240,622 of NC_036248.1, read as the reverse complement.
CACCCCACCCCCCAAATGTGAAATGAAGTGCTCTACAGCCTTGTAGAGCAGCATGGTCCATATTACTTTGTATATTTTAACATAAAAGGAGTCAAAAAATGTGGCCGAATGTGGAAAATTGAACACTGCTTTATATTTCTTTTTGGTGTAATGTCAACTCCCATTGTTAATTATGAGTCTCCACTTAACCCTGTTTCTTAAAATTTATTTCTTTTTAAAATTATTTTTTATTACACATTTTATGATATTTAAAACTTTTATTAACTTTTCACCAATTTTTATTAAAATTTATTAAAAATTTTATTTTTTTTATCCAGACCAATCTGAGTTTAAATATCATTTTATGTCAAAGAACACTATACTATTTTGAAGTAATTATTTCTAATGAAGGTTATTAATTTAAACTTCTAATAACAAAACTATACTCCGAGAGGATACCAAAAGCGAGCAACTTTTGTCAAAATTGGAGACGCGTTTGGTGTATATTTGTAGTTGGACACGACATGATTAAGGGAAAGAGACATAATAAAGTTAAAGTAATTGTGCCAATTATTCTCAAGTTCGTGGCACAAATATATATGAGCCAAATAAATAGTTCCTCACCTCCAAATTTGTCATGTTTGCCGTTGACTATGAACCAGTCATTAATCAGTAACATTCACGAGAATGACTGAACAAAATCTATGAAATTATAGCTTACTTTCCTTCAACGTACCCAACAAGTTATAAATGAACAACGTAGGACAACAATTTCAAGTGAACTACTAAATCAACTAAGCAAATTGACCAATAATTTCCTAGTGAATATGTACTAGAGACTACAATGCTGTTAAAAATGAAAACAAGAACAAGGAAAAGAAAGGTATGCCCCTGTTTGGGGTCCATTATAATGTATTTTTCGAGAAAATGCATTTTGAAATAGTGATTTTTTTATTTTTTTAAAAAATCTGTGGTTAAAAAAGAAAAAATATTTTGAATTTATGTGTATATTATTTTATTGGAGAATGTGATTAAAAAGAAGAAAGAGAAGTAGGTGAAGATCCAATCTGAACCCCCACCAATTGGTGTTCAATTTGGTGTCGAACCTGAAGTTTTTGTTTCAGAGGATGTTTGTCGCGTGATTCTTATTGTAAGTGAATAATTTTGATTATCAAGTAATAAAGTGATTCCGAGAATTCAAATTATTGTTTCCACGAATACTATCTATCTAACTTTTAGTTTAACAATAAACTAATCTTAAACTTTCATCCGAGTAAAACTAGTACAAAGTCATTTTAATTATGATCCTAATTACAAATATACGAAAACAAGTAAATGTACACAAGATAAAATTAGAGTTTTTACTTATGCAAGAAAAGTGTTAGGACTTACAATTTCAATGTGATCATTCCCTATAATCTCGTCTCTCTAATTTGATTCCTAAAGTTGTATACGATCTAATTTACTATTTTAATCGATTTATCTCTAATATCTGTTCGAGTCAAGTCACTATATCTCTGTGTGAATCAGAATCAAGGTTCAATTGAACCCATCAAATCACATAGGAATTCAATTAATGACTTCAATATTAATAAAAAAAGCACCTCTACCTTTCATCCTGAAAAGCTCTAATTACTAATTAAGTTTGACCTTACGTGTGGAATTATGCAATTAAAAGAAACAAGTCATTTTTAATTGTTTTTAAATGGTTAATCAAAAAGTTCAATTTGTCCTATGATTTAAATGCCACAAACAATAAATATGAAAGTAATAAAGAACACCAATATTGTTGACGGAGAAAATCCAATTGGGTAAAAACTCCGGAACCAAGCCATTAACCTCCATTTTAGACAATGATGAATTTACAGTACAATCTAGTCTAGAAAATTCCACTAGACTCGCTGATTTAATTCCTGCAATCTCCAAGATCCGCTGGAACGTACTTCACTCACACCTGCTCCCGATCTTCTGAAATTTTCTATCTTCTGTTGATCACCAAGAACAGCCAATTCTTGTTCTCTTTCTGTGCTTGTAGTCCAACCTCTCTCAATTTTCATCAATCTCTAAAAGCTATTGAGAAAGTACTTTCTTATATGTATATAGGAAGTGGGTGTTTTGCATTACATGAATTTGATGTTTTTCCCGAAGTTATGGTAGAATAAAATTAAGAATCAGTGAATTAATTTAATGTTTAATTGTGTTTTTGAATTTTTGAGTGATGTTAAAGGAGAAATATAATGAACAATCACACAAAAAAAATGTCTTAAGGCTTGGTATTTATAGTAGGAAGTAATAGGTAGTATGGGCCAGATAAAACTCTTGAAAAATGAAAACTAGGGTTTCACATGCAATACTGTCGCTCGAAGGAGAGCTCAGTAACAAACGGGTGATGGTTTGTTGCTCGAGTGATAGTTCAGCGACATGCGGGCGACATAGTTTTTGTTTTTTCCCCTCAAGCACTAGTTGAGCGATAGGTTAGCGTAAATCCTATGGCTCTTTCCTTTTGTTCCAAACTCGAATCTTAGGTCACCTACTTCAACTATACAATATTTCCACCAACTCCTTAACTTTTTCAACTCTTTAATTGAAGTCCTTTTTGTCTAAAGAATTGCCAACACATTAAATCCTGACAAACTCCCCCTTTGACATTCTGTGAAAAACTATATAATACAAGTCAAGGAAGTAAAAATAAAACTATTCTACCCAAGCTCAAACTGAATGTCCATTTCTTACATTTTCTGTTAAATTTGTTTCCTGAAATCAACAACTCAAATCTCAAGTGTAAAACCACATGATATAATAAATAAAACAATTGAAACACGTAATAACAAATATGCTAGCTAGATTGAGAGATAATACTGATGTTAATCAAAACACCAACAGAAGCATTAATATCACTAAACATCAAAACTCAAACAGGTATGCATTATGATATGGAATGCTAATGCCATGGATGAAAGATATTATCATCTCTCCCCCTTACTGTAAACTCTCATCTTCAATTCATTTCTCTCTCCCTTAAAATGCATATTTCTCTCCTCCAAAAATGAAGTTCTCTCTCTCTCTTTTGTCAGAAATGGTGAAGGAAACAATACCCAAAAAAACAATAACTCAAAGATGCGATTGATAGTTTGCTCAAGCATAAATAATGATCAGTAAACTTTCCCACATACTTAGCTCAATATAATATGGAGTAAATTGTATAAGTGATTTATGCATGTAAAGTGTCACCAATCCTTTGTAAGCAGGAGTCCAATCTTAATTTTGTGATAAATAACATGCTAAACATCACTGTCAATAAGTCAATTTTGTGCGAACTTTAGGCTGGTTAACCCAAGTCAGTTGACCATAGGCACCAGATTATGAGAAACCTCTTAGACTTAATTGCTCAAGGCAAATAAACTCATAAGAAGAGTGTAAGATATTGAGCTTTTTCTTACAAGGGAATATACTTGAGCTTAGGTCTATTATAATAAGGTCAATTCATGTTCAAGATCACCTTACCAATATGTGACTACCATCACAAATCTCACACACGAGGTCAAGTCCCCCTCACAGTATTATAGTGTGTGCAATGCAGATGGTACATGAAGACATCTATACTAAGTACTCCACAAAAACCTAAGCAAGCAATGAAAAATATGCTACAGTTCGTCAATTAAAACCAAACTTAATCACAATACACAAGTTCAAGTATATCATGTATCATGCTGTAGTAAAAAATTAAAAATAAAATAGAATAAATAGAAAAAACACTTTCCCTTTTTTACATTTTTCAAATTTTCAAATTTTTTAATACTTGAATG
>NC_036248.1:23174999-23236770 GCF_002742605.1 Olea europaea var. sylvestris | reverse complement strand
TATATATATATATATAAACACACACACACACACATGCATCAATGACTCACAATGATTAAGTACAAGCATGCACCAAAAATACATAATCTGTTATGTATATAGACACTCTTACCTTTAAAAGCACCATGATTGTAGATCACTTTTCTTCACCCAAACCTACCTAGTGATAGGAATATTCCCAGTCATCTGTGTCATTAACTTGATCAATCAACTCACCTGATTAGTAAGGAATTCCATCTGACCAACAAACTCCTAATTCTTGTTTCCATTGAAATTCATGTTTCTATTTAAGTTTAGGAATTTATGGCACCTAGGTTTTATGTTCCCTAACTCCACATAATGAAAACATGTAGGGATAAATCTAGGACCAAAGTTATGTGATCATTGATTTTTATTCCTAGGTTGGCAGGTTCTACGCTGTCTAGTAGGCATTTGTCCTACAAATTTCGTATTCTTAGGTTCAGGGTTAGGCATATGTTTAGGCTAGTTGGTAGTAGGGACAAACGTGTCTTGGACGTACCAGCAACATTATGATCTTTTTTCTTATATCCTAGACCTCCCTTATTACCAGCAAGCTTGCCCATTCCTAAAATGTTATTTAGCTTCATAGAACCACTAGAAAAGGTGAGAAGTTAAGATTTGGAAAACTCTAGTTCATTCAGAAGATTCTTAACCTAGATTTCTAAAGCGTCATTTTCAATGGTTAGCTCACTAGCTCTCCTAGAGTTCTTCTCAAGCTCACTTATGAGATTCTTAATCTAAGTATCTAAAGAATCATTCATGGATTTCAACTCACTCAAGGTTGAGGTAGATTTCTGAAGGCAAGCTAACAATTTCCCGTCCTCCAACATGAGTTCCTTGACCTTCACACCTAAAAATTTATTCGTAGTTAGAATCTTAATGCTCTCCTCATAGATTCTATCATAAGCCTCATAAATATCCCCCTTACTATCAGAATCTTTCTCAGATTCTTCATCATTATCTATGTCCTTAGCCTTGTTGCTCACCTTATCAAATCCATTCACAATCCTGGCAGTGAAGGCAATATATTTCCCATTTTCCTCACGTGTGGATTTCTCACTCTGATTATCCAAGTTAGACTCTTCATCAATGAGAGTAACATTCATAGCACTATCCTTATTTCTCCTACTATTGGGCATTCACTCCAAATATGGCCAAAACCTCGACAATTATGACATCTCATAGAATTAGAACTCTTTCTAGACTCACTAGGGCCACTTCTATACTTCTCTTGAGAATTCTTTTTATTTCTAAACGTTTTTCAATTTTTTTTTTTAGCAAAATAGGCTAACTCCTCTTCATTAGGAGAATCTAAATCTAAAGACTCTCTGTGACTATTCCTCACAATATTTCAGGCCAAAGACTAGATTGCGGGTTTAGCTAATGTCAGTTCACAAGTTTAGAGAGCTCCAACCAGCTCTTCCACCTTAATAGAGTCTATATCTTTACTCTCATAAATTGCCATGATTTTAGGCTAAATTGCTCAAGTAAGAATTTAAGAATTTTTCTGACTATCTGAGGCTTCGATATTCTCCCACCTAAGTTGAAGCTGAAATTAACTATGTCATTTAAGCTTCCATAGAATTTATCAAAGGTTTCATCCTCTTTCATCCTAATCTCTTCAAATCTAGTAGTTAGTATCTGCAATTTAGAATTTTTAATAGCTTAAGTTCTCTCATATGTGGTTTGTAAAATATCCCAAACTTATTTAGCTGCCTCATATATGGACAATTGTCTAAATTCTTTAGGATACACATCCATAAACAACGCATACAAAGCTTTGCTATTCCAATTATATTCATCTAGATTTGTTTTAGTCCAATTTGCAATGGGAGTGAAGATTACTACATTATCAACCATAAAATTAGGGGTAGCCCAACTATTAACACCACTCAACCAAATGATCCATAGATTTTAAAAAAGCTCTCATTCTAACTCTTTAGTGGGCATAATTGCTACCATCAAAATATGGCGAGACAGATAATGAATTACTCATCTAGAAATCTAAGGTCAAGAATCAAATTTTGGCTCTGATTATTGATTAAGTTTGACCTTACTTACTGAATTATGCAATTAAAAGTATCAAGTCACTTTTTAATTATTTCTAGATGGTTAATCAAACAGTTCAATTTGTCATATGGTTTGGATGCCACAAACAATAAATATGAAAGTAATAAAGAACACCAATAATATTGACAGTGAAAACCCAACTGGGTAAAAATTTCAGGACCAAGCCAATAATCTTTACTATCGACAATGATGAACTTATAGTACGATTCAGTTTAGAAAATTTTACTAGAGTCGCTAATGTAATTCTTGCAATCTCCAAGACCTGATGGAATGTGCTTCACTCACACCTGCTCCCGATTTTGTAGAATTGTCTATCTCCTGTGGATCGCCAGGAACAGCCAGTTCTTGTTCTCTTCCTGTGCTTATAATCTAATATTCCTCAATCTTTTGCAATCTTTGAAAGCTATTGAGAAGGTACATTCCTATAAGTGTGTAGTATGTGTTTTGAATTACGTGAATTTGATGTTTTTCCCAAAGTGGTGGTTGAATAAACTCAAGAATCAGAGGACTAATCTAATGCTTGATTGTATTTTTGAATCTTTGAATGATGTTATGAAGGATAAATATAATGAACAACCATACCAAAAAAATGTGTTAGGGTTTGGGTATTTATAGTAGGAGGTAATTAGATAGTATGAGCCAGATGAAACTCCTGAAAAAAGCGAACTAGAGTTTCACACATAACACCGTTGTTCGAGTGAAAGCTCAGTGACAGGCAAGCGACAAAGTTTATGTTTTTGCCGCTCGTGTAACACCTCAAAATTCTAATAACCCAATGCATTACAAAGTATGAGTTCTCTAACTTTAATCTCCAAAATATGAAATGAAAGAAAGTTTTAAAAATAGGATTTATTTAATCAAACTTCGTAATCATAACATTTTTTTAGACATAAAATTAAGAAAAAGTATGGAACGAAATAAACTTGGAACGTGTTTTTAAATAAATAAATAAATAAAGCCAGCTGAAATAGCCTTCTACCATTGCGCATTGAGTTTGCAAAAATTATTTGACCTAGCAAAAATTGACGAAAACACATGAAATTTTACAGGAAGGTATAAAACTCATATAAGTACAAGATATAAAATAATTGGGATTCGACGACCAGGTTTGAAGATAGAAATTTATTCTTGAACAAGCTGTCCGTGCTTCCCGGATTAAACTGTAACAGTTTGCTAAAATTGTTATAGTAAGTTCTATGGGACTTCGATTGACCTATTTTCAGTTGCATACGATAGATAACTCAGAAGGGATCATTTTCCAATAAAAAACACTCTAAAATTCTAAATGTGCCTACCATAATTCAATTTTAAAACAGTAGCAAAATTCTGGAAATTTACCAAAAAAAATACTGGTTCACAGATTGAGATTTTTCGTCTTAAAACATGAATTTAAACTGTAACTTTGGGACTCCTCAATGATTATTAAACATTAAGTGATCTAAAACACAAGAAATAAATTTCTCTGAAAATAAGACATGCCATTCATGCCAAACCACCTCTTGATCTCCAATTACTCTAAAAAGGTTAAATATGAGTGAGCATCTTAAAGAAATACTCAATATGCTACACATGCTATATGAACATAACAATCATGTATTTAATCATTCATCCTTATATGTTGCCTTCATAAGTAAGCAAATCAATGATCAAACGATCTACTTAAGGTTCTGATGAGCCTCTACAACCATCAGTTTTTAACATATATACTTAAAGTTCTAGTGAGCCTCTACAATCGTCATCAGTTTAACATGTATACATATGTATGTTTAAATTGATGGTCGTAGAGGCTCACCAGAACTTTTAGTATATATCTATGTGTGTGTGTGTGTGTGTGTGTCTTTCATCAAAATTTAAGAGAAACTCTAAATGCACTTCACATACTTCATGAGCAAATATAACGAATAACATACTTAAATGAAGATTAAATTCATCTAACAATAGCTTTGCATAGGGATCCTACCTCAACTTACAATAATACAGTAGTGAGTACGTCGATCGATATTCCTTTCGAATCTCAAACGTGAAAGTATTTTCTGCTTTTCTATATTTCTTTGCGTGGCTTTCGTATGCATATGTTATGTATTCAATTTGTGCTATGTATGTTATGTATCTAGAATAACTTGTTATCTATCATCAATTGGACTTAATGAGTAATTATAAGTCTTCAGCCACGTAACTCTCAAGGATGAGATAAAAATGGATTTTAAGCAAAAAAATGATTTCCTAGTCAATCTTGAAATCTATATGTGAATTGCTGATAAATTATTCAAATGAAAATCAATTAAAAAAAATTCTAAAATATTTCATTCTAATCCAAAACGAAAAAGGTCAATTTCAAATTATTCAACTCACGTGGCTGCCAAAAATATCAATTAAATCCTTAATTGACTTTAATTAGCACGTGGTTTCTTTGAACATCAATATCATAGGCCTACTTATCTGAAATAACTTTTTCTCGAACACAAAATTCGCCATTTAATATGAGCTTCGAAACAAGTCCAATATCGATATAAAATTTCTCATTAGATGAATACTTGATTATTTGACCGAAAGCTAAAATTTCGACACAAGATTTATGTTAAATTAGTCCCTCAGTATCTCAAATTAACAAAACATGTCAAGATGAAATAGATGAAAATTTATTTTTGGTTGCTACAATCCTCTCTCCTTAAAATAATTTCATCCTCAAAATTTAATTTACTTGATTAGGAGGTCTGGGTACTTGGCTAAAACCTCTGTTTTTCTCTCCCGTATAGTCTCGTCTTTCCCCATGTCTACCCCCTTAGACTTTGACTAAAGGCATTTCTCAATTTCTCAAATTGTGTATCTTCCTCTCTAAAACCGTTACACGTGTTTCTTCATAAGTCAAATCACTTTGCACGTCCAACGACTGAACGTTACAGGTGTTATTTCACAAGCCTCAGCCATGATCTCATTTCTTAGTTCTTCATCTTTAGGTACACACAGTCGACCTTTAAACATAAGTGCCTTATCACTGCTTATCTCAAATCCCTTCATTTTCTCATTTCCAACATCGACCCTTATCTTTTTCAAAAAAGGGCCATCTTTTTGAGCTACTATAATCCTGTATATGAGGGTCGATTTTAGAACCAAACTCGTTAACTTGGCGTTCGACCTGGTAGTGTTAGCACTTCTATTATCAAATTTTCAAAGTCTTTAATTAACTGATCTGCTGTATACATAGTGCTGATAAAAAACCAGGTTCTTCCTACTCGGAGCATCTGCCACTACATTAGCTTTACCTTGATGGTAATGGATGAAACAATCATAATTTTTTACTAACTCTAACCATCGTCGTTGTCTCATATTTATTTCCTTCTTGGAAGCCCTGTTCACACATTTCAGTCCATACAAACTCCACACCCTTTCAAGTTAGTTGTGTCAAGGGACTCGCTATCTTAGAGAAGCTTTCTATAAATCGTCGATAGTATCCAGCCAAACCTAGGAAGCTCCTCACGTCTCCAACATGCGCAGGTCTTCGCCAGTTAGTAACAAGTTCAACCTTGCTCAGGTATACTTTTATACCCTTGGCTATCACAATATGTCCCAAAAATCATATTCGATCTGGCCAAGATTCGTACTTCTTGAATTTAGCATACAATTTTTCTTTGCATAAAGTTCCTAAAATTGTCCTCAAATGGTTTTCATACTACTAAGAATCTCTTGAGTACACCAATATGTCATTAATAAACACAATAATGAAATTGTCCAGGTACTAATAGAATACCCTATTCATCAGATCCATAAATATGGCAGGGATATTAGTAAGTCCAAATGGCATAACTATAAACTCGTAATGTCCATAAAGATTTCTAAAATGTTGTGTTAGGCATATTACTCAGCTTGATATTTAGTTCATGATAGCCTGACCTCAAATTAATCTTTGAAAATACAGTTGTACCACTCAATTGATTAAATAAATTCTCAATTTTTGGGAGAGAATACTTATTCATGACAGTCAGCTTGTTCAACTCTCGATAGTCAATACACATTCTCATGGTTCTATCTTTCTTTTTCACAAAAAGTACTAGAGCTCCCTATAGAGACACGCTTTATCTGATAAAACCTTTATTTAGAAGTTCTCCCAACTGCATTTTGAACTCATGCAGTTCTTTTAGTGCCATATGGTATGGAACCTTAGACACTGATGCAGCTCCATGTATCAAATCTATTGTAAACTCCACTTGTTTATCAATTAGGGCACCCAGTAGGTCATTAGGACATACGTCAGTGTATTCTCGCCCAACACACACTTTATCTAATGTTAAATCCTCTTATGGTATGCCAACAAGACTTACAAGATATCATCCTTAATAACCTTTTCACTTGCATAGTCGATATAAGATAGATGAATGCCTTAATCTTCGAATCATAAAATCTAAACTCTTCTTCTCTAGGTCTTTTGAAGATCACCTCCTTCTCAAAACATACAATTTTAGCTCTATTGCTACATAACCAATCCATACCCAAAATAATGTCAAAATCTTTTAATTCTATAACATGTAAATTGGCCTCAAAGATTAGCCCATCAAAATCTATTTGTACTGCCATAGTAATCTTGCTGGTATCAATGACTCCTCCCGACGGCATACTAGCTTCTAGTGTACTACTAGTTTTCTCACATGAAACATTGATCTTGGCTATTCATGTCGCAGATATAAACTAATGTGCCGCTCCAAAATCAATAAAAACGTAAACAAGAATGCCATAAACAGATAAAATACCTTTAATTACGTCTGGATCCTAGGACGCCTCATCATATGTCATGGCAAAAATTCTTGCTTTCCCTTTCTTCACATATTCAGCATCCTTAACTGGTGTTGCTCGACATTCTGGAGCATAGTGACCTGACTGGCCACACTTGTAATAGACATTCTTGCCAAACAAACATTCATCCTTATGAGATTTCTTGTACTTGGGGTACAGAGGAAAAAGATTGTCTAATTGTCCACTAGTAGTCCTATGATTTTATTTCTTAAAGTGCCTGGAGCTCTTATCCTTACCGTGATCGTGCCACTTCCTTTTTCCAATATCATTCTACAATCCTTGGTTTTGAAGTTTATAACTTAAGAATGATATAGTTTGGGCCTTCTTCACAACTTCTCGTTAAGTGGTGAGTTCATGCAAACTCACTATCTTCCTGATCTCGAGGTGCAATCCCTTCTCAAAGCGTTTTGCTTTCATGAGGTCCGTATTCACAAAATGTGGGGCATAACGAGATAATTCCTCAAACTTCCTCTCATAATCAATGATGTCTCTTTCTCCCTATATTAGTTGTAAAAACTGTCTCCTTATGGTCACAAAGGGCTTGCAAAAAATATTTCTTAGTCAACACCGTCTTGAATTGGTTCCATGTCATATTGTGTTGCTCTTCCTCTATCCATATACGTGGTGCGAATTCCCACCAATAGCCAGCTGCTCCGAGCAGCATGAATTCAGCACATAGCACCTTCTAATTTTTTGGACAAGATATGTGCCAAACGATCTTCTCAGTTGTGAGAAGTCATTCCTTTGCCAAAGGGTCATTGCAACAGCTGAGGCTAGGAGGACGGTATCGATGAAACTGTTCAACGATTGGTATAGTCAGGAAAGTGGTTGGTGCTGAAGCATGAGATGGTCTAGGAGCAGTTTGGGTTGTGATGGGTGGCATTGTCTATACGTCTTGTCTAGTCAGAGGCATTGGTGTCGCCAGAATAGTTTGTGCCATTAAGATCCGTCTCATTTCTTCTACTACTTGTTGCAATTCTCTAAATGCTCTCATGTGTGATATTGGTGCCATTTTCCTTCATTCAAAAGTGGAATAGGTTTGTAATCTATAGGAAATCACAAAATCACACATTGCTCAATAAGATGAAAAACTACAATTAGGCAAAAAAAAAATAATAATAATAATAATAACTAATTTTATTATTAACTAAATCCTTTATAGGGAATACAATCTATGAAAGAACATCTAGTACCAATCAACGTCGACATCTACATGATCTAAACCAAATAAAATCTACTAAAAAAATTCCTGCCACTACTCTTTTTTGATATCATCGTTATCAATCCAGCCTCCGTGAAACATAGATTTCTTAGAAAGCTGCGACTCATTGTCTGAAATAGGTGGAGGTGCATTCTCACGATTGTGTATCTCAGTAGGTATTCTATCACCCTCGGAATATGCAAGTGCATCATCTTAGGCTTGCACCTACTGTGCCATCAACTCTGTGCAAAAGGCCTATACTCACTCTCTCAAGACAAAGTGGGTATAGCAACTTCCTACAAATAATTGTAAATTGATTTGGCCATCTCTAGCCATTCTTCTGGTAATGTATCAATAAGGATGCGGGTGGCCTAACGACCAGTGGCCATATGTCCTAGTTGCCTCACCTCTCTCCACCTTACTAACATCTCCCTAATATGCTGGCCCATATCATGTGTCGGATTCCACTGATACTCTTCATACTGCCTAACGATCTCATATCGACGAGGCATCATATCATTGAACATGTCTTTCTACATGTTCTCTTAGTCAGTGTCATCTGTGCTAAATCAAATATAAAGTCCAAATAGGTAGATTTCTAATATCTTTTTCGAGGACTAAAATGAAGATTCATAATTTTGTTATGTTCTAAAAACTCCAAAATATCTCCATCATATTCTCAAATTTGACTTCCTTAAACATAAATCCTCAGGATTTAAATATATAAACTCACATATAAACACTTAAAATATCATAGCATAGCATAAATTTCTTAAAACATCCTTTACCACAAAGTCAGGGATTTGCTACAATGGTAGGCATGATGATAACAAAATAATTTATATAACACTCAACTTCTAAAGTTTTGGAAATCAAGTTTATGTTTTGCAAGTCTATAGAAGGGTAAATTGTGCTCTGATACCAACTGTAATGTCCCAAAATTCTAATAACCCAGTGAGTTACCATGTATGAGTTCTTTAGCGTTAATCTTTGAAATACAAGATGAAAGAAAGTTTTTAAAATAGGATTTATTTAATCAAACTATGTAATCATAACATCTTTTATTCTAGACATATAAGCTTAAGGAAAATTATGGAACGAAATGAACTTCGAATGAGTTTTTAAATAAAAAAGAAAACAGCCAGCTAAAAAAAAAAAACACTGCACATTGAGTTTGCAAAAATTATTTGACCTAGCAAAACATGACGAAAACTTCTGAAATTTTACAGGAAGGCATAAAACTAATATAGTACAACATATTAAAAATTGGGATCCCGAAGACCAGGTTTGAAGCTCGAAATTTATTCTCGAACAAGCTGGTCTATGCTTCCCAGATTTGACTGTCATGATTTGCTAAAATTGTTATAGTAAATTTGACGGGACTTTGATTGACCTATTTTTAGTTGCATATGATAGATAACTCACAAGGGATCATTTTTTAATAAAAAAAGCATGCTAAAATTCTAAATATGCCGACCATAATACAATTTTAAAACAGTGGCAAATTTCTGAAAATTTACCAAAAAATTATCGGCTCACAAATTAAGATTTTTCTTCTCAAAACATGAATTTAGACTACAACTTTGGGACTCCCCAATGATTCTTTGAAAATAAGACATGACATTTATGCCGAACCACTGTTGATCTCTAATTACACTGAAAATGTTAAATAGGAGTGAGTATTTCAAAAAAATACTCAGTAGGCTACACATGCTATATAAACATAATAATAATGTATTTAATCATGCATCCTTACATGTTGCCTTCATAAGTAAGCAGATCGATGATCAAACAATCTACTTCAGGTTTGATGAGCCTCTTTGACCATCAATTTAAACACATATAAATCTTTCTTTCATCAAAATTTAAGAAAAACTTTAAAAGCACTTCATGAGCAAATATAACGAATAACATGTTTAAATAAAAATTAAATTCATATAACGACAACTTCGCGTAGGGATCCTACCTCAACTCACAATAATACAGTAGTGAGTACGTTGATCGATATTCCTTTCGAATCTTAAACGTGAAAATATTTTCTTCTTTTCTATGTTTCTTTGTGTGGCTACTGTATGCATATGTTATGTGTTCAATATGTGCTATTGTATTTTATATATCTAGAATAACTTGTTATCTATCATCTATTGGAATTAATGAGTAATAAGGAGTCTTCACCCACGTAACTTTCAAGGATGAGATAAAAATAGAATTTAAACAAACAAATGGGTTCCAAGTCAATCTTGAAATCCCCACGTGAATTGCTGATAAATTATTTCAATGAAGATCAATTAAAACAAAAACCTAAAAGCTTTCATTCTAATCCCAAATCAAAAGGTCAAATTTCAAATTATCCAATACACGAGCCAAAAATATCAATTGAATCCTTAATTGACTTTAACTAGGCATGTGGTTTCTTTGAACATCAATTTTGTGTGCCTAACTTATCCGAATTTTTTTTTCTCAAATACAAAATTCGTCATTTAAATGAGCTTTGAAACAAGTATGATACTCATTAGTGCTGCAATCCAATATCTGAAACACAACCATATCCTTGAGCAGTAAGAATTGTTTATGTAGGAAATTACAGCATACTTTGACATGAATCTTGGGTCAAGAAACTTACTTGAAATGATGAATTCCAAAATCTTTGTGTGGATGAGTCACCTTGCGTTCCAAGTATCAAAATCTGCATTTTTTAATACTCCAATGGTCCCAATCCCAATCACAATAAAAGAAGATTATTATCCACAATCTAAGTGCCATTTTTTGTGAGATTTCATGCTATCTTTTTGTCCACATTTTTCATATCATCATCTATGGAAGTTATATGGGAGTTAAAATGAGGTTATGAGAAATTATAAATTTGAATTCCAAATTCAAATAATTCCCTCCAACCCTTTTGAAATCTTGTAAGTCGGGTTACCTCACATAGACGACCCATTACCCGTATTTTTCAACATCTCCCACATGCACATGATGGGGTCACACCTTAGATCTTTCTCAAGATCTATCTTACAAAAATTCATACGACATCGTGCGACGAGCAAGTAATATTAGAGCTCACGGTACTATAAACTTGTTAAGGATATATAGTAGCTCTGTTAGAGGAACATCACATCTCGCTATACCCCAAACTCATTTTCCAACATTAATTCAAGTATTTTCGATCCCTCGAGTATCTATGGAACATACTTGAACCCACATCATATCATTGTATTTACAATTGTGTATTATACCCTAAATGGTTAAACACAATTGTCCGACCGGTGAGTACAAATATAAATGTTGGTCAAAATAGTCTTTCCTACTTAAATTCTTCAATTTTAAATTAGCTGCTTTCCTAGAAATGGCCCGTCAAACCAAATCAATCATAGTTATTGGCAATATGCTAAAGTAGCAACACTAAAATAAAATCTCAAGAATCAATCGAAAGTCATAAGGGTATGTATGAGGTTATATAAACCTTAGGGTCTCACACAATGAAGAAGCAGGGATCCATTCACTTATTTACCCAATATTGATAGTAAAAGCACGCGTGGTATAAAACACGTGCTACAATATTTTCTTTTTGTCTTCGGGCGCATGTCTTATTCTTTGTAAACAAATAACATCGTGCAAATCCTAATTCAGGTTTTTCCTAATATCTAACTTGAGTTCTCCTTATATTCATTCCTCCAAGCAATCTCAAATCGAAAACTCGATCTGGCTACTAAACAAGTTAATGGATAGCAAAATCCATTTCGATTACTTTGTGTAATCTCATCTTGATATCTTATCAAGGCGACTGGATCATGTACACAGCATAATTACTATATCTCATCTAAGAACACCTCAAAGTGTCTGAGGCGATTGCTCGTGTGAGTAAGCCAATCTCAACCAGTTCAACATACTTTATATGTGCATACAAATCATTTGTCTCATAATCCTAACATTAGATTACATATGAACTCAAAAATTGTTCATTTATGGGCACATAAAACTCAGTCAAGAGTTTTCTAATACACTAAATATCATTTACTACAAAATTATAGAAATTCGATATTATCAACAAATATATCTTTAGACATCTTCAGAGTGTAATGATTATATATCATCATTTACGTAGATATATCAAAAAGACACTTTCTTTGCTAATGTCTTTCATAGAAATACCATCAAGTGTACGGTTCCATCTTGATACTTGAGATCTTAACATATAAGATAGTTGCGTAATTATCATGGATCTCATATTCTCAACTAGTATCATTAGATATTTAATACATCTATACCAAACAATTTCTTTAGCTACCAAGATGTACATTACGATATATGCTTATTGCTGCTCTATATAGCAAGAGTGCACAAGTCTAGTAACTAATTATGCTCGACTAACTCTTATTCCTAATCGACAATTGTACATCTATCCCAATCACAAGTTATTCCTTTAGCAATGAGATATAATAATTGACAGCAGCACCCTTCTGGTATCACAATACATTTTCTAAAGATAATATGGATACCCACTGATTACATCCATGGCATGACCAATGTTAGAGCAAGTATACATCATAGTATGGTTCTATCTCCTAACACTTAATCGTACTAGATATGGTTCTCTGGATATTTCTTTGTGCATTTATGAAATTTTTGGACATTTATGAAGACTTATATGGTCATCTTTCGATATAGAAGTATCAATTGAGTATCAATTTCACATGAGCTTTTATAATATAAAACTCTTGTGATAGAGTAAGAAAACTCAAATAAAAATTTTTTAACACAAAGCATACAATTTGCTAAACCCATGTCCTTTGTCTCAAAGATTAAGGACAACCATTTCAAAATGGTCTCTATACACTTCTTTTCATGCGTAGCCAATCCAATGTAATATCAAAATTAGAATTACAACCTACCATTAGACATTTACACAAATACAGTAATTTTCGTCCATATGACGAAGGTCTTGTACGAAATTTAACCCTATTAAAAACTCAAGTATGACTGTCAAAATGACTATATTAGGCCATGTGTGTAATGATTACGCTCAAAGAATAATGCGGTAGTTGTAGTATAGCCTTGGGGTGTCGTATCCACAAGGAGATGGGAAAATAGTTCAAAGGATAAAAAGCTAGGGTTTTCGTTGTAATCATGAAAACGTAGTTTACCAAATTAAAATGAGGTTTAAATATTAATGTATGAAATAGTGAAGTGCTGGAATTCACTCTTTTGGATTAGATCAATCACACCAATCATTCATGCATTTTACTCAACTGGAAGTTCTCATCCCAACTCTCTAGTCGGAGGATTTAACAATAAGGATCAATTAATTTTCAATTGTAATTCTATACTCTAGACTTTCTATACCATATTTCCACACTTGTTTATTGGACTAAAATTAAGAATCAACTCTATACATAAAGCATAAAGCAGTAAATAATCCACCAACAACATTGTATGAAATTGAAATTCAACACTTAGCTTGATTCCACAATAGAAGAAACATGATTAAATCTATGAGAAATCTTGTAAAGGTCAAACCAACTTCATAAATAAAATCATGAAAAGAAAGTCTAAACTAGAATTATTTGACAACAAAGCACTAAATTACATGAATGTAAGATATGAAATCACCAAATCCGACGAGTTTATCCCTTGCTTCACCAATGATTTCTAGCCTTCCATGGAGTTTCTTGGTTCAAGAAGAGAGAAAATTGATGTGGAGAGGAATAAGGATGGCGTTCTCCCTCATATTAGGGCTTAAAATCGTGTGAAAATCGCGTACCAGAATGAACCATGCGTACACATGGTTATAATGGTGCGTACACACAATAGACTTGTTTAGACTTCAGTAGTGGATTTTTGGAGTCTCGTGTTCTGAAGGCCTACAGGCTTATGCGTACGCATAGTATAAATATTTCTCCACAAGACAGATTTTAGTATTTTGGCCATGACTTTTCTTCCCGATGTCCGATTGAGGTGATTCAAGTTGTGTTGGAAAGAAAACTCAAAGGACTACAACGATTTTTCAGATGTTATCTTCAAATTTGATCGTATGTCATGTCAAAAAGGGGTCCCAATATGAGGCTAAAAATCGATGCGTAATTTCTTCGATTGGGAATTGATGTGTGATCATACTTTGACGATATTTCATCTCTTTGACCTCTTTCCTCATCTGCTTGAAATCTAATACTTTTGAATCTTCATCATAAGGTTAAGCACGAGTTTGTAGTGTTTGCATTTTGGTCCCTGGACTTTTACTTACTTCAATTTTGGTCCATTTTCCCTATTTTCTCCAAAGTTTCACATTTTCTACCAAAATGTAACTTGAATCATAATATAAGTGTAATGAGTGCATTTTGACATCAAATAATCATACGAATGCAACAATTAAGAGGGAAAAATATCATATTTTACGCTCTTATCATGTAACTATAAAGTTACCACGATACTAAAAAAAACCTTTAACATGAAATCTACAAGACAATTCAGGTTGATCTCTTTAATCATTTCTTAATTGAGAAGAAAATTACAGTCTCTAGATTTATTTGGTGTAACTCTAAATTTAAACATACTATCATGGTTAGAGTCGACTACAGAAGCAATTCTCATTATCATGAAATTTTTTTATCTAACTCAATACACTCATATTGAGTATAACATTTTTTTTTTAAAAAAAAAAATGAGCTTTATCTATTAGAAACTCATTAATCTTCCACATAGTTTTCAGGAACCTGAATGTTCTCAGTAAACATAATGTCCCAATAGAACTTCCACCATATCCTAGATTATGTTGAGCTTCTATACTCCATATATATACTTCTACCACTTTTTTAAAAAATCTCCACTGATTTTCTGAACCAGAAATCATTGACATTAAATAATTCTTATCTCCCACTTGGAACCAAGAATTATTGATATTAAATAGCTCTTAGCTCCCACTCAAAACTAAGAGTCATTGAAATTAGATTGTTTTTAGATGGCTCCCACTCGGATAGATATGCCCAACTTGATAACAGCTTACTCTCACTTGAATCAGAAGTTTGAATAAACTTTTATATATTCAAAACTGATTCATCAATATATATAATATCAATTTCAAAAATGTTCTCCAATATTTTCTCCCTTACTAGAAAAATATCAAATTTCACATCTTGCGACTCGATATCCATAAAAAATTTCACTTAAATATTTTTTTTTACCACATGCATGTCATCAAGACACATCACATTCTTAGTAGACTCATATTCTCGAACTCATTATTGAGAACATATATAATCCATTATAAGTCAATGATAACCCATATGTGGCTATCTACGTGTCCAAAACTTATATATTCTGAAGGTACCAACATTGAGAATGCTCAATTAACTGATAAGTTGTAGCTTGCCAATGCTCATTTCAAAATCAAATACATAAGTTGGACTATATATCTCAAATCTCATCATATTCAACAATATTCCATTCCTCTGTCAAATACACCGTATAATTATCGGTGATCAATGAATAGTCTATCAAATAAGAATCTCTTTCATTACATAGATTATTGATATCTCGCGAAACAGATTCACGCCATCAGATAATTCTCAAAGTCTTCACTTCCATAATTTGATTTTCTACTCGACTTCAGAAAAGTCTAAACTAATGCAATATCTTCAACTTAAGAAAATCAGAGGCATATCTGACATGCATGAATCCATCTATAGATGTAATGAAAAGTGAAGTTCCATCTCTATCTTGCTTAATCACAGCCCACAAAGAAATTTGGATGGATTTATTCTATGGAAGTTTAGCTCTTATAGTTTTGAATGATTTTCTCAACTTAAGACCTCAATCCATTGCACAAATATCCAGAACCATAATAAACATCACCACTACGAGCACGAGTAGACCTACCACGTACAAGTTCAAGTAAGAGACCACTCTTCGAAGAACAATATCTGAGATCAAATTTAGTGGAGTTTTTGATACCATCTTAATATCGAATAGGAGGTCGGTTTCTCCACTTTGCAACAAGAAGTTGCAGTATCAATCATAGAAACATCCACTCCATCTTCATTATTTGTATATATCTAAAGTCAAAGACTCAACAATAGAGTAATATATGTTTTGATCTCATAAAAAGTGGGTTACTAACGCTTGAATCCACTATCCACGGAAGATAAGATCCAATATGTATAGTGTTGACACGTAAACAACACTAAGAAATATATTCAAGTGCAAGATCTTTTAGCTTAGCCATTTTCTAGTTAAGAGATTCAAATCGTATAGTTGAAGCACTTGAACCTTTATAACATTGATCCTCTACCAAAACGACTTTCATTCACTTACTATGCAATATGTTCTTCTTGGTCCCTTTTTTCAGTCTATTCATTTATCCCGCATTTGTTCTGGCTTATTTAATGTTTAAGATTCAAAATCTTGTGCAAGTTAGAACATTGCTGCACAAGCAAGTCCTCACGTCGCACGTCTTTTAACTCACACAATGGATAGTGTCAATATAGAAAATTGACACTTCAATTTGTAATTCACAATGACCTTCAAAGTTCTCATATACTGAGATAGACTAGTTTGAACTTACTACTCATCTAAAAATAATGTGATCAACGAAAATGTTAACATTATGTTAACAACTAAGTCACATTTGAGAAAAAGATCATTTATAACAAAGTTAACAATTCAAATGGTCAAGTACTAGAATCTATCTTTTCTCGTACTTAACAAAGTGCTGATCTTTATTCTCTTGAGCATCATATCATTCTAGTACATTCCAAAACTTATCATGTCAAATGTTATCGTATTTAGCTTATCACCTTTATTAATGTCAACCATTATAGATTTTGATGCCATGATCTATCGAATTTTTCGAGACATTTATTCTCAACCATTGCCCATTTATGCACATATTTAATTTTGCATTAATGCAAATTAATGTCTATGATAGTTCAACATTAGGCACAGAGTTAAAAGTTCACTAGGTTCCCAATAATCATCCGTAATCCTATTATTTCACTATTATAAACTTAATTTCATAATGCAAAATTCAATGGATTCTAAGTGAGAATTACATTAATTCTTCCAACCTGAGAACTCCCACTTAGTTGGTGAATCAAATAGTTCTCAGTGAGATTTTCTCTAAATTTTCCAATCATCGAACTATCACCCTGACAATCAATAGGTCTAAATAAGAATCTCACTAATTTTACTGACCTTAACATTTATAAAAATACATGAATTAACAGCTATCATGTATTCAATTAGATAATTTCATAATATGCAATAAAAGCATAAATATGCACATTTATCCAATCATGACATGTATCATGATATACAAATTAGTTCTTCAATAGGATAACTTCAATTATAATTCAAAAATGAAAATAACATCATTTAAGTTTTATTTTACAAATTTTCAATCCCATCTAAATCTCTGTTGCAACACAGTTCTAACAAATGGAAAGTGACATCAGAATTCTCATATTCTGCTTGTCATCAAAATTTATGCCCAAAATATTCACATGTTCTACAATAGGTCATGTTACAAATCTATTTATTTATATCGATAAGCACGGAACATTTCAACAAGTTCCATAGCCTTTGATTTTCGAGCATTCCTTCTAAGGATGATATAAATGTACATAGATCTAGCCATATATAATCAAGCACAAAAAAATGAAAACTTGTCACAAATGGATTACATAACCTAATCAAGACTCATACAACTCATAAACGTATATATAATGTGGTATTTTAAATATTTTTGGAGTATTTTTCATTTAAAATGAAACACTTCAAAAAAACTTCCACTAGGCAAATACCACTTAACAAATATTCTCGATTTTCATAAAAAATTTCAGAATTTAATCGAGTCCAAACAATATTTTTGATTATCTGAAAATTAATTGCACATAAAAATCAAGAACATTTGAGGGATCAATTTGCAATTTTCTAAATTTCATTTGAAAAAGTCAAACGGCAATTTTATTTGACAATCCAACTTTTTAACCTTTTTTAATATAAAAAAGGGGCATTGAAAACCCACTACTAGCCCATTCACAGTGCTTATTCAATGAAAAAAAATCGTTAATTCGTTCATTTAATCAATTTTAACGTTCTGAGTTCATCTGTGTGGTCAGATTTTATAATATCAACTTTCAAGACTGTGCTCTGGACCCAAATAGATCCGATGGAGGCTAAAAAATGGGGAAAAAGTATTGTTCATCTTTAAAAAAATGAACAAAATTTCCAGATTTTTGTCAATAATTTGGGAGGTCATAACGTATGAGCATCAAGAAACATAGTGAGGAAGAAGTTATTGTGTGATGAAGTTTCGAGTTTTACTTTTTTTCAGGCAAAAAATCAGATTTATATCTAAATATTAGAAGGCCATAACTTCTACATTCCAAGGCCAAAATTTATGTTCTTTATATTGTTAGAAAGGTCTCAAGATGATCTATCCAACCATATTAAATAGGAATCATGAGACACAATGTGGAAGAAGTTATCAACTGACAAATTTTCTGATTTTACAAATTTTCACCAAAAAAAAAAATCAGATTTACATCTAAACTTCGGGAGGGTATAAATTTCTCATTTCAAGCCCAAAAATAATGATTTTTATGTCCTTAGAAAGGTCTTGAGAAGATCTATCCAATCATATCAAATAAACAGCAGGAGACTTAATGTATAAAAAGTTATCACATGATGAATTGTAGGGTTTTATTAAGTTCAATGCCTAAAATTCAGATTATCATCCAAATTTCAAAAACTCATAACTTGTTCGTTTTAAGTCCAAAATTTGAGTTCTTTATATGGTTGGAAAGCTTATGAGAAGACCTTTCTAATCATATTAATCTTGCTGCATGAAGATGAATGAATAAATGGCAGTAAATTATCAAATTATGTCACCACATAAGGTTTCAAAACTTTGCATACAGGATTCATAACCCAAATTGTATCGAGCATGAGTTGCAACAAGGGCTCTAATATCAATGTAGGAAAGGGGATTATTATCGACAATCTAAGTGCCATTTTTTGTGAGATTTCATGCCAAAAATATGATTTTAGAACCTTTTCCAATTTTGGTGTCCATTTCTATACGAATTTTCACCTCTTTTTCATGCCATCTTTTTGTCCACATTTTCATATCATCATCAATGGAAGTTATATTGGACTTAAAAGGAGGTTATAAGAAGTTATAGATTTGAATTCCAAATTCGAAACCATTCCCTCCAACCCTTTTGAAATCTTGCGGGTCAGGTCACCCCACATGGGTGACCCATTACCTGTATTTTTCAATAGTTTACGTAATGGTTTACATACACATAATTTAGTGAGATATGATCGGGTAGGAAATTTTTCAACCAAATAAAAATAAGAGCATTTGTCACTCTTTTTTGACAAATTATCTATATGTAAATCATTATGTAACTTTATTATATACACTTAGCATTATTCTATGCACAAAGGGGGAATAAGATGTAACATGGAAGATGCACTCCCCGCACCATAATAATCAAACACAATAAGCTTTCCGTCACTTGAGTAGTAGTATGCTGTTAATGTAGCAACACTATCGTTTATCATTTTTCCAATGACCTCCAGGTGTTGCTGAAATTCTTTACTTGTAACGATGACATCCTTCAATCTCTTTACTGCAGTTATAAGTCCATTTTCCATTGTTTCCTCCTATGAAGTCCCAAATGTTCCTTTCCAAGAACCTCTGCAGAAGCCCGCAACATATCTTGAAGGTCAAAATCAGGATTATGACCCTCAATAAATACTATTGGATTTTGATACAAATAAATCCCGGACAATGATGTTAAACCGATATTAGATAAATTTAATATCGACACATAAGATTGATGACTAGATCCTAAAACTATTTGGAGGCCTTTGGAAGCAATCTAATTAATTAGAGTTGCTCATAGCCCAGTTCCTCACTTATTGGATGGCTTACTTTACTTGGCCCACTTACCGAATCTATGTTGACAGGGGCAGATCCAGCACCTGACGAGTCGGAGTGGCCGCCCGTGCTGGATCCGCCGGGGAAAAATTTGGTGAAGGTTTATATGAAATATTTATCTATATATATTTTGAGCAAAAAATTCACCAAAACTAACGTGTGGATTGTGTGGTCGCGTCCTTGCCTTTGCATTAAGATACGCACAGGTTCGATTCCCTTGGCCTGCACAATGCTTTTTAATTTTTAAACACAATAATTAAATATTAATAAAATATTGTATCAACCTCCAGCAAGCAAGGATAGCTCATGTGGTAGAGGGGTTCTTCTTTGTAAGTAAAAAGTATGGGATTCAATTCCATATCTGTCCACTTTTTTGTTTATTTTTTTTTTTTATAATAAATAATAACAAAACAACTATAATTTTCTTTTTCAAAATAATTTGTTTAAAAATTTTATTCACTCAAATTATTACTTCATAATATAGATACTTTTATCATTATGTTTAATCAATTTATTTTATAAAATTCAAATTTGGACAATCTAAGAATTGCTCTTTATTCTTTTAAGAGTTTGGAAAACAATTTTATTTTAGGTAAAAAAAAATAGTTCTATTTCTAAAAATCATTGTTTTCAAAATTTGATTTTGGTGTTATTTTTTTTTTATTTATGACTCATGAATAGTGATTTATGTTTGATGAGTTAATTGGCAATTTGGCATTAAAATGAGAATTGTAAATTTGTGGTTGGGATAAATAATTCATGTTGTACGAGTCATTGAGTTATGAATTATAATATATTATTTATGAGTTTTGATTTGTCGTTTAAGAATTTATGCTTAGGAATTTAGGATAAGTGAAAAAAAATAATAATTGAAAAGATGTCGGACTCAATTCAACCATGTGTGCTTTGTTTTTAAATCAATTCTAATTGAAAAAAAAAATTGGGGCATTTTTGCAAATTATTGAATGATTTTTTCAACCGAAGCGAAAGTCCATATCTATTTATTCTAATTCTAGTGGTACATCTAGTTCTTTTAGGTCTAGTCCATACTATGTTTTGAATATTATTTAATTAAGTATTAATAAACGACCATGTTTCACTATCACGAACGTTGACCGTTGACAGTAAACATTCAACTTTCGCGGTCCGCCCTAGCTGAACTCGAAGCCTAGATTCGTCCCTGTATATTTGTCTTGGCCCATGACTATGCCCTAACAAATTCTATATGAGCTACCCCTTGTTTGCTTTGTTAGTCATGTGTGATTTTGCCTTGTTTTTTAGAGAGAACCCGAATGCCTCTTCTGTTTTGTGCTTTCGCTTGCATTTGCTCTTTGCACTTCTTCTAATTCCCTTTGTGGGCTATATGGCATCGCCTATGTGGCTGCAAAACACCTCTCTTTTGTGTCTTAAGTGGGTACAATTAAAAGCAACCGGAGTGTGGAATAGTTGAAGGGATTAAGTCGTGATTACTTGGGTGTTTTGATAAGGTTGAAATTGGTATACTGAGCCCGAAAATACACCTCGGTGATCATCTTTTTCACGTCAAATACAAGCTTCGGTTGTAGGTGATTTTTTGCATTCATAGTAATGTGCTCCATCATCTTCACTACTTGGACCATTTTAGGTCTTTTCCTTAGGGTTTTTGCAACGTCTTTACAAATTGTGACTCTATATTATGAATTTTCAATTCTCTCTACATCAAACATATTAATAATTCGCTCCTTACCATTAACCATATTAGCCAATTTGACTAGGTCAACAACCTTATTGCCACTTATGGCATGTAAAGGGGACTTTCGAGTGAGAGGTTCAAGCAGCAGGACTCCAAAGCTATATATGTCATACGCTTAGGAAACATTATGGGCATGGGAGGACCCAAGGGAGATCCTGGGGGGTCACCTGACCCCAACTTTTTGATATATATATATATATATATATATTGTGTGTGTGTGGATAAGTCATGTTTGGTACCGATTAAAATCCAAATTTTAATATAAATCACAGTTAACAATAGATTTTTAACAACATACTTCATGGAATCCTTAACTTTTTAACTTTTATCAGAAATACTAAAAATCTGATTTTAACATCCACCAAACATGGTAAAATTACAATAAATTTGAATTTTTTCTCTTTTTTCTTACTCTATCTCACGCTCTCCCTCACAACTTTTATCAAAACCTTAACCCTTCTAATCTTTAAAAATTTATCTATAATTTTTCTACAAATTTTTACTTTCCAATCAAATTTCAATTAATCAGAACCTAAATTTACATTTTCTCATATCTTATCTGTGTACATAGAATATGTTTGAACTGATAATATCCGATTTAACTTATATTAATGAATTATATTTATTTGATTGAATATTGATTATATGTTTTTCCTTTCGATCATTTGAATTGATTGTTTGTATTAAATACACTATAAATTTTTTAAAAATAAATATGCATATTCTTGTGATGAACAAAATATTAATAAAATAATGATTCGAAATCATATTTATGAAAATAATGAACAAAATATTAATGAAG
This sequence comes from Olea europaea var. sylvestris, assembly GCF_002742605.1. Lineage (NCBI taxonomy): Eukaryota > Viridiplantae > Streptophyta > Magnoliopsida > Lamiales > Oleaceae > Olea > Olea europaea. Next base: position 23,214,215 of record NC_036248.1, on the reverse strand, counting down.
AAATGTTTTTTAAAATGTAAATTTGCATTTCTCAAGTTGAGTATAAATCATTCAAAAATCAATAACAAAGTATTTGATTTGTACAAAGTTTGATTGTGCCCCCCAACAAAAAATTTCTGCGTCCACCCCTAATTATGGATGTTCTTGACTTTTGGGGCATGGTACTAAGCAGTTCGCTTGATAGGTATGGGTTTCATACTAGCCAAGCCAAGATCAAACACAGCCATATTGTTCTGAATTTAGGAAAATGTTCGATGATTTTCTTATCCCATGGACAAGCTTCCCACCACCTTGCTTGTGAATGTCAGCAATACCCCTTGTGGTACCCGCTTAGAAGTGCATGATAAATTAATTACTTATAATTTCTAAATTGGTTATCCAGAGGAATTCAAGATAGTCATTCAATAAATTAAACCTGCCAATTAGATGCTTAAATTTAGAGCGCTTGTAGTATACTTCAACGAACAAAGCAATCTTCCCAAAACAAAACCTTGTACGTGGTTATAATTTTTCTTCAGATGTATAAAAAATAATGGAAACGAGAAATGAAACATACCATGTAATATTTTGTTGAAAGTAGTGTAAACTTGACCAAGGAAATTCTAGAAATAAGAAGTTCCAAAATCACCAAGAATCTTTAGCATTATGAAGATGATGAATATATGACTTAGTCAAATGCAACTTGGTTAAGCAAAAGTTTTTTATTGGATAGAAGAATTTTACGTGGATAAGGAAGAGATCGTCATTAACCGGGGCTATTAAAAGAGTTACTTAATTATTTTGAACTCTTATTCTATTAAAGGAAATAGAAATTACATAATCATTTTGAACTCGTCTTCTATCAAATGACGCGCAACAATGTTACTTAATCATTTGAATACATCTATTAAAGGAGGTTGCAGAAAGTTGCTTGATCATCTTGAACTCTTTTTAGTTTTTTTTATAAATAGATGTATTGGTATGTATTTTGAACTATCAGGTAGAAGTGAAACTTCAATGTTTGTCTAAGAGAGTTTTTGAAAGAGAATTGGTCTATTGGATGAGTTATATATTGTGACATTAATGAAAGTTTGTTTATTTGAATGGAAAATTGAAATTTTATCACAACTTATACCCAACAGTGGTATCAGAGCTAAGAAATAAATAGAGTCATAAAATCTTTGTTTCCAGTTTGATGTGGCCTCCTCAAATAGTTTTTTCCAACCCAGTCACCAAGATTAACAAAGGAGAATTATAAGAATTGAAGCATACAAATGAAGGTGCTCTTAACACCCCAAGACCTATGAAAAATGGTGGAGAAAGGTTATAAGGAACCTACATCTAAGGCTAATGAAGATATATTAAATGCAACTAAAAATGCTGCACTCAATAAAGCGAGGAAGAAAGATTAGAAGGCATGTACAGATATATCAAAAGCAGATGAAGGAAATTTTAAGAAGATCGCTTCTATTGCAAATGCAAAGGAAATGTGGGATGTATTTTGATATTCATTTTGAAGCATCAAAAAGATAATGAGAATTCACCTACAAATGCTAAAAAGCAAATTTGAAAGATTGGAGTACTTGATAACGAGTAGATCTCGAAGTATTTTATTCGAGTCCTTACAATAGTGAACAATAACAAGCGCAATGGAAAAAAGATCAAAGATTTGTCAGTAATAGAAAAAATCATTCATTCACTAAATTCGAAGTTTGATAATATAGTCATAGCAATTGGGAAATCCAAAGACCTCAATACTATGACTTTTGATGACCAATTGGCTTCTCTAGAGATCCATGAGCAATTGATCAATAATAAAGCTTCAACAAAATCTCTTGATCAACCATTGCAATCAAAGCTTTCTCTTCAAGAAAATAAAGAATAAAAATGATATTCACAATCAAGTCGAGGAAGGGACCAGTTTCAAAGAAGACAAGGTTTTAACAATAGATAAAGATAAGGAATATTTAATATCAATAGTGGACATGGAATTCAACAACAATTTTATAAAAGAGGAAGAAGACAATAGAGAGGTCGAGGTAGAGGACAAAGAAGAAGCGGAGACGATTTCAATCATCATATTGTGAAAAATGAATGTATAGTGTTATAATTGTCATAAGTATGGACATTTTAGCAATGAATGTCATGCAAAGATTGCTAAATTTGAAGTCGGCGAGGATACCAACTTTGGTGATACAAGTGATCCAAAATCATCGGTATTGATGGCTCATCATATAACAACAAATAATGAAAATATATGGTTTTTTGACACTGAAGCAAGCAATCACGTGTGGGAGAAAGCATATATTCATGGAGCTTGATGAAACTCCACTTGGACATGTGTCTTTTGGCAACCTCTTTAAAGTTACAGTAAAATGAAGAGGTAACATTTTAATCAAGCTCAATAATGGGCGGTCATATTTATATTACTGATTTTCATTATGTGTCAGATATCAAGCATAATTTATTAAGTCTAGGATAGCTCCTAAAAAAGGGATATGACATCAGTTCAAAAGACTCCCTCCTGGTAATCAAAGATGATCGTGGAAATCTCATATCCCAAGTATGAATATCTAAAAATAGAATGTTTGCTCTAAACATTCTTCATGACTCGCCAAAATGTCTAAATGCCATTATAAATTATAAGAATTGGTTGTGGCACTTAAGAATTGGACATTTAAATTTTGAAAGATTAAGTTTGTTGCCAAAGAAAAAGATGTCGAAGTGGCTACCAAATATTGATCATCTGAATGAAATTTGTGAATGATGTATTAATGGCAAGCATGATAGAACAAATTTTACAAGGGAGACACATTGGAGAACAAAGAAGCCACTGGAGTTAATCCATATAGATACATGTGGTACGTTAAAGCCATATCAAACAGACAAAACAGGACCTTTCTTGCATTTATTAATGATTGTTGTAGAAAGACAAGGGTATACTTGCTCAAGAGAAATTCAGAGGTGTTGAATACATTCAAAGAATTCAAAATTAGTGTTGAAAAACAAAGTGGCTATCACATAAAGATATTACGACCAGATAAGGAAGGAGAATATACGTCCAATGCATTAGAAGGTTTTTGTAATTTGAATGGCATCAGACAATAGTTAACACCAATTTATACTCCCCAATTGAATGGTATAGCTGAATGAAATAACAATACAATTCTCAATATGGCAAGAAGTATGTTAAAAGATAAGAAATTACTTATAAAGGATTTAGATTGAAGCATTTTCAACTATAGTATATTTATTAAATCATGTCCTACCACCTGAAGAGGCTTGGGATACATATAAGCCTAGTGTAAATCACATTCGAGTGTTTGGATTCATAGCTTATGTTAAGATCCCAAAAGCAAGAACTAAACTTGATGACAAAGGGCGGAAATGTATCTTTATTGAGTATGGTGATGAATGGGGTACAAGTTATACAATCCTATCACAAAAGATATTATCATAAGTTGAGATGTAATCTTTGAAGAAGATAAAGCTTGGAATTGCGATCGAGCAAATTCGTTTGATTCTTGAGCTAGAAGGATTTGAACAATGTCAACTACCAAACAGTGAAGCAAGCGGCAAACAAATAGCTGTATCTGGCTCACCCACAACATCAAAAGATTCATCAGCATTATCCTCTAAAGAAAGGCTGAGAAAGATGAGAAGCTTGAGAGATTTTTATGATACTATTGAGCAACAAGGTGAACACTATGAATTGCTTTGTTTATTAACTGACAATGAAATGCTTTCCTTTGAAGAAGCTTCAACTGATAAAAGATGGAAGAAATCAATAGATGAAGAAAGTTCTATTGAGAATAATGATACATGGAAGCACATAGAATTATTTGAAGGAAAAAAGGCCATTGGAGTAAAATGAATGTACAAAATTAAAAAGAATATACAAGGCGAAATTCAAAGATATAAAGCTAGGTTGGTTGCAAAAGGTTACTCTCAAAAAGTATGAATTACCTATGGCGAAATAATTTGCACCTATTGCATGCATGAAGACAATTCGATTGTTGATTTCACTGGTAGCACAATACAAATGAAAAATTTATATGTCAAGACAACATTTCTAAATGAATATCTTGAAAAAGGCATATATGTCAAGCAACCACTAGGATACGTACGAGAGGCTCAGCTAGATAAAGTTTATAAATTGAAGAAAAAAAACTTTTTATGAACTCAATCGAGCCCTGTGAGCATGGAATACCCGTATTGACAATTACTTTAAAAAAATAGTTTAATGCAATGTCCATATGAACATGCAATAAATGTAAAACGAGAACAAAATGGAGGTATACTATTTATCTGTTTAATGTGGGTGATTTGATTTTTGCAAGCAACAATCCATCCATGTTTGAAGCCTTCAAGGAGAATAGAATATGATGAAAGAATTTGAAATGATGATATTGGATTGATGGCACACTTTCTTGGGATTGAAGTTAAGTAACAAGAAAATGAAAATTTTACGGCGCCTCTCATCTATTTGCATTTTCAGAGTTCGTGTTTTTCTGGGTTTTCTTAAAATTCGATTATATGGGTAGATTTAATTCCTTGGACTAAGTTTTGAGTGGGAAAAAAGGATTCGGATTTCTCATTTTTGAAGATTGTGTTTTATATTTACCTTTTTCTTGTATTAATTGTCGTTTTAAGTTGTCTAATTTTAGGGGATCTGCATTATTTTTGTTTTCTGATTTAGTCTAGTTAGTTATTTTGATTTTCTATGTCTAAAAATTATTTTTGCATTAGTTTAAAATATTTTTTATAGATAGCTTCTTCTGATGTAGAACTAGTGTGATGGCACTTTGAGATAAGCCTGAATCATGAGTGAAATTTGGATTTCCCCCAACTAATGATTTGCGTTAAATATTTAATCGACCTAGTGAATATCAAATTATGGTTTTAGCAAGCATGTCTTTGAACCTAACTGGATATAGACTTGTCCAAATGCCATTGCTCTCTAATTGATGCCCAGATATTAACCTATGTGTAAAATGTATAGGTTGGCAAGAGGCGAGATGTAGGGCTGAATCAGAATGCTTTGTTTGAGGGCAAAGTTGCTGGTGCTACCGGTGAACAAGTTCTTAGTAGAGATGTTTACAGGCTTGGGTAGCTCTTTGACTTTTGTAGGATGCTGTCATTTTACTTCACAGCTGTAGGATACTACTTCTGTACAATGGTCAGCTATCTCTGTCTTTGAAACTTAATTTCTTGTCTTGTTGGTTTAGATCATTGTACTTTGTGGTCGTGTGGTTGATTTGATCTACTGAAGCTATTTTTCATCATCTCTGTACTCTTACAATTAAGCCTACCTGTGACCATGTCAGCTTATGGGATTTATAAATTACAAGCCTTTGTCATAGTCCTCCTGTTTTCATGATTGTTAACTCGTTCTTGTCATTCACATGTTTATATACTACTTTGCTCCCATGGTCTAGCATTTCAATTTTACATAGTACACTGAATGATGTCATAAGAATGTTGAGTTGCGATATAGATTTTTGCGGTTGAGGGTACGGATTGATGCTTTCCTAACTAACGTTGTGTTTGAAATTTGGTTACGTTAATATTTTATTTGTCTAAGCGGATACAAAATCAATTTCATGCAGACAAAACAAAGTAGATCTTTGTCTTTCTCCTAGATTTTGTCTTCTATTCCAGCTATACACTTGCATGGTTGAAAAATATCATTTTTACAAGCCAAGCAACTAATAGGAAGAGGTAAGCAAATGAAAAGACTTGGTTTTCTTGTCCCTATTTCTTATTTTGAAGTTAGATGTGTTTATTATACGCCAACCTAGCTTGAAGTTATTTCCCTTTCATCAACCATGTTATTCTCACTCTAACTCTGATTGAATGGACCATAAGGGAGAGGGAGATTATGTTCATATTAGTCATGTCTCTATGGCTAGCGAGGCTACTGCATTTATTTGGGTAACAGAGAACTTATTAGAATCATAGCTACATGGTGCAACTCTAACAAGTTCCTACAAAACTCTATTGTAGCTGACTGTGCGGACTGTATATCCTTTTCTTTATGGAAGGGTGTATTTGGTAAGTTTTGACTTAATAGCTGTATAATCTGGAGTCTTTATGATCTTATGTTTAGTGTTATTATATCTAATTTCCTTCTAAATTGCAGTTCATCTCTGGAATTTAGAGAACTGAATTCTTATGATATCTTATAAGATTTGTATAAACTTTTTACAGGCACTATCTGGGGTTGGTGAAACCATTCAAGATCGAGCACAAATTTCAGATACAGTTTTGTTTAATGCTCTTTTGCAATCTGGCCACTGTTTTGAGTGGAAAGTGCCTTCCAAGCATTTTTGGTAATCATTCATATTTATTGCTTTTGAAGATTTGACTTTCTATATTTAGTCAAATCCTACATAAGCCGCCAATAAGAAATATATTCTCACAAGCTTGAAGGAGAGAGTTGAAAGATTTGACTTTCCTTGTTCAATCAAATCCTAGACAAGCTGGGTCCTTAATTTGTTTCCTTCTTTAGAAGATTTAGCCCAGATTGTCAATCATTCTATTATGTTATTTTTTTATGATGCTGGTTTTTAACCACACATTCTTTATTAAAATAATATTAAATATAAATAAATAAAAAATTTCTTTTTTAACCACACATTTCAACATCAAGCACTATTCCATACATCATTCTTTGAAATTAAAGGAGTGCAAACAGACCCATAATCTAGTTTCCTTTTCTTGTATAGGACATATTATGGTAAGTCTATGTAGGGAACTATTTTCGCTTGTCGGTTTGGTTTAAATTGGCAACTGAACTCTATTTCTATTTTCTATTTTGTATGGGTTAAAGTATGTAATGAAATTTTAATCTCAAATTCATGCACTATCAAAAGGATCTTTAATTATGTTACTTAAATTACATATTTTACTATAGAATTTTTTTTTTAAATCTCTAAATATAATGGTTAATTTAAAAATAGGTGAAATAATAAAAAAAAAAAAGGCGAAAAAATGTTGCAAATTAGTTAGAGGAAAAACAACACTCAAAAAATGTTGCAACTAAGTTAAAGACAGCAAATGTTGCAACTAAGTTAAAGACAGCATTCAAAAAATGTTGCGAAAGAGTAAAGACAACGCTTAAGCAATGTTGCAAAAACTTGAAAATAAAAGTAAAGAAAACATTTTTTCAGCATTGCAAATAGGTTAAGGTAACGTTGAAAAAATGTAGCAAATAGGTTTTTTGCAACGTTGCTAAAAGATTATTAGCAATAGCCGAAAAATGTTGAGAGAAAGTTATTGGCAACATTGGTAAAAGGTTATTAACAACAGTCAAAAAAAGTTGTGAAAAGATTATTGACAACTTTCAAAAAAAGTTGTGAAAAGTTATTAGCAACGTTCAAAAAATGTTGCAAAAAGTTATTGGCAACACTTAAAATACATTGTCATATCCTTTCACTTTACGATAACACCGAGGTTTGCAACATACATCCAAATGTTGCAAAAGGTCTTCGACAATGTTTTTTCAAGGTTGCAAAAGGGTATTTTTTGTTGTAGTGTGATTAAAAATAATAGGACTAAAATCTTCACTTACTCCTAAGTCAAAATGGATTTTTTGATCGTCGTTAGAGACAAAATGTGCAAATTAATAGAAGATTGGAATAAAAACTATAGTAAAAGAGTTGAAAATATAAGTGCGAAAATGAGCATAAAATTAAGACCTTTATGCAACTAAATATAGTATAATTAACAAAAATTGTGACGTTGATATGACTACTCTTACATTTTATGGTAGGAAAGTTCTCAATAACTTGCCCGTACTTTTTGGTAATAAAAGGATATATTTCAAAAATATAATAAATTGAGGTGGAATTTGAGATTTCCTTTGAGCAAAATATGTCTTATTGTTATTAATTGATTCGGGGAATTGCAAACTTTTCAATTTCCATCTTTAAGGCAGCCTAGGCATGGAGCCAAATTAGGTCGTGCAAAGTATCAGATCTTTAATATAAATAGATGATGTTAGCTCTATTTATTTTAGGTGATTTAAGAGCTTTTTTTTTTTTTTTTTTCAGAAAATTGTAATCTTGGAACTCCAGTTTTCTCTCGTTTTCTGTGTGAGTTGCACAAAGTGTAAAAATTGATCAGTGTGATAAAGTTTAGGGGTATTATTTTTTTGATTTTCTTATAATATTCGGAGAAATTTGGGTGTGCTAATAATTTTATATGACTAAAATAATTTTCATACAATGGAAGTTTCTATTTCTAGACTCTAGTGGTATTTTAATTTCCTATCTTCTCATATTTTCTCTTAACAAAGATATGTAGGCAAAGCGACACAATAATGTCTCTATCATTATTGGGAAAATTACCAAAATAATTGGAAATATTGTAAATTAGTTGTTATATACGAATGACATTTGTAAATATTCTAATCTAATTATTATCATAAATGTAAGACTTTGACGACATTAAAGTTTAATTATTCATTAAGACATTTATTTATATGGCCCATGTGGCCTCTTGATTTTGTACCGAAATATATTATTAATTTAATTGTTAGATTTTCTAATCTTTATCCTTTTCTTTTTTGTCCATTTCTTCTCTTTATCCTTTTCTTTTTGTCCATTTCTTCTATTATTAATTATTATAATAAAAAAATGAGATTTTAAGTTCGCTTATATCAATGTATTCAATTAAATATTGTTTTTAAGACAATTATTTGCATAATTTGAGTTCTTTTTTAATAAAAACTTGCAACGTGTATAATTTTTAGTAAAGAGGCAATAGGGAAAGTAAAATTTATATTTTTTGCTTAATTTTGATACTATATTAACTAATAGGGTATTTATATTCACACAAAAAAATTTATTTAAGTGATGATCGACGTACAAGGATGCATTTACAGGTCACAAAAGTGCGAAAAATATTTTTCCCTCATTTCAGAGCATAAAAGTGTGAAAATTATTTTTTAAAATAATAAATAAAAAGTACGAAAAATATTTTTCCCTCATTTCAGAGCATAAAAGTAAAATATTTTGATATAAAACATCATAAAAAACGAGACATACTAATTAATGGAAGGTAGAAAATGAGAATTCATGAAAAAAAAAAGATTAAAAAAATAATTGCTACAATGAACAAAGATTGAGGAGTATAACTGCAATTAAAATATAATGTATTAAATAAAATTGTTGTGACAATATAACCACTCTAATTATTAATGTGTCTAAAGAGTTTAAAATGCATCCTTATTTACACTCTCCACTTAAATGACCCTTTATTAGTACACATAGATTTGCTTTTCGAATAGACAATAGCTGCAATATACTTTGTATATTTTTATTCCGTCATGCTATTTGTTGTAAATAATATGGTAATTAGCACAAAATGTCTAACCTCTCAATAGAAAAACATCCATACATTTTATTTTTTTGACATTTTCACCTTTGTTTCCAACTTTTATTGATGAAATCATCCTTTTTCAACCACTTTTTCAATTTAAAGTTGTGAAATAACGAATATATCCTCATATTTAGAGAAAATAAAAAAGAAGAAAGAAAAATAAAGAACTAATTGCATACATAGTCCTAAAACTTTTTAAAAAGTGCAAATGAATCTCAGTAAATAATTAAAGATTTAGAAAAAATAAAAATAAAAAATTCTCTTACTCTTTTCCTACCACCACCAGTTTCCATTAACAATTTCCAGCAAAAAGATGTAACTGGCACTAATTCATCCAAAAACAACCACTTTGCTGTCACCAAAACAATTACTCAAACAACCAGAATTTTAGATCAAACTAGTCTTTGTCTGTGCATTGCACGGGTTTGGTTATTTTGAAGGTAATGTTAGTGTATTAAATGTGTAGGATTATCTTGAAGTACATTTTGTCTTGTATAGTTGCAAAAATAAATAAATAAGTAACTCTAACATAAAAATCCTCACAATGAACTAAGGAAGACAAAGATCTCGAGCAAAACTGCATCTCCTATCCACTACATCACATGAGAATAGCTGGAGCTCTTACCAAACTAAATTTGAGAATTATTTCACACATGGTTGGAAATCAAACTTTGTCAATGAAATTTTCAAAACTTTCTCCTCAATTCAGGATTGGCTAATAGATAAAATTGATGCAAATTGTTGAAAAGAAATGTCCAAGTGTAGAGGTCATCAGAGACAATGTTTCCAAATTCTTGTATTTTGAAAGAACTTAAAAATGAATTAAAAATTGAAGATTTTAGTATTGATCAAAGGACAAAACAACTCGTAAATTTACAATTACTTCAAAAATTATAACATTGCTAACAACAAATAAAAACTCACCGAAAATGTGGATGATTGTCCAGATGGAGAGGAATACTTGCTCCACGCATATTTGCAATAATCGGGGCCATCTCTGATAAAAATAAATTGGAAACGAATTGGTCAAATATTATAAGCTAAATCTCAAATGAATTAAAGGATTTTTAAAATCTTTTCACTGGAAGGAAAAAAAAACAAGAAAAGACTATAAAGAAGCAAGAAAAAAGAGGTAAAAAAAAAAAAGGTTAAAATAGTTTATGCCAGTTTGTAGGGATAATAAAATTAAAGAAATGGAATTAGTAATAAAACTTGAAGAAATATTTATAATATTCTTTTCTTTGGTTGAGGTAGAAATTTGCATCATATTTTCTTGATGTTACTTAATATGGTAAATTGTACCTTGGAACTATTCATTTCAATGTTCGACCAACTATCGTCAACTCTCTTTCTCCGGGTGATGAATTGGCCATTGATCGTTGAAGAATTGCATTTGAAAAAACTACAAATCATGAAAGATAAGACATTTAGAATTTTGAGTCATAGTATTGATGAATGAAATTAGAATGAATTGACAAAATTTAAGGCATGAGAGAATAATAATATTACTATTTAAAAGGTTGGATTAAAAAATGTGAAAGACATTTGAATAATTTTGGAAATGAACACGAGTAAGAATATGTGTCACCTGACATGCAAACATTTCATCCACAAAAACGCCATTGAAGTGCTTGTGAAATATTTTTTGTTAAATTCAAAAACTAATTGTGAAGATGAATAATTAGAATTTGGAAAATGAATAAGCTAACTATGAATAGGAAAGTAAACTTGCAAAAATAATAATAATAAAAGAACAAGAATATTTAAAGATGAAAGTTTAAACAATTATTTGGTTACTATACATACTATACGAAATGTAAGTGACTACAAGATTTGAAAAAGAATTTATTTTCTAAAGAGTAAACTCATAAGAATTATAATATGTTTGAGAACTACACTTTTTGAACAAGATATGAAGTGAAAAGATCCCAAACTACTTTTATAAAAAATAAAAAAAAAATGTGAACATTAGAATTATGTATTGCGAAAAGTGAGATGAAATAATACATAAAACATTAGATTAAGAGAAAGCTATTTGTAAAATAATAATTCATTGACCTCATGAGCTTTTTTGATAAAGCTTTCATCTTCTTTTTTTTTTTTTTTTTTTCTAATTGTTTGTAAGTTATTCCTTGCAAAATTGATAGCTTCATCGATGACTTTGATTGCATAAATTCATGAAGTTTTTCAATAATGGACAAGGAAGCCAAGTTATAGCTCTACGGATTTATGTAATTAAGGATTTCCTTGTACACAATATTCTTAGTACATGTACTGTGTAAGTTTTCAGTAGTTGATGGTTTCATCAAAACTTTTATATTTGTACTTGTTCTAGCTCTTGATAATGCTATATAAAGTTGACCAAGACAAAAAAAAAAAAAAAAAAAAGGTACTGGAAGATACAAACTAACAAAATCAAGTGTTTGGCCCTGTGATTTGTTTATTGTCACTACAAAGCATGGTCTAATTGGAAATTGAGTTCTTTTAAATGGAATTGAGTTTCGATCTATCTTAAGAGGTATTAAAGGAATCCTCGGTAAGAAGACATTTTCCACAATTGTAATACTTTAATTAATTAAAAAAAAGTCAAACAAAAAAAAAAGAAAAGAAAGACAAAAGACAAAAAAAAAATGACAGGCGGTGGAACTCAAACCAATTCACTATAATCTATCCAAAACCAATTTAAAAACAAACACACACACTACACACACAAAAGAAAACAAGCCAAAGAGAAAAGAGAGAAAAAAAAAAGGGAAAAGAGGAAGAAAAAGAAAGAAAAATTCACCGTGTTAGGAATTAAGTGGGTTATACTATTAGGCTTGATTTCCTCAATTTTGAAAGGTAAGTAAAAAGTTAGTTATTGAAAGGTTGTGTTTGATTTTATAGTTGTTAGATTGTTAGATTAAATTCAATTTTATTGAAGGGGTTAAGTATAATAAACTATGAAATTGAGTAAAACGAAAGAAAAATTAGTTTTAGTAATTAAAGAGACTTTAAAAATTGCCTAAACGTAAAATAATTAAGTGTTGGTATCGCCTATTTAATTATTGAAATTACTTAAAATAGTTAATTATTGATTTAAAAATTATATTATATTTCAGGCGGCAATACGGATATTCGGACAGTTCACCAACCGAGTTGATTTTGGCGTATATAGTTCTGTGAGTGGAAAAATATAAATATTTTTAAAATATTTATAAATTAAGTATATTGTTAAAGTATGTGCAATTATGTGCTCGAATCACATAGTTATTATGGAAATCTCTTTTAGCATGATACATATGGAATCTCAAAGATTATTTATGACACATTTGTGACTTGATGTATAAGACATGTGATATTAAGATTTGTTGGGTAAGTGAGATGCAATATTGAGATCGGCCAGAAAAGTATCCTTAATTATATACTTCTTCTAGTTCACGGAGGGGCCTTTGCTGTGTTCTATCCTACACAGAGGGTCTTGACATGACATTGATCTTGATCGTGTATATATAGTTCAGAGAGAGGCCTTGGCCATGTTCTAGAATTGATTATGAGAGGTCTTTGAGACAAACTTTCATTTACGCAGGGGGCCAAAGGCCCGTGACGAAAGTTCTTAGTCTGAGAGGCGGATTACATATTCCAGTCAGAGGATACATTTTTGGTAGATTTTTCAACACGTTTGATGTGATGAGATTATAGCATGGTTATCAGCTGATGTTATATCATGATTTTAAAATGATATTTTATGACCTTATGTAAATATTTCACTTTTTGGTTATAATTACATGATGGTAGCTTGTGAATTATCAAATGATATGAATTTGATTTTCAATAAAAATGTATAAATGAAAATTTATATTTATTTTGAACTTCTCCACTCACTGAGCTATCAACTCATATATTTTTCCACGGTTTTCCTTATCAGACAGCAGTTGAGAATCTAGGCATCTTTTAAAATTGAGCCTTGATTTTGGAGTCAGAGCCACACGACAGAGTTTGTTAGTATGATTCACTTCATAGAACATGTAGTCAGTGTTTTGGGACGCATGTTCATGTCTAAATGTGATTTTACATCACTCGTAAATAGTAGTTATGGGGCTCACTATGTATTTTGTATCCCTAAGTACATTTCATTATATTTCTTGGTAAAAGTTGAGGTTTTGGCTTATCTTTATTGTGTTGCGTTATGGTTTGAGATTTGTGTGAAATTAATCACAGGTTGGTTAGTCCTATTTACAGAGGAGATAATGCCGAAATTTTGTTAGAAAAATGATGTATGAAAAGTATTATATTGTACTTGTAGTAGCCTTGATGGTGTGTCCGACTTTTAGTTGGTATCTATCATCGGCGCATGCCACGTCTGGATCCAATAGTGTTACACGGGGCGGGGCGTGTCAACAATATTCATCAGTTGTGATTTCACTAAGAATTACATTCTTCGTCAAATTTTTGTAATGGCGTGTCCCATTGCATAAGCCTTCATAAGGATTAATATTTCTCAATAACATTATAGGACAATTTACCTTAAGATTCAATTCATAAGGTGGAATATTATTTGGGGTTAAACAATTCAAAAAATCTTCCTGCAAGTTCTGTTCTAATTTCTCAATTGTTTCGTCGAAACTAAAATATGTGAAAATTTGACCTGAAATTTGTTCGAGCAATTTTTTGTTAATATGATCAACACATTCATTTGTAGGTGTAAGAATAACTCGATTTGCCATCACATGTAAATTATCAGCATATGCTTCAATATCTAGGAAAACATTATTTATCAATTTTTTTAGAGATTGAATTTCGTCCTCAAATGGTAGAGTGATACTCTCTGGAAGCTTAATGTAGTTACAAGTATGTTCTTCTTCCATTCCATCTCCAATTCTAAGTAAATAATCACAAAATGTAGGATCCGACTTAGCCCTCATATTCTCAATCAACGGTAAATGTATAAACAAAGGCCATAGGTCAGAGAAGACTAAGTTTGCTTTCATTATATCTTCTTTTTTTCCACTCGGTACAGCTGGTAAAACTTGTCGAAAGTCTCCTCCTAAAACAACCACTTTCCCACTAAAAGGCAAATTGCAATCGGTAATATTTCTGAACATTTTATCTACAACTTCAACAGAAGTACGATTTACCATTAGTGCTTCATCCCAAATTATTAACTTACACATTCTGAGTAAAGTTTCTAAAGCTGATTGCTTACTAACGGAGCAACTTACTTCATCATATGTATCTAAAGGAATTTTAAATCTAGAATGAACTGTTCGACTTCCAGGTAATAGAGATGCAGATACTCTAGAAGATGCATTGCTAAAGCAATCAAATTTTGAGACCTCATAGCAGCAAGAAGTGTTTTATATAAAAAAGTTTTACCTATTCCACCTGGACCATCAGTAAAGAAAGCACCACTTGATGCTCATTTAATTTTTTCTATAATTGCATCAAATGCAAACTGTCATTCTTTATTTAAACTCGCTACACAAGCATAGTCACCTTTGATATCCAAATTGATCATCTCCTCTATAACCATTATTCTCAATATTTCATCCTCATCTATAATTACACTGAATGGAACTATTCCATAATCATTTATATTGTTACCCAATGATTCTAGAAAACCACCAATATCCTGTATAGCATGTACTTTAGCAATTTCTGTAGGTATATTTTCATGTAGATAGTTATCTATCATATAAGCATTAAATTTATCTCATAATAATTTTGGATGATTAGGGTTGCAAAGCATAAGTAATGTAGCAAATAGTTGTCTTAAAGAAGTTGGCATTTCATAAACAATAGCTTCAAATAAACATTCTTCACAATGATTATCTCCTCTTAATAAATCATGTGAAAGTGTAGTCTTTCTATAAGTTGTAATAGTTACTGATGCAGTATACAATAAGAAAACAGCAAGAAAGAGGGGGAGAAACTGGAGAAGAAGCAGAAATTCAGGGAAAGGGAGGGTAAGGAGACGCCACAACCAATCTTAATTCTTCATAATCATCAAACTAATGAGATTATATGGGAATTTAGGTTTAAATAGTCAAAACAAAACCCTACCTAGAGCAAGCTTGGGCCAATAGAAGCCCAATTACATAAATAAGAATCTCAAAGCATAAATAAAGTCCAACTAAAATTAAATAAAAAGTAGATGTCCTCATCAACTCTCCCAAGGTCGGAGAAAACTCGACCTTGTTGAGTAGATAGATCACAAAAGCTGCAATCAAGCTAATATCCCAAATGCTTCAAGTTATGTCATGGAGGACGATCTTTCTACCAAACTATGTATCGAAACTACAAAAACATTTTGATCCATATTAGTTGGCACCTCTCTCTTGAAATCCATGTACAGTTCAAATCAGGTAAAATGACCCAACAGACATGGAAATACTGAATCTTGCCATTATTAGTCAATACAACACGTTTATCTAAAATAACATCAATTTTATCTTTATGTGTTGTGATAGATGGTATTGAAGTAGAAATATCAACATAGTCAAGTTGGGGGTCCACAAATCTAAGTAGAAAAGGATCATCAAAGAAATTAAAATGGTGTTTATAAGTAATGAAGCCCTCAATATTTAAAGTAGAGTGGTAGGCAAAATGTGATGAGAGATCAACGACTTATGTATTTGGACCAACATGCTTTAAAATTTTAAAAGGACCAACACTACAGGCTTGCAATTTAATATAATCCCCAATATTAAATTCAAAATTTCACTTATTTGAATCGGTTTGAAGTTTATATAATGCATTACTTGCTTCAAGTTATTTATTGATCTCAATATGTAAGTTATGAAGATGTGATACAACTAACTCAACTAACATAGACACATTAGCATGTGGGGAAATGGGAATAAGATCTAAAGTTTTTCTAGGCTCAAAACCATGAATAACTTCAAAGAGACTCGAACTTATAAACCGATTCACAAAATTGTTATATGTAATTTGCATTGTTGGGATGATCAAATCTCAATTCCTAATATTTTCCTTGAAAAGGACATGATTACACAGATCATCATTACCTTTGGATTGGATAAGAGTATGACACACAATATTTGACTAAGAGGTATTGGGAACGAACGGTACAATACCTAGATTCATAGGAAAAGTCCGAATACTGTCTAATGAGGTGTTCTCACTATCATCCAAGTCATCAAATTCTTCAAGTTTAGGTTCATAGATTTGATTTTCCAATCGCTCGTCTCTCAGACTCTTTCGTTCTTCAATAACTAAGGCTCGGCTAGGACATTCAGAAGGGCCCTTGGAATTTCAGAAATTTTACCCTTATTTTCCAACACAAGAGGAACATTAGACGGGAAAGATCTTTTGATAGGGTTAAGAGAAGAAAACGATGACGAGATTGGTGGACGATGATGACCGTGATTTTCATGTGGATTACTAATAAGTAACTCATAATCATGGGCTAAAGAGTAAGCGTGATTAAAAGTAGTTACGCCTCAAAAGAAAAGCTCACACCTAAGTTCATCTCTTAGACCTTCTATAAACCTACTCAAAGTCAAGGCCTCATCCTCAACGACATGACATTTCATTCGAAATTCTTTAAATTGAGCAATGTACTCAGTTACTAGTCGATTCTCTTGTGTAAGTGTGTTCCGTTGGCTAAAAATTTCATGATCTAAGCAACCATCGAAAGTAGGAGTATCCAATTTAATGTCTTTAAAGAAACTAGGAGTATCTAATTTAATGTCTTTAAAGAAACTCTCGTTATGATGAGAAAGCAAACGAGTACTATGATGATTGCAACCTCGTTCTCACTCACGAACCTGATCCATATCCCTACGATCATGTCGGAAGCATTTTTGATAATTCTGTCGATGATGATATTGTCTATTATGGATCACGTTAGATTTATGAATGTTATTCGAATGAGGGATTTGCTTAAAATGGCTCATTTTAGTAGTTAGGTTCTTTCTCTCCACACGAGTAGCAGTTATATCGGATTGGATAGTCGCTAATTGAGTTTGAAACTATTGTTGATTAGTGACAAGTTGGGCTAATTATCGTGATAGTGCATCAAATTGGAAATGATCCATGGTCAAAGTATTAGCACTAGGGATGACAAGATGGCCACCCGCAATTGCATGCAATGTAGTAACGACTAAATGCAATTTATGAGGAGATCAATGAACAACAATTGTACATAAAGACTATAGACTTGGCCAGCTATGACTTTATTTATTTATTTATTTTTGTGGGATTATGTAGATCCTAATAAAACAAGCTAATACTTTGATCTATATAAAATAACAGAGCACATGTCAAATACTAGTCAACAATGTAATGGTGTAAAAGGTTAAAAGTGAAAAGTGAACAAGAGAAGAGTTTGAATAGGTCTAGGGTGTCGGTCATGTGAAATTTTGGTAAAAGTGAGGAATGCAACAGCACAAAAAAAAAATAATCAATGTAATTTTAAAATGAACAGTAATATAAATCAAAGATAGACAAAATAGTAACTTTCCTCGTTCGTGGAGATGCTGTGTTGATTTGTTGAGATGCCAAGATAGAAAATTCCTGTGTTCGTCAAGATGCGGTACTGATCAGTCAAATTAAAATATACCTATAAAACAATGTTAGGAAATTCTCAATTTTTTTATTTCTTTTCTTTTCACTTTTTGTCACCTTTTTTTAAATTTTTTTTCCTTCCTTTTTTTATATAAAACTCCCAACTAAATAAATGGGCCAAAACAAGGATATAAACAGTGGCCCAAAAACAAAATTAAAGACAAGCTATATACTATAGCTCAAACAAAACTTCAAAATTACAATAGGTAACTGCGCTTGGAAATAACTCCCGATCCCTTTCACACGTGGAACGGCCCCCAATATTTGCTGCGTTATCAACAGAATTGCCGACAGAGGTATAGGCAGCAGTGGCAGTTGGTGTCTGTACTGGTTGGCATCGTAGCGGTTCGAAATCTGGGAGGGCAGTGGACCGATTTGCAGTTTAGGTTGGTGGAGTTAGAATATGGTGGTGTTGAAGGACGGCAGAGATGATGATTATTGGATGGGCGGTGGTTAGTGGAAAGAGTTTTGGGTAGTGGGCGGTTTTTGTCGTGAGCGGGTTTTGTGGTATTTTAGGTAGTGGGTATTTGGATGAAGACGTGGGGGAGCATGTATTATGTAGGCGGCTTTGGTGCTGTGGTTTTGTGAATTTGTAATTGGAGAGTGGGCTGAAGTATATAATTGTTAAATTTTGTTTATGGTAGGAATTGTTGGCATTAACGAGTATGATGTTGGAGTTGCGACTGTATTTGGATAAAACAACTGCAATCTAGTGTGAGGGGCAAGGGTCTGGTGTTTTGTGAAGACGACAGGAAGAACTATTTCCCAAATTTTAGCTTTGATACCAAATTTGATGCAGGATAAAATAAGAAAACAGCAAGAAAGAGGGGGAGAACCAAAGAGAGGGGGGAGAAATCGGAGAAGAAGCAGAAATTCAGGGGAAGGAGACGCCACAACCAATCTTAATTCTTCATAACTATCAAACTAATGAAATTACATGGAAACTTAGGTTTAAATAGTCAAAACAAAACCCTACCTAGAGCGGGCTTGGACCAATAAAAGCCTAAGTACATAAATAAGAATCTCAAAACATAAATAAAGTCCAACTAAAATTAAATAAAAAGTGGATGTCCTCATCAGTTACCCCTTTTGAAGGTCGTAAGTCAAGAAATGATGTTGGCCCTTGAATATGGTTAAGAAGAATGCGGAGGAAATAGGGTTCTCCTTCAAAAGGATTTGCTGTGACAATTCGTCCTATAACAATTTGCTTTTGTCTAAGAGTCCAAATTTTCGTATTAGTATTCCAAACAAAATGTGTAAGAAAATCTCAATACAACAATGTTCGAGCAAATTCATTTGTTTGATTCATTCGAGTTCTCTTCATATTTTTGTTCTCAATGATAGTAGATAAAGTATCATAATTATTGTATGTCACTTCTTATTGATTTTTCAATATGAATCTATAAACAATAAACAGTAAGACAAATTTCTGACAAATTGAAAGAAAAAATTCTCCACATAGTTTCAAGTAGAGATATCCATCTAGCAGATTGATAAACAGAAATTTCATCAATTTCTTTCTCTGCTTCATTCGTGCCAATTGTGAAATTATTACGATCGTGTCCTTTGTATACATATTTGTACAAATATTTTACAGCTTCAATAAAAAAGCATACCTCAACAGTAATATGACGGTCAAATTTCGCACTTAAATAAGGATTATATAGTACAACCTAGCAATTGTCTAACATTTGACCTCTAACTTTAGCAGAGATACCATTATTGCTATGCTTATACAACTGATATGAGTATCACCAAATGTAGTCATGTTACAATAATCTCTAGGGTATTTATTTTTGCAACCTTTATTTGCCTCCATGCATACATTTTTAGGATTAAGGTTTCCACAAGGACAATACATATTATGTTTAACAATAATAGAATGAAGATAGGGGTATATATTTTTTGTCAGGAATTTCAGAACATACTATCATATCGACCTGTTCAGCATAACACATTTTATGGCCAAATTTGAAAATCAATAATAGATGCGCACAAGGGAACCCTCGTTTTTTAAATTCAATCATAAATACATGTGCAACAACATGTCCTAAGATGTTTTTCTTGTATAAATCATTTTTTAACTCTTCTAATTTGGCTCGAGATATACGTGCAATTAGATTGGTCAATTTTGAACTTCATCATTATGCTTTAGTTCTTGCTTAATCTCTAGCTAATTTGGATTACATGTCATAGTAAAAAAAAATGCCTTGTTTTCCATGTCATTGCACGATAGACATCGCATCCATGTATTTTCTTAGCAAGTTTCTAGGCCCACATGTAAAGAATTGTGGTAGGATGAACTTTCTTCCAATTTTGTACCCTCTAGGTCTACATGTAAAAGAATTGTGGTAGGATGAATTTTCTTCCAATTTTGTACCCTCTCGTTTCTCCATTTTCAACACTATCTACAATGCCTTGATATAGTTCAGCACGAATTTGTTTTTGGTTATTATGAAAATAGTATAACCTAATAGTTTCAATCTTAACGTACATATCCACAACAAATTGTTGAAATAATCTACTAGTGTGAAGCAATGAAGACTTACCAGATGGCCTAATCTAGAATTTGTATGAATAGTATTCTCGACAAGAGACCTAAGATCGTTTCTTCATTCCATTAAGCATTATATGGCGGAAAAGGTCAAATATATATATTGGTTTATTAATTTACATTGTAGAAAGTAGAACTATAAAGAAAATATATACAAAAACCTTCATCCTCTTTTTAAATAATTTCAGATGCGAAAGTTACTGTGCTAAGAAAACCATCTAAGTCAGACAGATGTTGAGACTGAAAATATTTGTTATTGCATCTCTTAATGCCTTTATGCCAACCAGATTCTCCATATGGGAAAAGTAAAGGATTATAACAACCATAGTAGTAATCATTCTTATGTGAGTCACCAGAATGGTTGTAAATAGTAATGTCTCGAGCTCGAACATTTGCATTTTCATTGTCTTTGACCCATACAGTAGCAACTTGAGACGAAGTAGGAGTATTGAAAACTCTTTGATCAAGTCCCAAATCGCATCTTAATTGTATTCGATGATCGTGCAAATTCATCATATTACTTAAAGACCTAGAGAATCTACTATACGGATTTATTATAAGGATTTCATTTAAACTAATTAAAGTAGATTGAATAAAATTCTCTGAAATTTGCATACGATTCTCAACTTTGTTATTTGTATCATAAAAATATAACTTCATATAAGAAGGTGTGTTATTTTCTGGATTCATGTAATGATATACTTGACCTTGAATTCTAAATGTGTAGATAGTTCTATATGATTTAAATAGTTTTTTGTCATACTTTACCCCAAATGAAGTAAATGAAAATGATTATTATATCCTCTGGTAATTTTTTTGAACTCCATATATGTAAGTTCTTTAGAAGTAAATAAATTGTATAGTTCGATTGGCGGACACACACAGAGAGTTCAACTTTCCCATCAGAACAACAGAAATCTTTACTTTTTCTATAGAATTTTTTTGCATCACAATCTTTACAATATGTGCATATTGGTAATACATATGCAATACAGGGTACATTTAATTGGCTAGAACTTTCCTATAATTCAGTATTACATATGTTTAATGCTTCATTGTTGGAAGTAGTAAGCTTAGAATGATAGTATGTTGCAGGTTCATGTACATGGACAACATGAGAATTATTATTTGTAGATAACATAGGCTAAAATACTCTTTTACGATGATTAATGAATCTAGTTTCAGCTTGATGTCGTCGATCTCTTCGTCTTTGATTTCGTTGTTGACGAATTAATGCATCATATGAATGACTTGTACTTTTAGAAGTAGTTTGAGCATTACATAAACGAGAATCTCGATGAGCGCATGGTTCCATTATGTCAATCAATAAAGGAAGAAAAATTATCAAGTAGTTGGAGCTGAAAGTAAGCAACAACAACTACATGAAGAAAAAGAAAAACTATTACCATATACGTTACGTCAAACATAGTTTAAATATGAATATTAGAGTAGAAGAATCCATACCTAAGATAATGAAAAGTATGATTAAATGTCGACAATAGGTAAAATTTTAGAACCAACATAATATGGAGTGCATTTTTTGTAAAATGTATAGTAACACAGATAACAGAATTTAATAGAAGAAAATACGTTGAGAAAAAATCAGTCAAATTACAAATAATAAAAAGGTTCTTAAATTTTGACCAATGTAAGAGGAAAGCAGTGAAATAAAAAGTAACATTGCACATTACCTGCCAATAAGAAGAAAAGAAACTGGATTTTGAATGTAATGTAATCTAAGCTGGTACCTGAGAAAATGAATAGAACAAGGAAACATAATTTTTTCAGAAAAGCTTTAGACAGCTGAAGAGAGAATTCATAAAATATGAAATATGATTAAAAATATAGAAAGAGCATAAGAGGAGTAAATTATGTTACAATTTATTTCATCATCATTATAGTCACAATTGCATTTAATTTTATTTGTAATTAGTTTAGTTATAAGGTTCACATGCATGGTTCAAGTGAATAAATGAACTAATAAAAATATGTAAGCATAGAAAATAGAGGAAATACAAAGCTAGTTACTGACTGAGGAATAGAGTATGAAAATCTTAGAAAGATTATTAATAGTAGAGGAGACAAGAAGCACGTTCCTCGTAGCCACAATTTGGCCTGAAGGAATATTTCCAGCAAAATCCCATCATTTATTGGGCAATTTGTAGGTGTATAGGTATGCCATCTAATTGGAGAATTCTAAGGAAGAATATCTCAAAGTTCATTCAACTGCAAAGATTTGAGAAGTTTTCATTGAACCAACATATGCATAAATAGAAAACATCAAAATTTGCTTTACTATAGAACAAGCCTTGCCAATTGACCAATGATGTGACAAAATATTAAAAAAGAACACTAAGGGAATATGCATAACAATGCAGTGAACTTGATGCCATAAATATTATTAATCATAAAATTTTATATCTTTTAGTTTTTTGTTTTTAATAGTGTACTTTAGCCATTAGTTCAAGCCAATTTTTACGATAAAAGAAGTGAGCATAAGAAATATGAGGTATTTTATTATTAGAAGCTCAATCACACTGTATGAGTTCAAATCATCTAAGTGAAGCTCTTCTTTAACATTCTCACTAAGTTTTCTTTTCAAGAAACCTAAAAAAAAAAAAATTATGAACTCCACAATTTCGAGACTAAACATATAATAGCCTTCATAATTAGTAATACAAATGTAATAACCACAGACAGTTTCAAAATGCAATGTGAGTTTGTCTTCTCTTTACAATAACAAATCAAATCTTACCCAATAAATTTGAGGTCGACTAAATAGATTCTTCTCTATACTTGTAGATTTAACAAAAATTTATATATACGAGAAGTTCATAAGAAGAGAACAATCACAATATGAAAGAATCCGGTCCAATTATGCATATTTTAATCCCTTCATGAGGATGACACTAATGCATCTACAAAAACACACAATCCAAAAAAAAGTAGAGATCACAGGAAGGAACACAAATTTAACCTTGATCCGAGCAGTTCATTTCATGTTCAATTCATCTGTCAACACATAAGAAAGAGGGCTATTCTAATTCATAGATACAAAATGGTGCTCATGCCAAAGAATAACTTTTTTATTCAAATCACGCTTATGGGAATTTTTCTAAGTATCCATTAGTTTTTTAAGACCAATCTTTCTACTCCATAAAACCATTTTCATTGAAAATGAAGGCAAAAGACTCTTCTATGGTTAAAAGCAGTAGACTTAAGCCCATGTTTGGCTCATGTTTATAAACTATTTATAAACATTTAAGTCATTTTATATTCGCACATTTTAAAAATTCACAATTACTTATATTCACACATTTTAAAATTCACAATTAGCATCCGCTTATCCTTCATTCATTTTTATCTATCTATTAAATAAATTGTTTATAAAAACTTTGTAAACATACTCTAGATTTTTCATTTTAATTATCAAACTTTATTTTGAGCTAAAATAGACACTAGAGGTTTACATTTTTTTTTTTTGGTCATTTCATTTAATCCCGTTAAGTCTTCTAATGGAATGTATAACATATAAGACCTCCAAATCAAGGCCATAACAGATTGTTGCCGCCACCTCATAAAATCCGTTAGGAAAAAAAACTAATAGATTACAATTGTGTGACCAAATAGAAAGAAAAGAAACAAAATAAAATTTGATGACTGATATCAAAATTCAACATAAATTTATATATAGAGATATAAAAAATTTCCTAATGAGCACTGGTGACCTAGCAAATCAATTAATTGGTCGATCTTTTAATTCATGGACTTACCAAAACGTTAAGGTTTTTGAGATTTAAACCAAAATAATATTAAGAAGAAACTTATTTATCTCCACATTCTTTAGATAAAGTTAGGTTACATAAAATCTAATATGTTCCAAATCATAGTTTAGTCTAACAATATTTGCGAAAATCAGCAATTGATTTGTAGTGAATGGAAGTCGGATTGCCTAAACTTGAACTAAAGATAGAAAATCAAAGAAAAACAAAATATTAACTTATAAACACGACAAGAGGCACCTACAAAAATTCCAGCAATTTAATATTAAATTCAAATCTGCTTAGAATCAATACATAACCTCAAACATAGATTCAACGTAAATCACAAATCAATCAGAATTTCCTCTTCAGCAAACTTGCTAACATATAAGCCTCGCGAAAATCCACCGTAAAAGAGAAGCAAAAAAATAAAATCAATTTATCAAGAAAGAATTAAAAATTCTAGCACTGTGAATTCAATAATCCATTTGAAATTCGAAAAAAAAAATAGCAATAATAAAGATCAAACAATTTTAATCACAGAAAGCATAAATTAAATTGAAATATTATATACATCTCTCTGCTTAACACATAAGCCTCGCGAAATTCCATCATAAAAGAGAAGCAAAAGATAAAATCAATTTATCAGGAAAGAACTAAAAAATCTAGCATTGTGAACTCAATATTCCATTTGAAATTCGAAAAAAAATAACAATAACAAAGATAGACAATTTTAATCACATAAACCAAAAATTAAATTAAAAAATTATGTACCTCTCTCTGTTAATATTAACACACAACCTGTCAATTTCACAAACTCAGAATTAGAACTATACACATAGAAATATTAAGAAGTCACAGTTAGATGAAAAAACTCGTTGGAAATCACAATAAGGCGAATTGAAAAAGTTAGAAAACAACCCACTATACCTGTCGATTAGAACTCACAACAATATGAAGAAAACCAATGTAATCGCAGGATGAAGAAATTGTGGTGTAGTCATCTCTTTCTCGTTTTTGTACTTTTTCAAGAAAGAAAATGGGAAAATAAAGAAATTGAAGAAAGTAGAATAAAATTGGAAAGAAAAGAAGAACGTAATTTTTCCACCACACACATTAATGACCACGTTAAAGCAACCTACTTCCCAACACACAATGGGCCTATACATGTTGAAAAATTGAAAGTAATTATGTGTGTGATATGAAAGCTTTTTAACATGATTTAATTGAAAAATTGGGAAGACAATTATGCCCTCTCTCTAATGATTAATTTGCCACAATTATCCTCAAATTTATAGTTGACATATTTTCCATAATTGTTCATGTCAATGGTGAGATAGGAATTACCATTAAAGCCAATTTTGATCAGCTAAAAGCATCTCACTTGTATTTGTCTTCCCTATATAAAAGATCCCTGCTATATAAAAGAGGGAATGAAAGTTACTTTCCCTACTATATAAAAGAGGAAATGGAAATTACTGTAGTTAGGAACAGTTAATTCTTCCACTTTATCACATAGAAAAATTATTTTTTTACTGAAAAATCGTGGGAGGAAAAAACGACGTCGTCTTATCTTCAATCATTTCTCTATTTTCACATGACACTTCACTGTAACCACTACCTCGAATGCAATATTTCTCCATTTTCACACACCACTTCACTTCATCTAATCCAATATTAATAAAGGAAAAAACAACATGATTTAACAAATTAATGAAAAAAAAATTGTAGGCAAAAATAGAAAAAAAAAATTGGTTATTATAAAGTTGTTTAAGTAAATTGAAATAATTAAAATTAAAAATAAATATTATTTAATTAAAATTAAAAAAATACGTTTTATCATAAAACGAAAAAAATAAAAAGAATTTTAAATGAAAAAAATATTTATAATATGAAGAAAAAGGAATTTTCAAACAATTTTAAAAAATATAATAAATTAAACAAAAGAAAGTTACGAAAATTAAATAAAGAATGTATAAATAATATTTAATTAAAATTGAATAAGTATGTTTTATAATAAAGATGAAAGAAAGTTAAATCGAAAAAAATTACTTATAAATAAAATTGAAATAATTAAAATTAAAAATAAATGTCATTTGACTAAAATTGAGAAAAAAAATCACGTTTTGTCATAAAACAAAAAGAATTTTAAATCAAACAAAAAATTATTTATAATATGAAGAAAAAGAAATTTTGAAACAATTTTAAAAAAAATAAATTAAACAAAAGAAAGTTACGAAAATTAAATAAAGAGTATATAAATATTATTTAATTGAAACTAAAAAAATTTGAGTTTTATCGTAAAGAGAAAAGAATTAAAAAGAATTTTAAATCGAAATTCTCTTTTTATAATATTAATGAAACAAATTTAAAAAAAAAAAATGGAGACTCCCTCCATAACATGGAGAGAATTCGTGCTATGGAGACAATTTTTTTTTACTTTTTTTATTTTTTATGGAGAGTTTTTCTCCATGTTATGGAGGAGAATTTTTTTTTTTAAATTTTTTTGTTCATCATATAAATATTTATTTTAAATTTAAATTTTCTTAATTCTTTTCTCTTTACAGCAAAACTTAATTTTTTCAATTTTAATTAAATAATATTTATATATTCTTTATTTAATTTTTGTAACTTTCTTTTGTTTAATTTGTTTTGTTTTTATTTTATATTTTTTGAAAATTGTTTTAAATTTTTTTCTTCATGTTATAAATAATTTTTTCAATTTTTTTAATTCTTTTCGTTTTATGATAAACCACATTTTTTTTTCAATTTTAATTAATTAAATAATTTTTATTTTTAATTTTAATTAGTTCAATTTAGGTAAAAAACTTTATAATAATTTTTTTGTCTGCAATTCTTTTTTTTTTCTCTTTAAATTTTTTTATTAGTATTGGTGTAAAATGATAGTAAAAATTTGGTTTGTGCAACGAACGTCACACAACAATTCAATCATTTGTATTCCCAATACAACATTTTTTACACACAACAAAAAAGAAAACTCGTTCGAAACCAGATAAGTGTGAACGCGTACTAAAAATGAACAGTACTTATCACATCCTCTCTATCATATGGAGGCAAGAATCAACTTCCAAACCATGAAGAACTGCACGAATTATCCATCAAATCTAACTAATTTGTTTGTACCCATGGTTGCCGACTACACCCCATCTAGGCGCACACATTCATGGTGGACCGTCTCAAAAAAATTCCCGAATAATGCTTACA
Organism: Olea europaea var. sylvestris; assembly: GCF_002742605.1. Classification (NCBI taxonomy): domain Eukaryota; kingdom Viridiplantae; phylum Streptophyta; class Magnoliopsida; order Lamiales; family Oleaceae; genus Olea; species Olea europaea. Next base: position 23,186,744 of record NC_036248.1, on the reverse strand, counting down.
TGACTATTAATACTATCCTTGAAGAATTTTATGCCTGAAGCATATAATTCAAGTGATATTATCAAGGGTGGACGTAGAAATTTTTAATTAGCGGGCAAAATCAAACTCTGTACAAATTGAATACTTTGTTATTAATTTTTGAATCATTTATACTTGATTAAAGAAGATGCAAACTTACATTTAAAAAATATTTCTTCATTAATATTTTGCTCATCATTTTCATCCATTTGATATTAAACAGTTCATTCAAGTGATTGAAAAGAAAAGCATATGACTAATTTTCAATCAAATAAATATAATTCGTTAAATTGGATATAATCAATTTAGACACATTTTATGTACACAAATAGGATAGGAGAAAATGTAAATTTAGTTTCTAATTAATTGAAAATTTGATTGAAAAGTAAAAATTTGTAGTAGATGTGATAATTTGTAGAAAAATAATAAACAAATTTTAAAAAATTAGAAGTGTTAAGGTTTTGATAAAATGTGTGAGGGAGAGAATAAGATAGAATAAAAGAAAAGAAAAGAAAATTCAAAATCATTGTGATTTTACACCTATTTGGTGGGAGTTAAAATTAGTTTTTTAGTAAATTTTGATTTTGATAAAAGTTAAAAAGTTAAGGATTCCATGAAATATGTTATTAAAATTAATTATTAACTTTAATTTCGATTACAATTTAAATTTCAATTGATACCAAATAGGGCTTATCAAAAATAAAAAATCTTAAAAGTTGGGGGATCACATGACCCCTCAGGACCCCCTTTGGGTATGGCCCTTGGATATTATCACAAAGGTGAATAAATACACGTTGTACTATTATTTTTTTTAAACTAAATTTTTATTCTTTTGGATTTTTCTGATAATATATTAACAAGACAATTTTTGTAGCGCACTCAAAAAAAAAATGTACATATACTCTTTTTCTTTCATTAAGATTTTTTTCACATGATTTTTTCAAATAAGATTTTAATGAGACGCATTCTTTGTGTAATGAATGTTCATAACATACAAAGATATTTACTATCAAAATAATACTCTTACATGTACAAGACTCCAGAAGTGATCGACAGAGCTATTTTTTGGAATCACATGTTACTCAATCATCAAAAGTTGATAAATATCTCGTATGAATATAGTATCATTTGAAAATTATACAAAACAATATGAGATATACTTTACTAGAAATTGTAATATTGAAAACATTGACGTACAAGACATAGATTGATTGGCACAACAATTTTCATTTATTGAAAATAAGAGGAGCAACTATACTCTTTTTCTTCGATTAAGTTTTGTTCAACTGAATTTTCTTGATAAGATTTTAACGAGACATATATTTTATAATTTGTCATTCAAGAGGAAGTGTTATAAATAATATTAATTGTTAATGATGATAGTTATATACCTACTACCCTAGATTTTATTATCATTGTATTTCTAAGTCTTCTCCATGAAAATGGGGTTTTGTTTCTCAATATAATACAAATGAGTAATTGACTTCTCTACTTGCTTCTTCTTCCTCTTCTTTTCTCTATTTTATAACAATATTATCTAGTTTTAAATGTGCTAATTAGAATTAAATTTGAACCCCTAAAGTTGGTACAAGAAAGGCAAGAAAATGACAAAATAAAAAAGGATGCATCAACTTTTGGTCCAAATTGGATAAAAAAGCGAAGGCATATGCCATTCCAATCATTTCTTCAGTGCAGATGAAGAAGATGATAGTATAGAAGTGGGTTCAAATTAAGAAGATGAATCAAAACTTATATCAAACTTAGGTGCAATGAACCAATCAAACTAACTTAGTGGGTAAATCGGGAATACTAAGAAATGAAACGATGATTTAGAAATAAATGAGTCCTTTCAAACTTGTTAAAAGAAAGTCTAGAACTATTATTTATATTCTTTTGTTTTCCTTATTCAAGAATCTTTTACTCAACTTGCCCAGTTAGCATAATTGACAAATATTTCATTTTCAATCATTACTTTAACAAGTCTCAACTTATTCTTATTTTATGGAACAAAAATAACTATTGTGAAAAAATAGACTGATGAATCCAAGGTCCAAATTTGTACTTGGGATTCGTTTAGTTTTTATGAGAAAAAAATTTTATCGTTAGAATTTTTATCAATCGAGCTTCTTCAAAATAGTTGCTAAAAAATTGATAAGTGTTTGGGTGGCAACAATTGACATATCTTGCTAGGGATGGCAAAAAAAAAAAAAAACCCGTCAAATTCAATACCTGCGGGGCGGGATTACCCGCTTAATCAAGTCTTTGGGTCGGGGAATTTCTACTCGAAGCGAACGTTAGATTTTTTTTTTTTTTTTTACATTAAATGAAAAACTCCACAAGATTTTATTAATTCTAATAGAAGATGACAAATAAAATTATCTAAAGAATATGATAAAAAAATAAAAACTTTAGTTTACCATATATATTCGAATAGTTTAACTTTTAAAAATAAATTAATTAATTAAAAATTTTAATAACTATATTATTGTCTCACTTTAATGAACAAGCCAATAAAATTAATTTTAAAAAAAAGTACGTAAACTGGGCAAGGTCCGGCCCCCTGCCTCGTCGACCTTAAACCGGGGGTTAATAACTCAAATGATCACTGAACTTTGCAAAAAAAAATTCACAGGGTCTATGAATTTTAAAAATCAACTAAATCATTAATAAACTTTGCAAAAGATTTACACGAGATTACTGAATTTTAAAAATTACTTTATTCATCACTAAATTTTACAAAAGATTTTCAAAGGGCCACTAACCTTTACAAAAGAGTTTCTACGGGATCACTCTTGGAAAACTTTTTGCAAAGTTTATTGATGAATGTAATGATTTTTAAAGTTCAACGACTCCATGAAACTTTTTGCAAAGTTTAGTGATGATTTGAGTGATTTTTAAAGTTCAATGACCTCATGAAAGTTTTTTACGAAGTTCAGTGATCATTTGGGTTATTAACTCCTTAAACGAGTAATGGGCGCAAATACGGGGTCAAAAATTGCCCGACAGGAGAGGGGCAGGTTTCCTCAAACTCTCCCCCGGTTGTGATCCGTACATCTTGCATCTTTAGCAATTTATGCGAGGATTCGTCATTGGGGATTTTATGAAAGCTCATTTTACGAAAATTCTAAAAGATTAGCAGGAGTATGTATGTTTTATTTATCACTGAGTAGAGATAAATACTGCATGGTAGAGACGATATTTTTTGGCTTTGAATCTTGATATTCAGGAAGAACGGATTGTCCCAACTCAATACCGTCAAGAATTCCTAACTTATGGACATTAAATTGTTAGCTTGCCAGCATAACTGGAGAAGTAATTTTAACTTTTAATGTTCATACTGCATAATATTTTCACTAAATACTATTTCTTAATTGTATAAGTTTTTATAAAGTTAAATATTTTAATTAAATTTTCACGGCTCAATTTTTTAGTAAAAATCGTATTATTTAAAATTCATTAATTTAAGATGTTAATGTGATACATTTTTATGCAATATTCTAAAAAGCGTAATGCGTGGCGATGCATGGAAGCGAGGCTTCACTCGATGCATGCCTAGGCAAATTTTTAATCATTTTAAAAATCATTTAATAAATTATAGAACCAAATGCAAGTTTAAGAACTTAACAAAATAAATATATTTTCGAACAATGAACGAGGTATATTAGCGAAATATAGGATAATGATTAATTAACTTAATAAAATATAAATAATTATTTATACAATAGTATAATGCACTAAAGCCAAATCAAAGGTATGTTATGGTGTAGCCAAACTAAAGGTGTAATACATTACAACCAAACCAAAATTATAATGTACTTCAGCTAAATCAAAGGAATTTTTATCCCACATCGAAAGTTTACAGCAAAATCCTTGAAAATGCCCTCTATAAATCAGTGGACCAATAAATGGGTAAACAACGTTTTTGGCCTTTCAATCTCTTGGCCTAAAAGTAGAAAATTTTATAACTATCAATTTTGGACATTTCAATTTAATTGACCGAAAACTTGAAAACTTTATGTGGTGTTGAAATTTTTTTTTTAAAAAATCAAAATAATAATAATGCGAGCTATGCACGCCTATGTGAGCCTAGGCGTGCCTTAAAGCAGTCAACACTTTTGTTGTCTGTAAAATTCGTGCATTGGCGTAACGCCTTATACCTTGGAGGCATCTAGGATTTGGAACACCGTAAGTAGTATGAAATACCATAATTTCTTTTTATCATCGTCACACGCCATATTAAGTATTTGCCATTCAAATAGAATATCTAAATTATATACAAATTTATGTGGAGCAAAATTAGATAATATATTTGGAATTTTATATAAATTAATAAGTATGAGTAATACAGATTTTAGCTTTCTATAAAAGTAGAACTTAGAACTAGTTAGAAAAGCTCCAAATTGAAGCTTCCTTAAAACCTTTTTTTTTTTTTTTTTTTAAATGTCAATAAACACTTTTTTAACTGTAACCAAATAACTATATTACGCACCTAAGTGCTTTCGGCTATCTAAAATGCTTTAGACTCCACAAAAAGCCCTCGTCCTACCTGATCCATTTAGTAAACAATGTTTTTTTTTTTTAAACAATCTAATATTAATGATGTTGATTATTTGAATAATTCTATCTGGCATCAATTTATGTGATATCATGTTATATGTTCAATTAAAAGTAAAATTATGCGATTTATTTGATTGTACATTTTATTTAATGAAACTTAGTGTCATCTAAATTGGTATTATATCACGAGTGGTGTTAAATAACATTACTTTGATTATTTAATGTAGGCTATAATAGACGAGCCAAAATGCACAAGCTAATTTGAGTTATGTCCATTAACTTCAACCCTGAGATATATTAAGAAATAGAAGTGTAGGTATAAATGTGCTTGTATATTTGTGTATATATGTAAATGCATGCATTGAGCTCGAATGAATAAACTCGTCTAAATTTATCTTCAAAATCAAATAAATTGTGGAATTTAATTTAAACTTTCAGTATTTCATACAACTTGTTTATGATAAGTCCTCATCCTGTATTGATATGCAAGTTTAATATACAGAAATAGATAAATAATATTGAATAGTTCAATAAATAATATTGTAACTTTTATGTTCTCATCACATAATAGTTCATATTACCATATTCTCAAAGGATTCACTTACACGTTAAAATTGCAATTGAGTAAATTATTGTTAGATATAGAAATATGATCAGTAATTTTGGGAGAGCAGATAATTGTACTTATCCAATAGACATTTCATTCAATCCATTATTCACGTGAAAAAAAATAATAAAATGTGCAAGTACAATCATGAACATGGAATTATTCACAAAAAATCATATAGGTGCTACGTTTTGCGTCAAAAACAAATGAAAATTTGTCAAGTGTTTCTGTCAAACATTTTATGTTCTTATGTCTACTCTAATTTTCAATTTTTTTAAGAAAAAGACAATAAAAAATGTTTACTTGTGAGTTACTTCTACTTGACTTTACTATGTCTTTAGAATTTATCTTGTTCAAGTTCCATTTGTAATGATTGTATATAAAATTGAATACTGCACAAAGAGCGTTAAATGGAATTACATCATGTTTGAACAATTTCAACAATACCATGGTCGCCATATATTTTTGTAAGGTTAAGCACTTGATGTGTTATTCTTTTCACTCTTGTATAAAACATTTATGAAATTTTATATTATTTTGAAACTTTATCGACCAAAGTCAAGATCCAGTAGGGAAAATATATGGCTCTATTTCAAACTTTGCCACTCGAAGTACCTGGATTCTCGATCAAAATTGCTTGATATTCAAGTTTCCAAACTTAGGTTTGATCCCTAAAGGATGACGGAATACTCTTGACGGGTGGCAAAATATTTATCGATAGCCGATGAAGGACTTTGCTAATGATGTTTGGTAAGTTGATGAAAAAACGAAGATACTTTTTTCTCTTTCTTTTATTTCTGTACTTTATTATTATTATTATTATTATTTTATTATTATTATTATTATTATTATTATTATTATTATTATTATTATTATTTTTGAAATATAAAGGGTTGACAAAATAACTTTGTCAGATATGATCTATAACATGTTAACAGTAAATTTTGAACGTTTTTCATCTAGTGGGTACTGATTGACATTAAAAAATATTAGGGACTTGAGAGTCAAGAAACTTTAATTTGTAACTCAAAAGGATTCAAGTGATGAAGAATAAAGGTCGTAACTACAATTTTTCGTCAAGTATCCAATGATAACAAAAATATTATTATTTTTATTACAATAAAGTATCGATTGTTAGATCTAGTTTGTTTGACACGAATTACTTGAAATCAATTTTTCTCAGATTTATTATCATTTACATATTCTTTTAATAAAATAATTTGCATATGAATCATAAATTTTTCTTATTTATTAACTACCCATTATTTAAAAAATAAATAAATAAATAAATAAATAACGGGAATTGATGAAATATATTATGCCCCTGTTTGGTGCACATTATTTGGAAAAATAATACATTTTTTTCATCAAATCAGCCTACAATATTTGACTTTAACACTCTAAAGTAGGACCCATGATGTAATGTTTAAAATGCATTTTTGTTGGAAAAATATGGAACAAACGGAATATATATTAACATACAATCTAGTAAAAACTTTTTAATTTTAACAGTCACTTTTAATTTTTCAAAATCACGTTTAATAAAGAGTCTTGTCGTTTATGGAAACTTACTTGCAAAACACATGTATAGAAAATTCAGCCACCCTACTTGACTTTACAAAGACACATTATTCCTTCCTTTTTTTTCCCCCAGCAATGACATTTTTCTTGTCCGATGGAATTACTGACTCAATTTTGTCGGAGACTGAATGTGACTTTGGACATAGATCGAATAATACACTGAAGTTGACGTCTGAAGTTGACGTTGTATATATATATATATATTTACATTTTTCTTACTAATATCCCCACATTAAATAATATTTTAATTAAGAGTAGTGTATATTTGTTATAACAAGACATGTTTTAAATAATGGCATATTAGAAAACTAAAAAATTAACTATATCTCAGTAAGGAAAATGGCGTATAATTTGACGCTAACGACAAAGGAAATCAAGTATATCTTTATAAGGCCAAGGGAATAATTTTATTGTACTACAATAATATTTTTATAATAAACAAATTTTTACTTTTTTTATTTACTATTATTGCATTTTATTTAATACGAGTAAAAGTATCAATATTCACTTTGTTATAATATAAATTGAGTACTTATATTGAGAAGTATAGTGTGATACAATTTATATTTGATCATAAATAAAATTAGGGAGCCGTTATTTTTATCTACTATTCCTAATAGTTATTAAAATCGATCCGGAAAACCATCGGGTCACCAGGTTAATGGTTTAACTGGTGGGTCAATGGTTAGATTTTAATTTCAATTAAATTATATTTTTGAAATAAAAAGAAAACCATTTTTCAAAATATAAAATATATAGTTTGCTCCCATTAGTAAACAAAGCATCACCACTTGTTGTAATGGTCATCGAGTTAATCTCTCCTTCCCAGCCACGGTTCGAGTCACAATTTCATTAAATTTAGCATGACATTTTATTTCAATATAGTAATAATCCGGTTCAGATCTGGTTCCACTGAAAACCTCACCAACTTGTATTTAGAAATGTTCGCAAGCAACCCCACACCCCAACCACCCCCACCAAAAAAAAAAAAGGAAAAAAGAAAAAGAAAGAACCCAATGTTGGTGTTGGTAATTTGAACACTAATTTATGTAATAACCATGCTACATGAACATCGAGAATCACCGCATACACACACATGATTGGTCAAACATTATTTTATTTACACGGGACACACCCATCTATGTGAGTGAATGATCATCGGTACAGTAATCCTCACGGGTCGTTTGACTTTACTCTTTAAATTAAAACAAACAACTTTTTGTATGCAATCTTGTCAGGAAACTATTGCCAATTTCCTATTGTTTTACCTTCAGTTTAAATGACAAACTCCAAAATCTATAGAATCCACCTAAATTGATTTGAAGAAGGAAAAGATTTTTAATTGAAAAACTAAAATATATAATTATATTGGGGGAAAAAAATCACCGTGAACCACCATCAAAGCAATTGTTCAAAAATTCTTTATCAAATTCTCATGATAAATTAAATAATTTCTTTATTTTAAATTATTAATGTTCTTTACTACCTTATTATTATCGTGCTCGAAAGAAATTAAATAATTTTAATCACAATTTTAATTTTACCAACTTATATAAAAAAAAATTAAGTCCCATAAAAGAGTTCAATATTAGCCTTGGTTATTTCTTTTTTTTTTTTAATTAAACTTTATGGATATATAATGTTTATATATAAAAAAAAATTAGTAAAAGTAATATTGAAATATAATGTAGATGAATATAATATTTTTTTTATATGAATTGTTATAGATTTATGAGGTGTATTCAAATGGGACTTTAGGAAGATCATCTAATTCTCTGGAAAGGATCAATTGAAACCCTCTATTTTATATACTTTTTTAATTGGGTGACTTTTGTTAATTTTATGGACTTTTAAAAAAAAAATTAGTAAAAGTAATATTGAAATATAATGTAGATGAATATAATATTTTTTTTATATGAATTGTTATAGATTTATGAGGTGTATTCAAATGGGACTTTAGGAAGATCATCTAATTCTCTGGAAAGGATCAATTGAAACCCTCTATTTTATATACTTTTTTAATTGGGTGACTTTTGTTAATTTTATGGACTTTTAAGTGACTCCTATGAATTTGTTAATAACTAATAGAAGTTTTCTATGGATTTTTGTAAACTTTGATTAAAGATTTTAAAGAATTTTTAAAGACTTCTCATCTTGTAAATTCATTATATATTTGAAAAGTTACAATCTTTCTCACTACCAAATTAACATTTTTAAGAACCATGATACCCACAAAATTTCCTTGAGTAAAGTCACTAGTTACAGTCCAGTCTTTTAATTTTGGCACAAATAAAATAATTAAAAAGCATTTACATCAACTTCTAAGAACATAACCTAGATTTTTTTCAAGAAATTAACATAATAGAAATCCTTTGTAACAAAAAAGAAAAGAAAAAAAAACGGTCGATCACATGAAATTCTATGTTTTGAAACAATTGCATATAATGTCAATTCAAAAATAATTATGTACATATAGAATAATTATAAATTGATTACAACAAATTGATTGAACACCCTAGAATTGAAAGAGAAAAGACATTGTTTTCTTTTGGCCCTGAAATTTTCACAAATCTCATAGTATATGAGATATTTTCTTTGAGATTCGCTATTTATATTTTCATTGAAAAGTCTTCAGGAGTCCAGTAAGTAAAGAATCCTCCAAAAGTCACTGTCTATTTGAATACATCATGACTTATAGAATCTTCTAAACAAATTCAATTGAATACTCCATGACTTTTAGAGACTTTTTAACTGTTTATAGAAGTCTTAGTTGAATACAACTAAACTTTTAGAGCCTTTAAAATTCACAATTAGATACATCTATACTTTTAAAATTTTTAATAGTCTTTAAAAGTTTCAAATGAAGTTACCCCCTTAGAGTGAGAAGTTATATAAAATTGGTGTTTGATATATAGTGTCTAAATAATGAATTTAATAAAGATAAATTGGAATATAATGTGGATTAATATAGTATTTTTTAAATTTTAAAATTTTAATAGGGATATATTAAGAGTGAGATATATAAAGATGGAGGATGAAAATAGAGGCTCCCTAAGATTGTCAACAATCAATGCACAAGGATTCATACCTTGTACTACAAGGTTATAGTTTTGCCTATTTCATTATTTGAGGTTGCAATTTTTTTTCTTTTGCAAAAATAGTTAAATGGTGTACTATTAAACTTAGAGTATATTGAACGGAGCACGTGTAGAGTTTACTTCTATGGCATGATCGTGTAGATAATTAAATTTCACTTGGATGCCAAGAATTCTACATTAATCCCTAGATGAGGTTGTTTTTATCATTTCGTAGTTCAATAATACTTTGATTTACCAATTGGCGAGATCAATTTTTTTAACCATATATCTAGGTGAATTGAGAATTTAAGAAAAATCAATGTTTAGGACAATATCCGTGTCTAGAACTATCAACTTGAAAAATGGGTCGAGTGACTAGTTGACTATCTTTTGTTGAATGTCATAAATTTGAGCTCAGCGTTTAATGATGACAAAACTTGAACATTTTTAATTTGTTCACATAACCATTGAAAAAAATGCCGCATAAGATAGTGAGAATAATTAGAAGAAAAAATGATTATTTAAGCCCATATCCAATTACCAGAGCTCAGATGCGGATAAAATATAGGGAAAACTACATAATTATCATAGTTCCAAGATACATTTTCAAATTTAAGACTTGAGGAATTCTTTCAAAATCAGGTGGTCACTCAATTAGTCATGTTCATGAAAATATCTTTCGATTTAAAAGCACTGCAAATGTGTGGTTCATTAACTAGTAAGAAAGTAGGTGTGAGTCGAAGTATCGTCCCACAGAAAATGATTTAATTCAATTTTAATTATCGCGACCTTAACTGTAACAAATATAATAAGGCGTGTTTGTTTGAAATGAAATTATAACTAAAATAAGTTACTTATGAAAATATGAGTAAATTAACTAAACTAAATATAAAATATACTAAATGAAAGTTGATGAGTTCTAATGAATAACAAACACATTAGGATCGAGGATGCATTCTTTGACCATATGCCAACATAGTAGTGCTCCCCCCTTTTCGTTGTGTTTTTCTATTGCTAAAACTAGAATCCCCATGCAATAATTGTAAGTATTATGCCCTAGGTCCAATCAACTTTGGACATAAATACTTTTATATATAATTAATGCAACTAAATGGCAGATCTATTATTTAATTAATAGACAATTAAATAAATAATAGAGTCCGTAGATTCAAATATTTGTAATTTGTTAATCACAAGGAGTTGTGATTGTGAGATACAGATTACATCTGATTGAATCTTAAATCATCCGTGGTCGTAAGTAATAACGAGATACGGATATCGTTATTACGGATAGACCATCACGTGTGGCATTTCTTACTTGTGAAGTAAGTAGCTGATCTCACAAGCTAAAGTGTGGTGACACTTAAATGAACACGTGGATGTTTTTGTTATAGAACAAAACATTGGAGACCCGTCGAGAGATTCCACATGGATAACTATCTGAGTGTCAGTGGTTAATCTCTAACGTTCGGTAGTGGAATTGGTCCTTTGACTTGAGGTCGTCATAGTACCTTATATGAGGGCAGTCATACTTTGGCGGTGTTGGATGTTGCTCTGAAAAGGGCCGCTAATACGATATCGTTCGGGTACGTCAAGAATCGTATGAAGGTTGTGATTGATCAATAAAGGATTCGTCACTCTTAGATAGTAGGAGATTATGATCTGCGTTTCATTCAATTAAGTTAATGATGAAATCCTTGGCCAAGGTGTACTCATAAGTCGAAAAGGAGTTTTCGATTTATATTGACTTAATAGTGGAGTGAAAGATATGATCGATGATCGAGATTGACACAAATCCATATCTTGTAATTGATTGGATCATATAGACGAAAGGATTATAGTTTCACGGTAAACGAACGAATTTGGTTTTGTCATACCACGTGACATTTCCCGTCACATATATTG